>NC_090921.1:622676343-622981823 GCF_040938575.1 Ambystoma mexicanum | reverse complement strand
CACCACCACCAGTCAGGGGCACCCTCCACCAGGCCCCCCACTCATGTCTCCCAGCACCCCCAACCCCCAGCATCCAGGGGCACCCCCACCAGGCCCCCACTCATGTCTCCCAGCACCCCCACCCACCAGCATCCAGGGGCACCCTCCACCAGGCCCCCACTAATGTCTCCCATCACCCCCACCCCCCAGCAGTGCAGGGCACCCTCCACAAGGCCCCCACTCATGTCCAACTCATGTCTCCCAGCACCCCTACCCCCCAGCAGTGCAGGGCATCCTCCAGCAGGCCCCCACTCATGTCCAACTCATGTCTCCCATCACCCCCACCCCCAGCACTGTGGGGCACCCTCCACCAGGCCCCCACTCATGTCCCCCTGCACCCCCACCCCCCAGCATCCAGGGGCACCCTCCACCAGGCCCCCACTCATGCCTCCCATCACCCCCACCCCCCAGCAGTGCAGGGCACCCTCCACCAGGGCACCCACTCATGTCCAACTCATGTCTCCCAGCACCCCCACCCCCCAGCAGTGCAGGGCACCCTCCACCAGGCCCCCACTCATGTCCAACTCATGTCTCCCTGCACCCCCAGCCCCCAGCATCCAGGGGCACCCTCCACCAGGCCCCCACTCATGTCTCCCAGCACCCCCACCCACCAGCATCCAGGGGCACCATCCACCAGGCCCCCACTCATTGTCTCCCATCACCCCCACCCCCCAGCAGTGCAGGGCACCCTCCATCAGGCCCCCACTCATGTCCAACTCATGTCTCCCAGCACCCCCACCCCCAACAGTGCAGGGCACCCTCCACCAGGCCCCCACACATGTCCAACTGATGTCTCCCATCACCCCCACCCCCTAGCACTGTGGGGCACCCTCCACCAGGCCCCCACTCAAGTCCCCCTGCATCCCCAACCCCCAGCATCCAGGGGCACCCTCCATCAGGCCCCCACTCATGTCTCCAATCACCCCCACCCCCCAGCAGTGCAGGGCACCCTCCACCAGGCCCCCACTCATGACCAACTCATGTCTCCCAGCACCCCACCCCCCAGCATCCAGGGGCACCCTCCACCAGGTCCCCACTCATGTCCCCCTGCACCCCCACCCCCCAGCATCCAGGGGCACCCTCCACCAGGCCCCCACTCATTTCTCCCATCACCCCCACCCCCCAGCAGTGCAGGGCATCCTCCACCAGGCCCCCACTCATGTCTCCCATCACCCCCACCCCCCAGCAGTGCAGGGCACCCTCCACCAGTCCCCCACTCATGTCCCCCTGGACCCCCACCCACCAGCATCCAGAGGCACCCTCCACCAGGCCCCCACTCATGTCTCCCTGCACCCCCAGCCCCCAGCATCCAGGGGCACCCTCCACCAGGCCCCCACTCATGTCTCCCATCACCCCCACCCCCCAGCAGTGCAGGGCACCCTCCACCAGGCCCCCACTCATGACCAACTCATGTCTCCCAGCACCCCCACCCCCAGCATCCAGGGGCACCCTCCACCAGGTCCCACTCATGTCCCCCTGCACCCCCACCCCCCAGCATCCAGGGGCACCCTCCACCAGGCCCCCACTCATTTCTCCCATCACCCCACCCCCCAGCAGTGCAGGGCATCCTCCACCAGGCCCCCAACTCATGTCTCCCATCACCCCCACCCCCCAGCAGTGCAGGGCACCCTCCACCAGGCCCCCACTCATGTCCCCCTGGACCCCCACCCACCAGCATCCAGAGGCACCCTCCACCAGGCCCCCACTCATGTCTCCCTGCACCCCCACCCACCAGCATCCAGGGGCACCATCCACCAGGCCCCCACTCATTTCTCCCATCACCCCCACCCCCCAGCAGTGCAGGGCACCCTCCATCAGGCCCCCACTCATGTCCAACTCATGTCTCCCAGCACCCCCACCCCCCAACAGTGCAGGGCACCCTCCACCAGGCCCCGACACATGTCCAACTGATGTCTCCCATCACCCCCACCCCCTAGCACTGTGGGGCACCCTCCACCAGGCCCCCACTCAAGTCCCCCTGCATCCCAAACCCCCAGCATCCAGGGGCACCCTCCATCAGGCCCCCACTCATGTCTCCCATCACCCCCACCCCCCAGCAGTGCAGGGCACCCTCCACCAGGCCCCCACTCATGACCAACTCATGTCTCCCAGCACCCCCACCCACCAGCATCCAGGGGCACCCTCCACCAGGTCCCCACTCATGTCCCCCTGCACCCCCACCCCCCAGCATCCAGGGGCACCCTCCACCAGGCCCCCACTCATGTCCCCCTGCACCCCCACCCACCAGCATCCAGGGGCACCCTCCACCAGGCCCCACTCATGTCTCCCATCACCCCCACCCCCAGCAGTGCAGGGCACCCTCCACCAGGCCCCCACTCATGTCCAACTCATGTCTCCCATCACCCCCACCCCCCAGCAGTGCAGGGCACCCTCCACCAGGCCCCCACTCATGTCCCCCTGCACCCCCACCCCCCAGCATTCAGGGGCACCCTCCACCAGGTCCCCACTCATGTCCCCCTGCACCCCCACCCCCACCCCCAGCATCCAGGGGCACCCTCCACCAGGCCCCCACTCATGTCCAACTCATGTCCCCCAGCACCCCCACCCCACAGCAGTGCAGGACACCCTCCACCAGGCCCCCACTCATGTCCAACTCATGTCCCCCTGCACCCCCACCCCCCCAGCATCCAGGGGCACCCTCCACCAGGCCCCCACTCATGTCCAACTCATGTCTCCCACCACCCCCACTCCCCAGCAGTGCGGGGCACCCTCCACCAGGCCCCCACTCATGTCCCCCTGCACCCCCACCCACCAGCATCCAGGGGCACCCTCCACCAGGCTCCCACTCATGTCCAACTCATGTCTCCCATCACCCCCACCCACCAGCATCCAGGGGCACCCTCCACCAGGCCCCCACTCATGTCCCCCTGCACCCCCGCCCACCAGCATCCAGGGGCACCCTTCACCAGGCCCCCACTCATGTCTCCCATCACCCCCACCCCCCAGCAGTGCAGGGCACCCTCCACCAGGCCCCCACTCATGTCCAACTCATGTCTCCCATCACCCCCACCCCCCAGCAGTGCAGGGCACCCTCCACCAGGCCCCCACTCATGTCCCCCTGCACCCCCACCCCCCAGCAGTAGAGGGCACCCTCCACTAGGCCCCCACTCATGCCCCCCTTCGCCCCCACCCCCCAGCATCCAGAGGCACCCTCCACCAGGCCCCACTCATGTCCCCCTGCACCCCCACCCACCAGCATCCAGGGGCACCCTCCACCAGGCACCCACTCATGTCTCCCATCACCCCCACCCTCCAGCAGTGCAGGGCACCCTCCACCAGGCCCCCACTCATGTCCAACTCATGTCTCCCATCACCCCCACCCCCCAGCAGTGCAGGACACCCTCCACCAGGCCCCCACTCATGTCCAACTCATGTCTCCCATCACCCCCACCCCCCAGCAGTGCAGGGCACCCTCCACCGGGCCCCCACTCATGTCCCCCTGCACCCCCACCCCCCAGCAGTGCAGGGCACCCTCCACCAGGTCCCCACTCATGTCCCCCTGCACCCCCACCCCCCAGCATCCAGCGGCAACCTCCACCATGCCCCCACTCATGTCCCCCTGCACCCCCACCCCCACCTGCCAGCATCCAGGGGCACCGTCCACCAGGCCCCCACTCATGTCCAACTCATGTCCCCCAGCACCCCCACCCCCCAGCAGTGCAGGACACCCTCCACCAGGCCCCCACTCATGTCCAACTCATGTCCCCCTGCACCCCCACCCCCCAGCATCCAGGGGCACCCTCCACCAGGCCTCCACTCATGTCCAACTCATGTCTCCCACCACCCCCACCCCCCAGCAGTGCAGGGCACCCTCCACCAGGCCCCCACTCATGTCCCCCTGAACCCCCACCCACCAGCATCCAGGGGCACCCTCCACCAGGCCCCCACTCATGTCCAACTCATGTCTCCCATCACCCCCACCCACCAGCATCCAGGGGCACCCTCCACCAGGCCCCCACTCATGTCCCCCTGCGCCCCCACCCACCAGCATCCAGGGGCACCCTTCACCAGGCCCCCACTCATGTCTCCCATCACCCCCAACCCCCAGCAGTGCAGGGCACCCTCCACCAGACCCCCACTCATGTCCAACTCATGTCTCCCATCACCCCCACCCCCCAGCAGTGCAGGGCACCCTCCACCAGGCCCCCACTCATGTCCAACTCATGCCTCCCATCACCCCCACCCCCCAGCAGTGCAGGGCACCCTCCACCAGGCCCCCACTCATGTCCCCCTGCACCCCCACCCCCCAGCAGTAGAGAGCACCCTCCACCAGGCCCCCACTCATGTCCCCCTTCGCCCCCACCCCCCAGCATCCAGAGGCACCCTCCACCAGGCCCCCACTCATGTCCAACTCATGTCTCCCAGCACCCCCACCCCCCAGCAGTGCAGGGCACCCTCCACCAGGCCCCCACTCATGTCCAACTCATGTCTCCCACCACCCGCACCCCCCAGCAGTGCAGGGCACGCTCCACCAGGCCCCCACTCATGTCCCCCTGCACCCCCACCCACCAGCATCCAGGGGCACCCTCCACCAGGCCACCACTCATATCCAACTCATGTCTCCCATCACCCCCACCCACCAGCATCCAGGGGCACCCTCCACCAGGCCCCCACTCATTTCCCCATGCACCCCCACCCACCAGCATCCAGGGGCACCCTCCACCAGGCCCCCACTCATGTCCCCCTGCACCCCCACCCACCAGCATCCAGGGGCACCCTCCACCAGGCCCCCACTCATGTCTCCCTTCACCCCCACCCCCCAGCAGTGCAGGGCACCCTCCACCAGGCCCCCACTCATGTCCAACTCATGTCTCCCATCACCCCCACCCCCCAACAGTGCAGGGCACCCTCCACTAGGACCCACTCATGTCCAACTCATGTCTCCCATCACCCCCACCACCCAGCAGTGCAGGGCACCCTCCACCAGGCCCCCACTCATGTCCCCCTGCACCCCCACCCCCCAGCAGTGCAGGGCACCCTCCACCAGACCCCCACTCATGTACCCCTGCACCCCCACCCCACCAGCATCCAGGGGCACCCTCCACCAGGCCCCCACGCATGTCCCCCTGCACCCCCACCCCCCAGCATCCAGGGGCATCCTCCACCAGGCCCCCACTCATGTCTCCCATCACCCCCACCCCCCAGCATTGCAGGGCACCCTCCACCAGGCCCCCACTCATGTCCCCCTGGACCCCCACCCACCAGCATCCAGAGGCACCCTCCACCAGGCCCCCACTCATGTCTCCCTGCACCCCCAGCCCCCAGCATCCAGGGGCACCCTCCACCAGGCCCCCACTCATGTCTCCCAGCACCCCCACCCACCAGCATCCAGGGGCACCATCCACCAGGCCCCCACTCATGTCTCCCATCACCCCCACCCCCCAGCAGTGCAGGGCACCCTCCACCAGGCCCCCACACATGTCCAACTGATGTCTCCCATCACCCCCACCCCCTAGCACTGTGGGGCACCCTCCACCAGGCCCCCACTCAAGTCCCCCTGCATCCCCAACCCCCAGCATCCAGGGGCACCCTCCATCAGGCCCCCACTCATGTCTCCCATCACCCCCACCCCCCAGCAGTGCAGGGCACCCTCCACCAGGCCCCCACTCATGACCAACTCATGTCTCCCAGCACCCCCAACCCCCAGCATCCAGGGGCACCCTCCACCAGGTCCCCACTCATGTCCCCCTGCACCCCCACCCCCCAGCATCCAGGGGCACCCTCCACCAGGCCCCCACTCATGTCTCCCTGCACCCCCACCACCCACCAGTCAGGGGCACCCTCCACCAGGCCCCCACTCATGTCTCCCAGCACCCCCAACCCCCCAGCATCCAGGGGCACCCTCCACCAGGCCCCCACTCATGTCTCCCAGCACCCCCACCCACCAGCATCCAGGGGCACCCTCCACCAGGCCCCCACTAATGTCTCCCATCACCCCCACCCCCCAGCAGTGCAGGGCACCCTCCACAAGGCCCCCACTCATGTCCAACTCATGTCTCCCAGCACCCCTAACCCCCCAGCAGTGCAGGGCATCCTCCAGCAGGCCCCCACTCATGTCCAACTCATGTCTCCCATCACCCCCACCCCCAGCACTGTGGGGCACCCTCCACCAGGCCCCCACTCATGTCCCCCTGCACCCCCACCCCCCAGCATCCAGGGGCACCCTCCACCAGGCCCCCACTCATGCCTCCCATCACCCCCACCCCCCAGCAGTGCAGGGCACCCTCCACCAGGCCCCCACTCATGTCCAACTCATGTCTCCCAGCACCCCCACCCCCCAGCAGTGCAGGGCACCCTCCACCAGGCCCCCACTCAAGTCCAACTCATGTCTCCCTGCACCCCCAGCCCCCAGCATCCAGGGGCACCCTCCACCAGGCCCCCACTCATGTCTCCCAGCACCCCCACCCACCAGCATCCAGGGGCACCATCCACCAGGCCCCCACTCATGTCTCCCATCACCCCCACCCCCCAGCAGTGCAGGGCACCCTCCATCAGGCCCCCACTCATGTCCAACTCATGTCTCCCAGCACCCCCACCCCCCAACAGTGCAGGGCACCCTCCACCAGGCCCCCACACATGTCCAACTGATGTCTCCCATCACCCCCACCCCCTAGCACTGTGGGGCACCCTCCACCAGGCCCCCACTCAAGTCCCCCTGCATCCCCAACCCCCAGCATCCAGGGGCACCCTCCATCAGGCCCCCACTCATGTCTCCAATCACCCCCACCCCCCAGCAGTGCAGGGCACCCTCCACCAGGCCCCCACTCATGACCAACTCATGTCTCCCAGCACCCCCACCCCCCAGCATCCAGGGGCACCCTCCACCAGGTCCCCACTCATGTCCCCCTGCACCCCCACCCCCCAGCATCCAGGGGCACCCTCCACCAGGCCCCCACTCATTTCTCCCATCACCCCCACCCCCCAGCAGTGCAGGGCATCCTCCACCAGGCCCCCACTCATGTCTCCCATCACCCCCACCCCCCAGCAGTGCAGGGCACCCTCCACCAGTCCCCCACTCATGTCCCCCTGGACCCCCACCCACCAGCATCCAGAGGCACCCTCCACCAGGCCCCCACTCATGTCTCCCTGCACCCCCAGCCCCCAGCATCCAGGGGCACCCTCCACCAGGCCCCCACTCATGTCTCCCATCACCCCCACCCCCCAGCAGTGCAGGGCACCCTCCACCAGGCCCCCACTCATGACCAACTCATGTCTCCCAGCACCCCCACCCCCCAGCATCCAGGGGCACCCTCCACCAGGTCCCACTCATGTCCCCCTGCACCCCCACCCCCCAGCATCCAGGGGCACCCTCCACCAGGCCCCCACTCATTTCTCCCATCACCCCACCCCCCAGCAGTGCAGGGCATCCTCCACCAGGCCCCCACTCATGTCTCCCATCACCCCCACCCCCCAGCAGTGCAGGGCACCCTCCACCAGGCCCCCACTCATGTCCCCCTGGACCCCCACCCACCAGCATCCAGAGGCACCCTCCACCAGGCCCCCACTCATGTCTCCCTGCACCCCCACCCACCAGCATCCAGGGGCACCATCCACCAGGCCCCCACTCATTTCTCCCATCACCCCCACCCCCCAGCAGTGCAGGGCACCCTCCATCAGGCCCCCACTCATGTCCAACTCATGTCTCCCAGCACCCCCACCCCCCAACAGTGCAGGGCACCCTCCACCAGGCCCCGACACATGTCCAACTGATGTCTCCCATCACCCCCACCCCCTAGCACTGTGGGGCACCCTCCACCAGGCCCCCACTCAAGTCCCCCTGCATCCCAAACCCCCAGCATCCAGGGGCACCCTCCATCAGGCCCCCACTCATGTCTCCCATCACCCCCACCCCCCAGCAGTGCAGGGCACCCTCCACCAGGCCCCCACTCATGACCAACTCATGTCTCCCAGCACCCCCACCCACCAGCATCCAGGGGCACCCTCCACCAGGTCCCCACTCATGTCCCCCTGCACCCCCACCCCCCAGCATCCAGGGGCACCCTCCACCAGGCCCCCACTCATGTCCCCCTGCACCCCCACCCACCAGCATCCAGGGGCACCCTCCACCAGGCCCCCACTCATGTCTCCCATCACCCCCACCCCCAGCAGTGCAGGGCACCCTCCACCAGGCCCCCACTCATGTCCAACTCATGTCTCCCATCACCCCCACCCCCCAGCAGTGCAGGGCACCCTCCACCAGGCCCCCACTCATGTCCCCCTGCACCCCCACCCCCCAGCATTCAGGGGCACCCTCCACCAGGTCCCCACTCATGTCCCCCTGCACCCCCACCCCCACCCCCAGCATCCAGGGGCACCCTCCACCAGGCCCCCACTCATGTCCAACTCATGTCCCCCAGCACCCCCACCCCACAGCAGTGCAGGACACCCTCCACCAGGCCCCCACTCATGTCCAACTCATGTCCCCCTGCACCCCCACCCCCCAGCATCCAGGGGCACCCTCCACCAGGCCCCCACTCATGTCCAACTCATGTCTCCCACCACCCCCACTCCCCAGCAGTGCGGGGCACCCTCCACCAGGCCCCCACTCATGTCCCCCTGCACCCCCACCCACCAGCATCCAGGGGCACCCTCCACCAGGCTCCCACTCATGTCCAACTCATGTCTCCCATCACCCCCACCCACCAGCATCCAGGGGCACCCTCCACCAGGCCCCTACTCATGTCCCCCTGCACCCCCGCCCACCAGCATCCAGGGGCACCCTTCACCAGGCCCCCACTCATGTCTCCCATCACCCCCACCCCCCAGCAGTGCAGGGCACCCTCCACCAGGCCCCCACTCATGTCCAACTCATGTCTCCCATCACCCCCACCCCCCAGCAGTGCAGGGCACCCTCCACCAGGCCCCCACTCATGTCCCCCTGCACCCCCACCCCCCAGCAGTAGAGGGCACCCTCCACTAGGCCCCCACTCATGCCCCCCTTCGCCCCCACCCCCCAGCATCCAGAGGCACCCTCCACCAGGCCCCCACTCATGTCCCCCTGCACCCCCACCCACCAGCATCCAGGGGCACCCTCCACCAGGCACCCACTCATGTCTCCCATCACCCCCACCCTCAGCAGTGCAGGGCACCCTCCACCAGGCCCCCACTCATGTCCAACTCATGTCTCCCATCACCCCCACCCCCCAGCAGTGCAGGACACCCTCCACCAGGCCCCCACTCATGTCCAACTCATGTCTCCCATCACCCCCACCCCCCAGCAGTGCAGGGCACCCTCCACCGGGCCCCCACTCATGTCCCCCTGCACCCCCACCCCCCAGGAGTGCAGGGCACCCTCCACCAGGTCCCCACTCATGTCCCCCTGCACCCCCACCCCCCAGCATCCAGCGGCAACCTCCACCATGCCCCCACTCATGTCCCCCTGCACCCCCACCTGCCAGCATCCAGGGGCACCGTCCACCAGGCCCCCACTCATGTCCAACTCATGTCCCCCAGCACCCCCACCCCCCAGCAGTGCAGGACACCCTCCACCAGGCCCCCACTCATGTCCAACTCATGTCCCCCTGCACCCCCACCCCCCAGCATCCAGGGGCACCCTCCACCAGGCCTCCACTCATGTCCAACTCATGTCTCCCACCACCCCCACCCCCCAGCAGTGCAGGGCACCCTCCACCAGGCCCCCACTCATGTCCCCCTGCACCCCCACCCACCAGCATCCAGGGGCACCCTCCACCAGGCCCCCACTCATGTCCAACTCATGTCTCCCATCACCCCCACCCACCAGCATCCAGGGGCACCCTCCACCAGGCCCCCACTCATGTCCCCCTGCGCCCCCACCCACCAGCATCCAGGGGCACCCTTCACCAGGCCCCCACTCATGTCTCCCATCACCCCCAACCCCCAGCAGTGCAGGGCACCCTCCACCAGACCCCCACTCATGTCCAACTCATGTCTCCCATCACCCCACCCCCCAGCAGTGCAGGGCACCCTCCACCAGGCCCCCACTCATGTCCAACTCATGTCTCCCATCACCCCCACCCCCCAGCAGTGCAGGGCACCCTCCACCAGGCCCCCACTCATGTCCCCCTGCACCCCCACCCCCCAGCAGTAGAGAGCACCCTCCACCAGGCCCCCACTCATGTCCCCCTTCGCCCCCACCCCCCAGCATCCAGAGGCACCCTCCACCAGGCCCCCACTCATGTCCAACTCATGTCTCCCAGCACCCCCACCCCCCAGCAGTGCAGGGCACCCTCCACCAGGCCCCCACTCATGTCCAACTCATGTCTCCCACCACCCGCACCCCCCAGCAGTGCAGGGCACGCTCCACCAGGCCCCCACTCATGTCCCCCTGCACCCCCACCCACCAGCATCCAGGGGCACCCTCCACCAGGCCCCCACTCATATCCAACTCATGTCTCCCATCACCCCCACCCACCAGCATCCAGGGGCACCCTCCACCAGGCCCCCACTCATTTCCCCATGCACCCCCCACCCACCAGCATCCAGGGGCACCCTCCACCAGGCCCCCACTCATGTCCCCCTGCACCCCCACCCACCAGCATCCAGGGGCACCCTCCACCAGGCCCCCACTCATGTCTCCCTTCACCCCCACCCCCCAGCAGTGCAGGGCACCCTCCACCAGGCCCCCACTCATGTCCAACTCATGTCTCCCATCACCCCCACCCCCCAACAGTGCAGGGCACCCTCCACTAGGACCCACTCATGTCCAACTCATGTCTCCCATCACCCCCACCACCCAGCAGTGCAGGGCACCCTCCACCAGACCCCCACTCATGTCCCCCTGCACCCCCACCCCCCATCAGTGCAGGGCACCCTCCACCAGACCCCCACTCATGTACCCCTGCACCCCCACCCACCAGCATCCAGGGGCACCCTCCACCAGGCCCCCACGCATGTCCCCCTGCACCCCCACCCCCCAGCATCCAGGGGCATCCTCCACCAGGCCCCCACTCATGTCTCCCATCACCCCCACCCCCCAGCATTGCAGGGCACCCTCCACCAGGCCCCCACTCATGTCCCCCTGGACCCCCACCCACCAGCATCCAGAGGCACCCTCCACCAGGCCCCCACTCATGTCTCCCTGCACCCCCAGCCCCCAGCATCCAGGGGCACCCTCCACCAGGCCCCCACTCATGTCTCCCAGCACCCCCACCCACCAGCATCCAGGGGCACCATCCACCAGGCCCCCACTCATGTCTCCCATCACCCCCACCCCCCAGCAGTGCAGGGCACCCTCCACCAGGCCCCCACACATGTCCAACTGATGTCTCCCATCACCCCCACCCCCTAGCACTGTGGGGCACCCTCCACCAGGCCCCCACTCAAGTCCCCCTGCATCCCCAACCCCCAGCATCCAGGGGCACCCTCCATCAGGCCCCCACTCATGTCTCCCATCACCCCCACCCCCCAGCAGTGCAGGGCACCCTCCACCAGGCCCCCACTCATGACCAACTCATGTCTCCCAGCACCCCCAACCCCCAGCATCCAGGGGCACCCTCCACCAGGTCCCCACTCATGTCCCCCTGCACCCCCACCCCCCAGCATCCAGGGGCACCCTCCACCAGGCCCCAACTCATGTCTCCCTGCACCCCCACCACCCACCAGTCAGGGGCACCCTCCACCAGGCCCCCACTCATGTCTCCCAGCACCCCCAACCCCCCAGCATCCAGGGGCACCCTCCACCAGGCCCCCACTCATGTCTCCCAGCACCCCCACCCACCAGCATCCAGGGGCACCCTCCACCAGGCCCCCACTAATGTCTCCCATCACCCCCACCCCCCAGCAGTGCAGGGCACCCTCCACAAGGCCCCCACTCATGTCCAACTCATGTCTCCCAGCACCCCTACCCCCCAGCAGTGCAGGGCATCCTCCAGCAGGCCCCCACTCATGTCCAACTCATGTCTCCCATCACCCCCACCCCCAGCACTGTGGGGCACCCTCCACCAGGCCCCCACTCATGTCCCCCTGCACCCCCACCCCCCAGCATCCAGGGGCACCCTCCACCAGGCCCCCACTCATGCCTCCCATCACCCCCACCCCCCAGCAGTGCAGGGCACCCTCCACCAGGCCCCCACTCATGTCCAACTCATGTCTCCCAGCACCCCCACCCCCCAGCAGTGCAGGGCACCCTCCACCAGGCCCCCACTCATGTCCAACTCATGTCCCCCTGCACCCCCACCCCCCCAGCATCCAGGGGCACCCTCCACCAGGCCCCCACTCATGTCCAACTCATGTCTTCCACCACCCCCACCCCCCAGCAGTGCAGGTCACCCTCCACCAGGCCCCCACTCATTTCTCCCTGCACCCCCACCCCCCACCAGTCAGGGGCACCCTCCACCAGGCCCCTACTCATATCTCCCAGCACCCCCACCCCCCAGCATCCAGGGGCACCCTCCACCAGGCCCCCACTCATGTCTCCCAGAACCCCCACCCACCAGCATCCAGGGGCACCCTCCACCAGGCCCCCACTCATGTCTCCCATCACCCCCACCCCCCAGCATCCAGGGGCACCCTCCACCAGGCCCCCACTCATGTCCCCCTGCACCCCCACCCACCAGCATCCAGGGGCACCCTCCACCAGGCACCCACTCCTGTCTCCCAGCACCCCCACCCTCCAGCCGTGCGATTTGCCTGGGTATGTGTATTCCTGGGGTGCGCGGGTAGTCTCACATGCAATTCCATCAGGGTACGTGTATTATGGGTCCGCGTGAACTTCCACACGCGATACCAGCAGGCTACGTGTATTATGGGGTTCGCTGGAAGTTCCACACGCGATTGCCATGGGTACGTGTATTTCGGGGTGCGTGTGAAGTTTCACACGCGATTTTGCAGGGTACGTGTATTTCGGTGTGCGCGTGAAGTTCCACACGCGACTGGGCCTGTGAGAGTGGGGTATGTGTATTCCAGGGGTGGGCGGGAATATTTACTCGCGACTGGGCCTTGGAGAGCGTGTTACGTGTATTCCTGGGGTGGGCGGGAAGATTCACACGGTCGCCTACAACACACCAAAAAATAAATGGTCCAATCCTGAAACACGTACGCCAGCATGAAGCAGGCGTACGTCGACCCGCGCAGCATAAATGTCCGCGCAAGCAACAAACAAGCTCAGACGCCAGGATGAATATACCGTTCCTAGCAGCAGTGGCCGTGGGTTACCAAAGGAGGAGGAGGAGGATAGTGAGGGCCCGAATTTTCACTCCCAGAACCAGCCTTTTTGGGATGCCTGATGACCAGGTGTATGGGAGGTACAGGTTTCCACCACACATAATACTGGACCTGGTCAGTGAGTGGGAGGATGACCTCACATCACCCACCCTGTGCTCCCAAGCACTCAGCCCCCTAGAGAAGGTCCTTAATGGACAGGCTGCCGCCCTGGATTTCTACGGTGTGGCACAATTCCCCAAAGTGCTAGGTGCCATTGACTGCACCCATGTGGCACTACGTCCCCCCAGGGCATCTGAGCACATCTATAGGAACTGCAAGCACTGGCATTCCATCAACGTGCAGGTAGTATGTAATGCCAAGGGAATCATCACCTCAGTATATGCCAACTATCCAGGGTCCACCCACGACAGCTTCATTTACCGAATGTCTACCCTAAGCCGGGACCTAGAAGCTGGGCAGCATGGCGATACATGGCTGCTTGGTGAGTATGAATGCCACTGCACATGCATGCATGTCAGATGCAGAGTTATGTCACTACCCCACTAATGATACCCATCACCTCCTCACCAGGGGACAGTGCCTACCCTCTGAGCACCCACATGATGACGCCAATTCGGAACCCCATCACGCCTCCCGAGGTAAGATACAACACAGCCCATATTGCAACCCGGGGCATAGTGGAGCGCACATACGGAGTGCTCAAGTCACGCTTTCGCTCCCTTGACCGTTCTGGCGGGCAGCTGTTATATGCGCCCCCAGTAGTGTGCAGGATCATAGTGGCAGCATGTGTCCTGCACAATGTTGCAACATGCCGGGGCCTGGCTGTGGACATGGTGGTGCCCCCACATCCCCAACCACATGCACGCCCGCTGCGCATCAGAGGGGAAAGGGCACGGGGTGAGGCAGCCCGTACGCAGCTGGTGGCTAATTACTTCACATAGAAATCACACCCCTGTGGAGTGCACACAGCCCTGGCACATACCATCTGATAAGCAATGATGACTCAACCTGACAATTATGACGAACAAAGGGACAGTCAACTGTCAGAACCATAGCAGCCTGAGATTGTTCATGCGGAAGTGTCAGAATGTGGGCATCCCTACCTACACAAACACCACCAATGCAGTGTCATCACAATACACACTTCCATGCTGCAGAAATGAATACCCACTTGCAAAATACTACATGAGAACAGTGCCATGTCACCCAACCCCTCCCTGGCACTTCCACACAACACACCATGGCATGTCATGCAATGTGAGAGCAAACAAATTAATCCCCACAACATGCCCCAAGTGTCACCAACTATAGTGTCCCTAATGGAAACTGGCCACACATGAAATGCTCACAGTAATGCAGGACCTACAACACACATTACCAAATACTTACCAAGAATACCAATCACCTACACAACCTCCAACCTACCTTAAACATGACATTACAGACTTAAAAATTGGTAGCCTCACTACCTGGTAATGCCAGCACTTCGAACACTTCCAAGTATACAGTGTTAGCGCCACGCAAGAGTGTAGGTGCACTGCTTACAACTTGGACTCCAGTTCCAAGGTAGACCGCCTTGTGAAGACATGAGAAATGGACCTGCAAATTAGGAGGATGAGATGGATGCAGAGGCACATATCAATACACCATGCAGTGTACAATACAACAACAATATGCACTATGAATGTATACACAGTATTGACTACAGACTGCCCACACATCAAATGGGAGTCCAACGTCACCATGTACGTCAATGTCACTTGGGCACACCCTTTGCAAGCCCATGGAAACGGGAAGCAGGAGGGGTGTGTGTCACACAAACCCAAGCATCTGAACCAAATTCATGACAAGCCTGCATATGCCCAGCCACAATACATTGTATGCCCACGGGAGCCACACAAGGCAACACACTGTCCAAAAAAAAAAAAAAAAAAAAAACAATCAAAAATGCCCATTAATGGGCCCAGGGGGTGGAGGAGGCCACCCAGACTCAGGAGGTCCGAGGATAGGGTGCACACCAAAACCCACCTGTGTGGATCTTGCGGAAAAAAAACACCTATATGGGCTCATGGCCTGCACGGCTATCCTATTGTGAGAGAATCACTCCTGTCGCTCTCCTCACCCTCTGCAGCTGCATCAGGAGGTGGTGGCACTATGGGAGAAAGCCCACGCAAAGCCCTAGTCTGGTCCTCCATGGCAGCAAGCATGCGGGTGTGGAAGGTCTCATTCTGGAGGATAATTGTGCGTAGATCCCCATGCAACAACTCACGGGATGCCCGGACCTCCGCCCTAGTTGCCTGCATCTCAGCTGAGAGCGTACGTGTGAGACGCTCCAGCTGCTGTTCTGTCCTTCTGTTTGTTGAAGCCTCAAGCTCAAGAAGAGTCGTCCTGAGGTGAAGGAGTTCCACCCTCAGGGCTTCCCTGTGGCCCTGGGACTCTATGGAAATGGCTTCCCGGAGAGTCGCCAGTGCCGCCCGCCTGTCCCTGTCGGACGCCAACATGTCCTCCCTGTGTGACTGGCAGATGGAGTCTGTTGCCTACTGTAGTCGCTCCATCAGCCTTTTGGGGGGACAATGGAAGTGGCCACCCTATCCATGGCCTGAGCCATCATCTCTGATGATGCTGCCTGTTGGGTTGCCATACCGTATATGGATTGCTCCCATGCGGTATTGCCAGGTGGTGTACGGCCACCATGTCGGCGGGCACCACACCTGTCTGGGGCAAGGCGAACTGCGCCTTGCTGTGCCGGCACTGCCAGAGGCTGCAGGACTGCATTCCCCCTCTAATCTGCTGGCCCAGGAACAGGATCAGATCTTGTGGAGTGTGACCCTGCATCTGTAACCACCAAAGGCATACCTGCCAACACTGACATCCCCATTGAGGGTTCTAACCCTGGTGCAGGTGGGTCGGACAGAACAGAATACCTCCCAGGAACACTCACCTGCGACGGCACATAGGTCTCATCATCCGAATCGACACCTGAATACAGCTCGGGGGAGGTGCAGCCAGAAACACCCCTTCACCCACCACCACACCACGTCCCTCACTGGTGGTCGGTCGGGCCTGAGACCCCTCCTGGGTCTGCACCATCTCCACAACCCCAGCAGTATCAAGTGCGTCATCCCCTTTAAAAGAAAACAAATGGAAACAGGCATTAGCATTATGGCACACAATTAGGGCTGAGAAGCTACAGAAACAGTACTTGATTGACACATGTCCCACATGACTAAAACCCTCCCATGCATGCACCGTCATTGCGTGTGAAGGGGAGGCAGATGGCACACATTGATGACACCAAGATGGAAGATGAACACATTTGCTGCATGCTGCCTAGCAGTGGCATCACACATTGGCCTGTGATTGGCAGGTCAAATACACATGCCATCACACAGATGGAATGTACCCTAGCCATTAAGTGAAGAGGGAGAGGAGGGCACCAATTGTTCATTCAGTCTAGTTTTCTCATGAAATTGATTTTTTCATTGAAATGGTTCAAATGTTTAACCTGGAGCTGCCAGTCCAAAATGGTCTTATAGCACAGGGACATTTCTAAACAAATCATGTCCAGGAAACAAAGCCAGTCCACTGTACCATAGCCATGTCAGACATGTGACAATAGGATTGAGAAATGCCTAGTAAAAGTGGTGGTATGCAAACAATCTGCCTGAATAAACAGAGGAAAATAAGCAACAATGTTGTGGCAAGATGACACTTCAAGGGTGTCATGATGCCTACCCCCGGAGCACCAGGCCAGGCCCATCACCCCCGGGAGCAGGCATCATGCCCCCAGGTAAAAGCGCAGTGGCCCCTTATAGGGGCTCTTTGGACTCTGTCCTAGCGCCGTTGGCGCCAGGCTCATGTTGGACATCAGTCCTGGTGCCATAGGCGCCAGGCTCATAAAGGAAGGTGTTTTGTGCACTTACCTGATGCAGACCATGCTGCAAGATTCAGGCCTCCCTGAGACCTGAAAGGGACTATTTTTTCATTGGGACTATTTTGCCACTCGGGCGTGGCCAGGGAAGGATACTTACCTGGAACTACTTTGGGGGCTATTTAAGCCACGCCCAGACAGTAGCTCATGCTTCGCGTTGTTCTGCAGCATCCAAGCAGCTGAACGCTCACCGTGTCTGCTCCTGCATCTGGTCTCCAGCCACGCCCGCCTCGATCCTGGAACACCTATAAGGAAAGAAGAGAAGAGAAAGGTGAAAACCAAGAATTTTACCAAACTTCTTACCTGCATCCGGAACCTCCACGCCAGCGTTCCTGAGAAAAGACTTTCATTTAAAAGCACCGCATTGCTTGCTGCACTGCCGCGCTTCACTCGCCTGTCCTCGGGAGTTCTTCTGGCTCCACCGCGACTGTCTGCACCGGTCGCCACATCTCTGCGCCTAGGGGAGAGAAGAAGAGACAAAAGGTGAGCAGAAGGAACATATGAGGAAAGCCTAATTTTCCGCCATAACACTTACCGGTCTTCTGTTGGTGGACCATTCCTCATTTCGGGTCGGCGCCGCTTCGTTGGCAGGTACCGCACCCCGGCCACTAAGGGGAAAGGACAAAAGACATTACTGGAGGAATATAAAGACATTAAGAGGGATCGCCCCCATCGCTAACTCACCTGAGTTTACCATCGGCAATTCAATCCCTCAACACATCGCCTTCATTCTGCACCTGAAATAAAGGACAGATCATAGGTTAGGAAGGCAACAGAAAAGGAGACTCAACACTTGAACTTTTGTAATCTTCCTACTTACGGCGTTCCGCTCGGAAAAGTCAAGTGGATTTGCCAGCGCCATTCTGAAAACCTGTGAAGAAACTGGACTAACACGCGCCTCTGCACCAGAAGCAGGATGGAGAGTTCATCCTTTCAAACCATAAGGTGAGCTTCAACCGGGGATTTCGGAGGAAGTTAGAGAAGAACGAAGGGGGGAAGTGGGGAGCAAGCACAATATTCTGCAGACTGTTAATCCCCTTTCTCAACTGCAGAAGGATATTCCTACGGGCCAGACAAACAAGATTTGAGGGTCCTGTTCAGTCGGTGTTCCGAGTTCTGCGCATCACGCTCGAAGAGGCCACAGCAACCCAGACTAGACCAGCGCCTCCGTGGGAGTTAGGTGAGCGTTACAGAACGCGAAGCCTTCCTACAAATTCCCACCCAGGCGCTATGGAAACTTCTGAGACTGATCAGTTGGCCCAACTACTGGGGGAATTACGGGCCGAAGTACACGCCGCTCGTCAAGAGACTAATGCTCTCAGGAGGGAAGTGATTGTATCAAAGGAAAGAACTGATGACCTGGCTAGACAGTTTTTGCAAGGTCAAGCTGGACACACTCCTCTACCCGGTTCCGGTTGGAACACCGCTCCTGTGGTTCCCAGTAACCCTGTGCAGATTAATCTACTTGGAAACATGCCGCTGGCCCCACCCAAACGCTTTGCTGGGGATCCCAAACGATTCGCCGTATTCATGAATCAGTGTTGTTTGCACTTCCTATGCAGACCTGGGGCTTTCCCTAATGACCAGACCAAGGTAGCCTTTGTATTGTCATATCTCAGCGGCTGTGCTGCCGATTGGTCAGTTCCACTGATTACTCAAGATGACCCGATTCTCCGTGATTTTCAAGGATTTCAAGCAAGCATGGAAAGGTTATTTGCTCGACACTCTCAGGGGCAGGCTCTGGATGACGAACTCCTATCCCTGCGACAGAGCAATCAGGACCTCCTATCCTACATTGCAACCTTTAATAGACTAATTGTGGAAACTGGGTGGCCAGAGGATAAAAGAATCACGTTATTTCATCGAGGTCTACGTGGAGAACTTAAAGATGTCCTGGCCCAAGTTGTAAATCCGCCCCAAGAATGCACGGAATATATAGACTTAGTGGTCCAATTGGATCACAGACTTCAAAACAGAAAAGCAGATCGGTCCAAGTTTGGGACCCGGGTGTTGGTCAAGACCCACGCTAACCCCAAGGGTGCTGATGTCTCTGAGCCTATGCAAATCGGAGGGGTTAAAGGACCTTTAACTCAAAAAGAACGTGAAAGAAGACGGCAGATGCAATTATGTCTTTATTGTGGGTCCTCTGGACACTTTCTACGAGATTGCCCGGCAAAACCGCCCAAGAAGGTGGTAGGAGCCGCTGATAAAAACCATGAAGACTGTGTTTCGGGAAACGACCACGCACGACAAGCGTAGGGGTCTGCTTGCCGAGCTTGAAAACTAACTCTCAGACCTCGCATTTCATTGTGCCAATGGTCCTCGTAGATCCGGAACAGCCTAAGCGGTTGCATGCAATAAAGGCATACATCGATAGTGGGGCTATGGGAAATTATTTGGATCGTGAATTGGTCTCTAGGATTAACCTCCCTCTGCGTCTTAAAACCAGCAAAGATGTCATCACCACAGTCGATGGAACCGAAATTGCCTCTGGACCGGTAACACATTCCACTGCTGAGGTGACACTTATAGGTCCAGACGGCCATTGGGAGGCAGTTGTGTTTGATGTAATCAAGGCTCCACAGTTTCAGGTTATTCTCGGAATCCCTTGGTTAGAGACACATAATCCTCGAATTGATTGGTGAGCAAAGAGAATAACCTTCCTGGATTGTGCACAAACCTGCTACTCAGAAAATCTGAAGATTAGTCTAGCGTCTGTAACCTCTGTCTCCATGCAACTACCTCCGGAATACCAAGACTTTCAGGACGTCTTCCAAAAGGAACAGGCCAACACGTTACCTCCCCACAGATCGTACGATTGCCAAATCGATCTGGTGCCCGGTGCACAACCCCCTTGTAGCAGGATTTATGCCCTTACTGAACCTGAGAATAAGCATTTGAGACAATATTTAGATCAATACCTAGCCAATGGTTTCATTCGCCCGTCAAAGTCTCCGGCATCCTCGGCTTTGTTCTTCGTGCCCAAAAAAGAAGGCGACCTTAGAACTTGTATCGACTACCGCGCATTGAACCAGATAACTGTTAAAAACCGTTACCCTCTGCCTCTGATCCCTGAACTCCTTGACCAGATGAAGGACGCTTGCATATACACCAAGTTAAATCTCCGGGGGCTTATCATCTGGTGCGAGTAAAAGAAGGCGACGAATGGAAAACGGCCTTCCGTACAAAATATGGATTATTCGAATACCAGGTGATGCCTTTCAGGTTGTGCAACGCGTCTGCTGCCTTCCAATTCTTCATGAACAATGTCCTTTGGGAACTCATCGATGTTTGTGTTGTCGCATATATCGATGACATTCTTGTGTACTCCTCTTCGGAATCTGATCACAGAAGGCATGTCAGGGTCATCCTTGAGAAATTGCACCAGCACAAACTGTTTGCAAAGCTGGAAAAGTGCGTTTTCCATACCACCGAGGTTGAGTTTTTTGGATTCATCCTGACACCTAAAGGGGTCCGCATGGACTCACGAAAAGTGGATGCCATCCTCAAATGGCCATCACCTAGTTCGGTGAAAGGTGTCCAAAGCATGCTTGGTTTTGCTAATTTTTATTGCAGATTTATCCCGGAATTTTCACGTGTGGTACAACCCATCACTGCACTCTTGCGAAAAAATAAACGCTTTGAATGGAGCGAGGAAGCCGAACAGGCCTTTCAGGAATTGAAAGCTAAATTCACGTCCGCACCTATTTTGAAGCACCCGCATCCCGATCTCCCATATATAGTCGAAACCGACGCGTCCAGCTTAGCCATGGGAGCTGTCCTGTCTCAGAGAGACCCTGAAACCAACCAACTGCACCCCGTAGCATTTTGGTCCAGAAAGTTCTCGCCGCCTGAAGTAAATTATGCAATCACCGACAAGGAATTATTAGCCATTAAGTCCGCCTTTAAGGCTTGGTGGCATTATCTTCTTGGCGACAGGCATACCATCACCGTGATCACTGATCACCGAAACTTACAATATTTAAAAACTGCCAAGGCTCAATCGTCACGTCAGCTCCGATGGGCTTTGTTCTTTGCTGAGTTCGATTTTGTAATCACTTACCGCCCCGGCTGTAAGAATGGCAAGCGGACGCGCTATCTCGAATAGGAATGGGAGAAATAGACACAAACTCAGAACCTGTGCTGATAATTCCCGAACAAAAAATTTTGGGGATAACCTCTTTACAAACCCTTGAAGACATTCAAGCACGGGTAAAACAACTCCTGGACTCTATAGCCTTGCAGGATTGGATCCAAAGGGGGTCTTACTTTTCGGTCAACGATGGCCTACCTTACTTCCAAGGATGCTTATTTCTGCCAGAAAAGGAGTTGCAAGAACGGGTTTTTCCCGTCATCATGATACCCTGATGGAAGGACATCCTGGCATTGCCAAAACTGAGGAAAAAATTAAACGACAATTCTGGTGGCCTTCCTGGCGAAAGGATATTAAATCTTTCGTGATGTCCTGTGGAGTTTGCGCCCAAAACAAAGGCCAAAAGACAAAACCCGCCGGTCTTCTTCAGCCTTTAGACATTTCACCAGCACCTTGGCACACCTTGTCACTAGATTTTATCACGGACCTGCCCCCTTGTAATGGATACAATACTATTCTGGTTGTGGTGGATTTATTTTCCAAGATGGCCCATTTTATTCCGTTGAAAGGATTACCTTCAGCTTCTGTCCTAGCCAAGGAATTCCTCGAAAATATCATCCGTTTGCATGGATTCCCGTCCATACTAGTCTCCGACCGGGGAAGCCAGTTTATTTCTCATTTTTGGAGAAAGTGTTATCAACTGGCACAAATCGACGTAAGACTCTCAACCAGCCACCACCCAGAGACCGATGGTCAGACGGAGAGAACGAACCAGACCCTTGAACAATACCTACGATGTATGTTGCACCAATCGGAGGGTAATTGGAAGGATATTTTATGGGTGGCCGAATATGCATACAATAACTCGGTACACTCTGGAACTGGACAAGGCCCCTTTTATACCCTATATGGACATCACCCTCGTACTTCAGACCTGGACTCACCTCTGAGCCTTGAAATGCCCGCAGTGGACCATTTGCATTCCACAATAACTCAAGCCTTCAAGGATGCAACTGCACATTTGCAACAAGCAAAAGGGAAATACAAAAAGAATGCGGATCTGCATCGGAGTGAGGCGCCTCCATACCAAATAGGGGATCAAGTATGGTTGGCTACCAAACACTTATTGCTCAAGGGACCCCGAACTTTTAATCCAAGGTATTTGGGCCCTTACTCGATCAAAGCTATAATTAACCCAGTGGCAGTCAAGCTCGATCGACCAGCTAACATGCGGATTCACCCTGTTTTTCATGTGTAACTTTTGAAACCAGTGCAACCAGGAACCAGATTAATAAAGCCACCAGAACCAATCCAGATAGATGGGGAGCCTGAATTCGAGGTGAAGAACATTTTGGATTCTAAGATCTCAAAATCAAAACTTTTCTATCTGATTGGAAAGGGTGCAGGCCTCAGGAAAGGTCTTGGGAACCCAGCGACCACGTACATGCACCTCGGCTGGTAAAAAGGTTCCATTGGAATTTCCCAAACAAACCGAAACTTCCAGAGGGAACGACCTTGGGAGGGGCCTTGGGGGGGAGTGCTGTCATGATGCCTACCCCCGGAGCACAAGGCCAGGCCCAGCACCCCCGGGAGCAGGCATCATGCCCCCGGGTAAAAGCCCAGCGGCCCCTTATAGGGGCTCTTTGGACTCTGTCCTGGCGCCGTTGGCGCCAGGCTCATGTTGGACATCAGTCCTGGCGCCATAGGCGCCAGGCTCATAAAGGAAGGTGTTTTGTGCACTTACCTGATGCAGACCATGCTGCAAGATTCAGGCCTCCCTGAGACCTGAAAGGGACTATTTTTTCATTGGGACTATTTTGCCACTCGGGGGTGGCCAGGGAAGGATACTTACCTGGAACTACTTTGGGGGCTATTTAAGCCACGCCCAGACAGTAGCTCACGCTTCGCGTTGTTCTGCATCCAAGCAGCTGAACGCTCACCGTGTCTGCTCCTGCATCTGGTCTCCAGCCACGCCCGCCTCGATCCTGGAACACCTGTAAGGAAATAAGAGAAGAAAAAGGTGAAAACCAAGAATTTTACCAAACTTCTTACCTGCATCCGGAACCTCCACGCCAGCGTTCCTGAGAAAAGACTTTCATTTAAAAGCACTGCGTTGCTCGCTGCAGCGCCACGCTTCACTCACCTGTCCTCGGGAGTTCTTCTGGCTCCACCGCGATTGTCTGCACTGGTCGCCACATCTCTGCGCCTAGCGGAGAGAAGAAGAGACAAAAGGTGAGCAGAAGGAACATATGAGGAAAGCCTAATTTTCCGCCATAACACTTACCGGTCTTCTGTTGGTGGACCATTCCTCATTTCGGGTCGGCGCCGCCTCGTTGGCAGGTACCGCACCCTGGCCCCTAAGGGGAAAGGACAAAAGACATTACTTGAGGAATATAAAGACATTGAGAGGGATCGCCCCCATCGCTAACTCACTTGAGTTTACCATCAGCAATTCAATCCCTCAACGCATCGCCTTCATTCTGCACCTGAAATAAAGGACAGATCATAGGTTAGGAAGGCAACAGAAAAGGAGGCTCAACACTTGAACTTTTGTAATCTTCATACTTACGGCGTTCCGCTCGGAAAAGTCAAGTGGATTTGCCAGCGCCATTCTGAAAACCAGTGAAGAAACTGGACTAACACGCGCCCCTGCACCAGAAGCAGGATGGAGAGTTCATCCTTTCAAACCATAAGGTGAGCTTCAACCGGGGATTTCGGAGGAAGTTAGAGAAGAACGAAGGGGGTAAGGGGGGAGCAAGCACACTATTCTGCAGACTGTTAATCCCCTTTCTCATCTGCAGAAGGATATTCCTACGGGCCAGATAAGCAAGATTTGAGGGTCCTGTTCAGTCGGTGTTCCGAGTTCTGCGCATCACGCTCGAAGAGGCCACAGCAACCCAGACTAGACCAGCGCCTCCGTGGGAGTCAGGTGAGCGTTACAAAGGGCAACTGGCGTGGTGTTGGGCTAGATGTCTAATGTTAGCAGAAGGGATACTGCATACCCAAATGCTGGTGCGCAGAATGTATTGGATGAGGCACATGGGTGACCCAAACCACTCAGGCACACACACCATCACCTGGCACCCAAACAGAAGCCCTCACACACACACCATGCACATGGATGACACACATGCATGTGCACTCACCGGACAATGCCTCGTAATCTGCCAGTTCTCCCACGCCTTGGATCTGTTCCTCCTTGACGTAGGTCCCAGCAACATGCTCATGTGGAGTGAGTTCTATGTCCTCTGCTGGAGACCCACCTCCAGTCACTAGAGTAGCGGCATGACTTGAGGCCAGCTTATTCTTTGCCCTGCGCTTCAGGTCATTTCAGAGCTTGTAGCATTCATTAGCTGTGCGCCTCACGATTCCAAGGGCACTTATGATGTCCGCGATGGTCTGCCAGTGTGCCAGACGTTGTGCAGGTGTGGTCGTAGATCCTGCAACAATCACCATTTCACGGTCATGTGCGGACACATACTCTACAAGTGCATTCAATTCGGCCTCATTGAAGCTGGGCTTCCTTGACGGGCCGGACTGTGTAGCCGTGTCTGGGGCATCAGCCTCTACTGGACGAGCACTCTTCCTCTTCCGCTTGGAAGGTGGTGGGGATCCTGAGTGTCCTACGCCGCTCTGGACACTAGGGGCAGGAGCCCCGGTGGACTCTGTACTAGGAGTGTGGGATTGTCACTCAGCATGGGAGTTGGTGCAGGCATTAGCTCAAGTGTAATGGTGTCAGGGGGAATGTCAGCAGGATGGACTTGGACCGACACTGCCCTGGCTGGGTGTGTGAGAGGCGGGGTGGATGGAGCCGCAGCTGCCCCTGCAGCCTCCCCAGCCTGCCTACGCGGGGCAGCAGATGACCTAGCTTCCCCTGATCCACGTGGCCTGATGACACCAACGTGCACCGGCGCACGTGGCCTAGACCTGCTGACCTGGAAGTCAGCCATGGGGTCACCCTGTGCCGGGTCTGGTTCCACAGTGGGCTGGTCCAACAAGGGCTGAGCATGGATGGTGTCAGCCACGTTACCCTCAACCAGGGGGGGCATGGGTGTCCCCGACTGCTCTAGGGGCACCCTGCAAGTCACGGCCATGTCCCCTACCGGATCCACCACGGCCACCACTTGGAGCTCGGCCACCTTTGCCACCCTTACGGCTTGTTCGCCTCCCAGCCATGGCACTGATGCTATTGTGCTTATGGTAGTTGCTGTGAACTATTGTCCTGGGCAATTGGGGGTCAAAGGGGTTGGGTACCAGATGGTAATCGCACCCTAGTGCTCTAGCAAGGCTGTATGTCACCCCTGGGGAAAGATGACGGGTCACGCAACGCACAGTCACCCCAAAAAAGGGAAGTAAGGTGCACGCAACCCCTCCTAGACCACGTGTGTGGAAAAATAAACCTGCACTACGCTGTGGCACCCAGAAACACAAGAATGAACGTATGCGTGTCACACGCAGCCTAGAATGACCTCTGAAGGGGTATGCGACACACGGGGCAAGCACAGATGTTAAATACGTGCGCGACTCACCGTCTGCCAGGAACAAAAGCATGAAAAATATGCGCGTGTGCGCGTTGGCAACACCCCCGCCAAAAGAAGAATTGTACGCTGTCTGAGGAGACAGGACAACAGTAGAAGGGAACGCTGTTTGAGGAAACAGGCCCAGGAAAAAGAGGAAAAGAGAAAAAGCTGTCAGAGGTAACAGGGAGTACGAACTTGAAACGCCGTGAAGTAAATCGCGTGTGAACCGACAAGAAGTAAAGATTTCACCCACTCGCTCTCCACGAAAAGCACATACAAGGAAATGGCATTCTACACATACCTTTTATACACACGTCATAGACGCGCATACGCGATGAGGCCATTTCCACCAATTACACGCTTTGACACTCGGACGTGTATCTTTTTTTTTACATGCGCCATTCTCTACGGCAATGCGCGTGACGTCATAGATGCGCATGGGGGCCTTTGGGCCAATGAAATCGCATATGCGTGCAGACGCGCTTACGCGATAAGGACCTTTCCTCGAATTACACGCAGACGTGCAGGATTTTCACGTGCCAAATCACTCCGTATTAAGCTGGCCACGCGTAAGCACACGGAAGACCACGCTCCTGCCCAGGAAGCCGATTTACTGCCCCCCAGAGCCCCCAGCACGCTCCCACCTGCCATCTGCTGCTGCCTGACTGCCTGCTGTCCACGTGCCCTGCCATTTGCTGCCTGCACATCAGCCAGGGGTGCTGTTGCTGTGACCACCCTTGCTGGAACCGAAGACTCCCGACTGGGATTCCATCACTCCACATCCCAGCCCCAGGACCCAGTTGCCCACCCACTCCTGCCTCTGAGGTTGTCATGTCGGGCACTGCAACATCTGGCACCACTGACAACCCCCGGCCAGAGAGGCAGAGGGGCACCGGCTTCACTGCCACCGAAGTTGGTGTCCTGGTGGAGCATGTCCTGGGGCAGTATGATGCCCTCTTCGGAAGTGTGCGCTCCGACAAGGAAGGACGGACTCGGATCTGGACGGACATCATGACTGCCATCAACGCGGAGGGGGTGGCAGTCCGCGACTTCCAACATGTCAAGAAGCGCTGGGAGGACTTCAGGTCCAGGACCCTCAACAAGGCCCGGCGCCTCTTGAAGGCAGCGGATGCTAAGGGGCGCATATCCCCAGTGCTCCACGTCCAGGTCCTTGAGAGGCAGACCCGTCTGGAGTCGAGCGGTAAGTGTTTATGCATCATGATTGTTAGCTGTGCGTGTGGTGATGTGCCAGTAGTGTGCAGGTTGCATATCTGTTTGTATGGGGCCGAGTATGGGTGGGGGTGTACAGGGCCGTGAGGCTAACACATGCAAGGGCTGTCATGTGTGAGACATGGATGGTGCTTGTGTGTGTAGGCTTGCATGCCAAATGCAGTTGTGTGGGCACACATGTTTGGATGTCACGCATGTATGTTGTTTTCAGCTGCATGTATGAACACTGTGTACATGTGCATGTGTGTGTATTTGACAAGGGTGCAACAGTGATGCAACATGGATGCATGTGACAGCGGGATGTCGAAGCCTGATTGGCAGATGTGACATGGATGCCCATCTGAACACTGCGACAGTTGGCTGAGGTGTACACATGCATGCGAGTGTGGTGGTGTGCGTGCATGTGTAGTGCACTCCCTGTGTTGCATGTGATATCTGGCTCACCTTTGCCTGCTCATGCTGTTGTATGTGTATGGATGGTGCTGGCTGTTGCGATATGGCTGTGGTATGGCTCATGTGTGCAAGTTGAAATGACATGTGTTTTGCCGATTGTGGGCCTAGGCCGCAGCTGCCAGGGGGAGGTCCAAGAAGCGGAGGTCAGAGTTGGACTCCTCGGCAGCAGAAGGGGCAGCTGGGTCCCCACAGGGCCCAACGGGGGAAGATGGCACGGAGTCATCCAGGTTGGTGGGGGGTTTGGTGGAGGAGGAGGCCGTGCAAGAATCAGAGACGGGGTCTGGAGGTGGGGATTCCACTGGTGCTAATGGTGCAGTGCAGGACCAGGGACAGGAGGCAGCACAGGTCGCCGCGGAGGTGCCTGTGTGCAATCCTGTCCCTGATCCTGTCACTGCATCATCTTGCACCAGCAGGGATGCCTACGTCCAGACCCGTTTTCAGGCAGGGGATTAGCTCATGACAACTGGCCTTCCTCTGCCTGCGGACGTGGCTATCCGGGTCCAGGTTGAGCCTGTCCTAACTGGTGTGGCGTTGCGTCAACAGGCCATGTGAGGTGACCTGCAGTCTTTTCAGGAGGAGACTGCACGTCATCTCGAATGGCTCGTTGACCGCGTCGGCCTACTGGGACAGGTCACCCAGGCCGGATTCCTCCGTTTGATGGGGCTTGCTCAGACCCCCTCCTCAACTGAACCCCCTATGCACCAGTCGTCCTCCGTGGCATCTTCCCACCCATTAGTCACCTGGGTGCCCTGTGGAGCTGCCTCTGACGGTGCGGCCATGCTGGTGGAGGAGGCATCCCTGCCACAGTCGGGAGTCGGACGTCCAGCAGGGGTAGCCACATCAACAACTGCACCCCAGCCAGCGGAGGATGTGCAGGCAGCAGGAGGCAGTGCAGGGCAGAGGCACAGCAGCAACGTGGTGGGAGCCATGATGGCTCGGGGCCTTCGACATCGGAGGGGCAGGCATCGGCCGGAGGGCAGGAGGACCCAGGACGGGAAGTGTCTTCCGTGTGGCAGCGGTTCGGCCACGCCATAGATGCGGAGCGGCAGCGGGCGGAAGAGGCACGGCTCACGATGGTCAGGGCGGAGAACTCCATGCGGAGGGCCCTGAGGCGGGCCGAGTGCCTCGAGGTAATCTGCAGGGAGTTGGGGGTGAACATGTCGACGGCCCTGCGGACCCTCTGGGCCATGGAGGAGGACAGCCTCTGGGACATTGAGCAGGAGTTTGATGATGCCCTGGCCCGGAACATCCCGAAGTGAGCTGTCGGACTAGCCCGCTGCCCTTGTAAATAGTTCTGTAGTTAGTGTTAGGTTTCCTTTGTTTTTGCATTTTTCTTGGACCTTTTGGACAATGGGCCACATTTTTGTATATAGTTTTTTTTTTAGGTAGTGTTAATAGATAGGTTTCATTTCTTCTGTTGGGATCATGGACCCTGGATTGTTTATCTGTATATAGTTCACTTTTGGATTTTCATTTTTTTTTAATGATTTACCCATGGAGCAACGGTTTTCGATTTTAATTTTCCATTGGATTTACTTTTGTGGACTGTGACTTTGGACACCTTTCCTTTGCATTATGATTTGTGGTTTTGCATTATTTCACGGACCTGCTGGTTTTTTTTTTTAAATTTCCATTATTGTTTGTTTATTTTTGATTCAATTTATGTTGCTTTTAATACATATTTTTTCTTCAAACTTCAATGTGTAGTATCATCTCATTGGTTTCAAGCATATCATGATATGGGTTTTGACATTCACTGACAGCCATTGGGTGTATATGAGGGACATATGTTCATTTCCAAACTTGCAATTGGGGTTCTATCATGTTATTGCCATTTCTAAGTGGGTGGATGCAATACTCGGGTGGGTGTTTGGCATTTGGAGGCTGACCATAAGGGCCAGGGATCTAGATTGTGATGACATGTTGGCTGGGGGACATGAGTGGGGGCCTGGTGGAGGGTGCCCCTGGATGCTGGTGGGTGGGGTGCAGGGGGACATGAGTGGGGGCCTAGTGGAGGGTGCCCTGCACTGCTGGGGGGTGGGGGTGGTGGGAGACATGAGTTGGACATGAGTGGGGGCTTGGTGGAGGGTGCCCTGCACTGCTGGGGGGTGAGGGTGATGGGAGACATGTGTGGGGGCCTGGTGGAGGGTGCTCCTGGATGCTGGGGGGTGGGGGTGCAGGGGGACATGTGTGGGGGCCTGGTGGAGGGTGCCCTGCACTTCTGGGGGTGGGGGTGCTGGGAGACATGAGTTGGACATGAGTGGGGGCCTGGTGGAGGGTGCCCCTGGATGCTGGGGCGTGGGGTTGCAGGGGGACATGAGTGGGGGCCTGGTGGTGGGTGCCCCTGACTGCTGGGGGGTTGGGGTGATGGGAGACATGCGTGGGGGCCTGGTGGAGGGTGCCCCTGGATGCTGGGGGGTGGGGGTGATGGGAGACATGAGTGGGGGCCTGGTGGAGGGTGCCCTGCACTGCTGGGGGGTGGGGGTGATGGGAGACGTGAGTGGGGGCCTGGTGGAGGGTGCCCTGCACTGCTGGGGGGTGGGGGTGCTGGGAGACATGAGTTGGACATGAGTGGGGGCCTGGTGGAGGGTGCCCCTGACTGCTGGGGGGTGGGGGTGATGGGAGACATGAGTGGGGGCCTGGTGGAGGGTGCCCCTGACTGCTGGGGAGTGGGGGTGATGGGAGACATGCGTGGGGGCCTGGTGGAGGGTGCCCCTGGATGCTGGGGGGTGGGGGTAATGGGAGACATGAGTGGGGGCCTGGTGGAGGGTGCCCTGCACTGCTGGGGGTGGGGGTGATGGGAGACATGAGTGGGGGCCTGGTGGAGGGTGCCCCTGACTGCTGGGTGGTGGGGGTGATGGGAGACATGAGTAGGGGCCTGGTGGAAGGTGCCCTGCACTGCTGGGGGGTGGGGGTGGTGGGAGACATGAGTTGGACATGAGTGGGGGCCTGATGGAGGGTGCCCTGCACTGCTGTGGGGTGGGGGTGGTGGGAGACATGAGTTGGACATGAGTGGGGGCCTGGTGGAGGGTGCTCTGCACTGCTGGGGGGTGGGGTGGTGGGAGACATGACTTGGACATGAGTGGGGGCCTGGTGGAGGGTGCCCTGCACTGCTGGGGGGTAGGGGTGCTGGGAGACATGAGTGGGGCCTGGTGGAGGGTGCCCTGCACTGCTGGGGGGTGGGGGTGCTGGGAGACATGAGTTGGACATGAGTGGGGGCCTGGTGGAGGGGGCCCTGCACTGCTGGGGGGTGGGAGTGATGGGAGACATGAGTGGGGGCCTGGTGGAGGGTGCCCCTGACTGCTGGGGGATGGGGGTGATGGGAGACATGAGTGGGGGCCTGGTGGAGGGTGCCCTGCACTGCTGGGGGGTGGGGGTGATGGGAGACATGTGTGGGGGCCTCGTGGAGGGTGCCCCTGGATGCTGGGGGGTGGGGGTGCAGGGGAACATGTGTGGGGGCCTGGTGGAGGGTGCCCTGCACTGCTGGGGGGTGGGGGTGCTGGGAGACATGAGTTGGACATGAGTGGGGGCCTGGTGGAGGGTGCCCCTGGATGCTTGGGGGTGGGGGTGCAGGGGGACATGAGTTGGACATGAGTGGGGGCCTGGTGGAGGGTGCCCCTTGATCCTGGGGGGTGGGGGTGATGGGAGACATGAGTGAGGGCCTGGTGTAGGGTGCCCTGCACTGCTGGGGGTGGGGGTGCTGGGAGACATGAGTGGGGGCCTGGTGGAGGGTGCCCCTGAATGCTGGGGGTGGAGGTGCTGGGAGACATGAGTGGGGGCCTGGTGGAGGGTGTCCTGCACTGCTGGGGGGTGGGGGTGCTGGGAGACATGAGTTGGACATGGTTGGGGGCCTGGTGGAGGGTGCCCCTGACTGCTGGGGGGTGGGGGTGATGGGAGACATGAGTGGGGGCCTGGTGGAGGCTGCACCTGACTGCTGGGGGGTGGGGGTGATGGGAGACATGAGTGAGGTCCTGGTGGAGGGTGCCCCTGGATGCTGGGGTGTGGGGGTGATAGGAGACATGAGTGGGGGCCTGGTGGAGGGTGCCCTGCACTGCTGGGGGGTGGGGGTGATGGGAGACATGAGTGGGGGCCTGTTGGAGGGTGCCCCTGAATGCTGGGGGGTGGGGGCGGTGGGAGACATGAGTTGGACATGAGTGGGGGCCTGGTGGAGGGTGCCCTGCACTGCTGGGGGGTGGGGGTGATGGGAGACATGTGTGGGGGCCTGGTGGAGGGTGCCCCTGGATGCTGGGGGGTGGGAGTGCAGGGGGACATGTGTGGGGGCCTGGTGGAGGGTGCCCTGCACTTCTGGGGGTGGGGGTGCTGGGAGACATGAGTTGGACATGAGTGGGGGCCTGGTGGAGGGTGCCCCTGGATGCTGGGGGGTGGGGGTGATGGGAGACATGAGTGGGGGCCTGGTGGAGGGTGCCCTGCACTGCTGGGGGTGGGGGTGATGGGAGACATGAGTGGGGGCCTGGTGGAGGGTGCCCCTGACTGCTGGGTGGTGGGGGTGATGGGAGACATGAGTAGGGGTCTGGTGGAGGGTGCCCTGCACTGCTGGGGGGTGGGGGTGGTGGGAGACATGAGTTGGACATGAGTGGGGGCCTGATGGAGGGTGCCCTGCACTGCTGTGGGGTGGGGGTGGTGGGAGACATGAGTTGGAAATGAGTGGGGGCCTGGTGGAGGGTGCCCTGCACTGCTGGATGGGTGGGGTGGTGGGAAACATGACTTGGACATGAGTGGGGGCCTGGTGGAGGGTGCCCTGCACTGCTGGGGGGTGGGGGTGCTGGGAGACATGAGTTGGACATGAGTGGGGACCTGGTGGAGGGTGCCCCTGGATGCTGGGGGGTGGGGGTGCAGGGGGACATGAGTTGGACATGAGTGGGGGCCTGGTGGAGGGTGCCCTGCACTGCTGGGGGTGGGGGTGCTGGGAGACATGTGTGGGGGCCTGGTGGAGGGTGCCCTGCCCTGCTGGGGGTGGGGGTGCTGGGAGACATGCGTGGAGGCCTGGTGGAGGGTGCCCTGTACTGCTGGGTTGTGGGGGTGCTGGGAGACATGAGTTGGACATGGTTGGGGGCCTGGTGGAGGGTGCCCTGCACTGCTGGGGGTGGGGGTGCTGGGAGACATGTGTGGAGGCCTGGTGGAGGGTGCCCTGTACTGCTGGGTTGTGGGGGTGCTGGGAGACATGAGTTGGACATGGTTGGGGGCCTGGTGGAGGGTGCCCCTGACGGCTGGGGGGTGGGGGTGATGGGAGACATGAGTGGGGGCCTGGTGGAGGGTGCCCCTGACTGCTGGGGGGTGGGGGTGATGGGAGACATGAGTGGGGTCCTGGTGGAGGGTGCCCCTGGATGCTGGGGTGTGGGGGTGATGGGAGACATGAGTGGGGGCCTGGTGGAGGGTGCCCTGCACTGCTGGGGGGTGGGGGTGATGGGAGACATGAGTGGGGGCCTGGTGGAGGGTGCCCCTGAATGCTGGGGGGTGGGGGTGGTGGGAGACATGAGTTGGACATGAGTGGGGGCCTGGTGGAGGGTGCCCTGCACTGCTGGGGGGTGGGGGTGATGGGAGACATGTGTGGGGGCCTGGTGGAGGGTGCCCTGCACTTCTGGGGGTGGGGGTGCTGGGAGACATGAGTTGGACATGAGTGGGGGCCTCGTGGAGGGTGCCCCTGGATGCTGGGGGGTGGGGGTGCTGGGAGACATGAGTGGGGGCCTGGTGGAGGGTGCCCCTGGATGCTGGGGGGTGGGGGTGCTGGGAGACATGTGTGGGGGCCTGGTGGAGGCTGCCCTGCACTGCTGGGGGGTTGGGGTGGTGGGAGACATGAGTTGGACATGAGTGGGGGCCTGTTGGAGGGTGCCCTGCACTGCTGGGGGGTGGGGGTGCTGGGAGACATGTGTGGGGGCCTGGTGGAGGGTGCCCCTGGATGCTGGTGGGTGGGGGTGATGGGAGATATGAGTCGGGGCCTGGTGGAGGGTGCCCTTCACTGCTGGGGCGTGGGGGTGGTGGGAGACATGAGTTAGACATGAGTGGAGGCCTGGTGGAGGGTGCCCTGCACTGCTGGGGGGTGGGGGTGGTGGGAGACATGAGTTGGACATGAGTGGGGGCCTGGTGGAGGGTGCCCTGCACTGCTGGGGGGTGAGGGTGCTGGGAGACATGTGTGGGGGCCCGGTGGAGGGCGCCCTGCACTGCTGGGGGGTGGGGTTGCTGGGAGACATGAGTGGGGGCCTGGTGGAGGGTGCCCCTGGATGCTGGGGGGTGGGGTGCTGGGAGACATGAGTGGGGGCCTGGTGGAGGGTGCCCCTGGATGCTGGGGGCTGCGGGTGCAGGGGGACATGCTTTGGTGGGCAGTAGTTCAAGGTGGCATGTGGGTTGGCTGGGGGGCATTGGCATGGTGGATGGGCTGCCTGCGGGACAAGTGCAGGGTAGGCCCCTGTGGTGTGGGCCGCCTGCAGGGGAAGTGGAGGGTGTAGAGGGTACACCTGGGAGGACCCACACGTGCAATTCACGTGTGGTGCTCCCCGTGCACCCCTGGAATACACGTACCATGATGGAATCGCGTGTGATACTTCCTGCGCACCCCTGAAATACACGTACCCTGCTGCTTTTGTGTGTGATACTTCCCACGCACCCCTGGAATACACGTACCCTGCTGCTTTTGCGTGTGATACTTCCCGCGCACCCCTGGAATACCCGTACCCTGTTGGAATTGCGTGTGATACTTCCCGCGCACCCCTGAAATGCATGTACCCTGCTGTTTTTGCGTGTGATACTTCCCGCGCACCCCTGGAATACACGTGCCCTGATGGAATCGCGTGTGTTACTTCCCACGCACCCCTGATGTACACGTACCCAGGACAATCGCGTGTAAAACTTCCCGAGAACCACTGAAATACACGTTCCCCGCTTGGCGATTGCTGTTTGGCGGGCCTGTGAACTGGTCCAGGGTTAGCGCAGCCCTTTGCGATGATTTGGGAATTTTTAAGGCTTTTCCTTGCGCGAGGGTGTTCTTGGGGGCTTAACTGGCGCTGCTGCAGGGTCGCTGCGCCACTCTGCGCCATGGCTGGTTTCGGAGGCTAAAATCCATGAATTCGCTGTGAGATGAAAAGGATTTTTTCGCACGCGGCTGGCGCAGTGTATCGCACGGGGACACTGTGCACCAGCCGCGTGCACCACTTTTGTGCGAATTTCTATGAATTACCCTTCTGGTCTCTAATGGCGGAGGCACACTGACATCAGCATTCACCACTAGCAGTATGGCCCCTGCGCCTCACAACATCTGGGGTCAAATGTGTATTTTTTTACTTGCAGCGTGGGGCTGGTTTTGCTGGCTGGTCGACATTGACCTGAGTGCCCATATTTCTTATTGCCCACGTTTGCCATGTGTTTTGGTATCTCCCACTCAGCATCAGGCTGAACATTGCTGTGCCTGATGAACGAGGAAGCAATCTGTCAATGTACTCCTATGATTGTGTTGGCATCATATTGGCATTCATTGGGATTCATGGAATGCTGTTACATGCTTGAAAAAGCCTGCAGTAGGAGAAAGTGAATGATCTCTCCGCCTAAGTGTCATGCCTTTATAGTGTATATGTATACCATCAATCAATACCTTCTCCTTGGACAAGCCCTCCAACTCCTTTAAGCCCCAGGGGGCCCTCTCTCCCTCTCTCTCTCTCTCTCTCTATCTCTCTCTCTCCACACAGTTTGGAGAAGGCCCCAAACATACAGGAACATACTAGCTGTATTAGATGGCTCCTAGCACTCAGACATCAGCCATACAAGAAGATGGAGGCTGCCCATGTTAAGCCAAAATAGAGCCCCTGGTGGGACCGGGGCACCACAGAACTATGTGTATTAACTTGATAGGCTAACCAGTAGGATGATACAGGAAGAGCAAACTTGATAGAACTAAGAGTGTGAGGGTCCAACAGCCCTGATAGCCCCAGAAAAATGCCCTATTGGCAAATGTGCTTTCCCAGATATGCCGAAGAGCTACATCCCCTTAACAGGCCACTTGAGAGTAAGTAAATACGATGAAAGATTTGTCACAGACTTCACAAGGGTCCAACCACTCTTCATAGGATTGGGAGAATCAACCGCGATATCAGGGACGTCATTTCACCAAAATGCCAGGGGTAGCGGAAGTGATATCACACGACCCTTGACCCCTGATGACATCATAGGAAGTGATGTAATTTGACCCCACCGCGAAGTAATATCGCGGGTAGTGATGGACCACAACCTTTCACCCATTGACAAAACAGGAAGTGGCATCACATAGCATTGTACACTACGAAAAATATGGTTACAATATCACTATAATGTGATGTACATTTCATACAAGAATGGATTGCCATTTGTATCGTTAAGATCAGTGTATATAGGCCCATATTACCAAATTACTGTGACTGCAAGCAGACGTCCACGACCAAATGATAATGTGTTATTATATAGCACTTACGCTTAAGCACTTTATATAGAAAAAATATACACCCAATATCACCCAACCTATGTTGGTACTCATTTATCGACCTCAGAAGGATGAAAGGCTGAGTTGAGGTGTTTAAGAACAGACTAACAGGCTGATTCATGGAATTTTTGCACCGAAAAACAGGGATTTGTGCGCCATTCTGCCCGCAAATCCCCATTTGTTGAACAGGGATTTGCGGGCAGAATGGCACACAAAACTCTGTTTTTCGGCACAAATAATTCCATGAATCAGACTGTAAATCAGTGACTCACCCCCTGAAGTGTGCCTGAAATAAACCTTTCATGAGCCTAGCAATTATTGTATAGAATTCCAGAAAGTCATATTATTTGGTATTCCTATTCTTTCTTATTTAGGGTCAGTGATGAAAGTGTTAAACTTGTGGAACTCCTGTTCCTTATTTTTCTTAATTTTTTTAAGGGGCCTGAACAAGAAAGCCAGCCACCCCAGAAGTAAAGAGCCGCAGCCCAGGAGCTTGCATTACCAAAAAAAACAACAACCAAAAAAACCTTTTTTATTTTTAAAACAAATATTTTTAGAGGTCGGAGGGGAGACCACAGAGGTCGCAGTTGCGACCTCTGGCGACCCCTAAATGACGTCCCTGCGTGATATCATATCTTTGCTGTGTCCCCCAACCCATGCGCCATACGTGATTATCCTTATCTAACTATTAAGATAAGAGATAAAGCTCCAGGTCCTGGCATCCCACAGTTGTCCTTGAACATGTGGTTGAACTGGCGAATTTTTGGTATTAGGTCGCATGACCTTTTTCTTTTTTCTAAAAGGAAAAAAGACCAATTTGGAAAGACCGCTCTGTGACCGGACGGAGCAGTCTTTCTAAATCTAACGGTCAGCCCGTGCGCCGCAGAGGAGAGGACGAGCAGCAGCAGTCAGAGGTAAGTGTATGTGTAGTGTGTGTCTGTTTGTGTGCATGAGTGTGAGAAAAAGTGTGTGTATGCAGAGAGGTTGGGGGATGTCATGGAACAAAGGGAAGGTTTGGGGTAAAAACCCCAAATTAAAAAAGAAAAAGGGTGGTGATGCCCCTTTCCCGTTTTCTGGGGTTCACACAAAATCCACTGAAAAAATTGTTCTTTTTGAAATGTAACTCTCGGAAAACGGGAAAGAACAGAATTTTTAATATCTCAGGTGTGCTTGTTTGAGCACTCTCCCAGCTCTTAGCATTTTGCGCAAGATTGTTACAACCTTCATAATTAAGTCATGAAGTCATGCCTCGCACTGCCCCACCCACGAGAATCAGCTGGGCATTGAGCACCCAATGCCGGCGTAAACCGTGAATCAACTGATATGCTTGCTTTAATTTGCATCCAATTTGAATAGTTATAGGCCCTGAATCATGGAATTTTTTGCACACAAAATAGGCTACTTGTGTCCAATCTGCGCACAATCTGCATGCGCAACTCTGTTTTGCACTTTTCCTGGACTTGCGTGGATTTTCGCGCTGGCCTGGCATGCCTGTGTGAGCCTTTGAGGGCCTTGCGTGAGACTCCGGGCAGGGGGTGGACGTATCAAGCACAGAGGGCTGGGAAGGGGGTGGAACACAAGAAATGGGGACTAACTTTCGAATAAGCCGGCGTTGCGAGGGACGGCCACTATTGCACGGCAGGAGACGTACTCATTGAATAGATTGCACGTCTCGGCTCGTAAATGCCCATGCAAGTCCTTCATGGGATCTGCCACCCGAAGGCAGGTGTAAGTACACTTGGGCATAGGATTTACAGCGTGCAGGTTGGATCGCAGGTGGAATCGCATGTCAGAGTTCGGAGTTAACAGGGTACAGAAACGTTTTACTTGGGGGATCCCAGGCCTTCTTATGGGGGACCCGACGCACTGTTTGAAGGGTGCATGTATTCCTGCTTTGCGTATGGGCGTGTCGGGGGCATTCCAGCCTTGACTTGCGGAAACAGTAACTTTGCACATACAATTACATAAATACGCATTGTGCACATTATTTTTCCTGCACACAGGCTTGCACAGTGTCCTTCTCAGCATGCAACCTTTGTACGATTTCTGCGCTAAATTCCATGAATCGGCCCCAATATCGTTGGATTCATTTTAAATCAGCCAAATAAATTATACACATTGACACATATAAAGGCTTGTGCTGTTCTTCATTTCTGATGTAATATAATGTTTATCATTCAAGTCCAAGAAGCAAGAGGTGTACACCATTCTTTTTAAATTCTAAAGTCTTTTTATTGTTATTAACGTGCACATACTGAAGCATGATACAAAAGCCATAATGTCTAGCATCCAACAGTGATATGTATCCCATACATGTTTCAAGTACGAAAGCAAACCAGAACAAAACAATAAACACACAAAGAAAAGTAAATAAGACAATAATACATAAACATAAAAGTTCACTATCTTGTAACATTATTGGTCAGTGGCCAACTGGGTCCAAGACATTTTTCACATTTGTCTGTGCGATTCATGTATCGCTCTCGTGATAAAGTTTCCTGGTTTGGACAAATCCTTCTGGGGCATCCGGGGCAAAGCGCGCACAAGGATCAAATTACAAATAGCATTGCTAAGCATAGCATCCATCTATTCATGGGGGTTTATCATCTGATGAGAGAGTCATTGCCAGTAAGAGTGCTTTCCAGGCCACAATGTTGTCAGTGGGGTCCCCAGCACCAATACCCAGGGCTCGGTGCCACGCCAATGTTTCCGCCTCACTCCATCTTTCAAATTCCTTCAACCATAAGCCATATCGGTGCTCCCGTTGCGATCTCCAAGCCACTGATATGCGCCTCTTTGCAAGCACGAAGACCAATGTCCATAAATGTATACACGTGTCTGTATTTTTCAGGCCTGGCATATGCCCCCAACAAGCATTCCGCTGGTTCCTATGCATAACGTGTGACCCCAGCCAAATCGCAATAGGTCCGATTCCGGCGCCATAAGGTCTGCACCTGTGTACGGCGCCAAAACATATGGATCATGTCAGCCCGACTGACAGCACACCATTGACACGCAGACGATACACAAGGGTTGAACCTAGCAACTCGGTCTGGTGTCATAGATGTCTTATGGAGAACATTCAGCCGCAAGAGGCGTAATCGAGTGCTGCGGGAGACCTTTTTAACAAAGAGCAAAGCGGCAGACCATTGGGTATCCTTCAGTTCCTGTCCCAAGTCCTTCCTCACACATGGTTTACACCAAAAGCCACACTGGCCTTGTTTCCTCCCTAGCGCCCTTCTTAACCCCATGCTTGATGCTTACTTCTATAACTGCTGCAGCGCCCACGGAGGCCACATGTTTCACCACAAATGTGTCAGTACTTCATTGAGTCCCAGATCCCAGGGGTGACGCACACTTTCTTAAGGATGACTGTCAGAGGCCCATCTGTGTCCAATAGCTAGACTTTAGATTCTAAACACACCACTGAGAAGTATTCTATATCTGGAGCCCTTCAATGAATCTGTCCCGCCATGTTACGTCTCTTTTCACCTGCCTGTGTGATTGTCTTGCCCTCTCTTTATTTGTGGGCTGTTGATGTTTCTCATTCACTTGTTGCCCAGTTGCAAGCACTCTAAAGTGGTATCTGCATGTCCACGGCTGGTCAGGATTCATCAGCTGCTTTCTCCAACTCCTGCAAGCGCTGCCAAAAATATGCCAGCAGGATATATGAGAACAAACATGAGCTAAACCATTCCTTCTTCTGAGGGTGGCTTCTGAACTGGAGAAGCCACAGGAATCTGGTCCTTCGCTTATTGGGACTTGGGATCACGAGCAGGCCTGGAAATTAGAAGGGTGTTTCCCAATGAGAACAAACAGCACCATGTGGAATTGATGAGCAGTGTTCCTAACTCCAACCGTGCACACTGCATCATATAGTTTAAGAAACTCATATACATGTTTCCACTTGACACCGATTGTGTCACTGTATCTCGGACTTTTGTTTTTGTTGTAGGCAACAAACCAAACAGGCTTTGTGGGAATCCAAGAGTTTCCAAGTGTGGAGACGCCCGACCACGCGCGCCCGCATCATTTTCCATATCATCATATTTGTGACCTAATCTCGGGCTCCATCACTGAATATTGTTCTAAAACTGCTATCTCCCTCCCTCTGTCTCTCTCTCTCTCTCCCTCTGAATCTGTCTCTCCCTCTCCTTTCTGCTGTCCCGATGCTGTTCCTCACCGATACCTGCAAACAGCACTGCTAATCTTCCCATTTCCTGCTACTTTTTCTTTCTGTTTTCACCTTCTCGCTGGTTTCTCCCTTTCTTTCTACAGTTTTCTAGCTTTTTTTATAAGACTCGATTCAAGGAAATAGAGGGCTCCTCCAGGACATGGCTCGACCAGCCTTCTTAGCAAACCGTTGCCTTTATTTAGGAATTCCTGGTAGAGATCTCCCTCCTCTTCCCATAAAATGACCCTTAGATTTAAAAAGTCGAACACCACCAGTGAATAAAGAAAGTCGCCACTGCCATGAATTAATCTACCTGAGCGAACCGGAAGTGAATTTGTGCTGGTGAAAAGCGGTAAGAGCCATAGAAAAATAAAACAAAATCCAACATGGAAATGAGGTGCGTGTGGGGTGAGGCAGAAGGCGGAGCAGAACACGCATCCCTGGCATGGCACTCTCAGGAACGCCCACACTGCCACACTCAAAGACTATGGACAATATAAAGAAAAGTATGAGACAAAGAAAGCATCCAACAATGTCGGACTGGGGCATAGAATAGTCTCGGGTCCCATGAAAAAGTGGCCACCGTTGCAAACGCCAATTCATTCCTTTTGTGACAGTCTGTTTGAATAGCATCCAAGGGGGAGTTTTTTGATAAAACATAATGCAAATTGTGTACTTTAAAGAATATTTATTCAGCAACAATGGTCCAAAATACTAGCCACATAGTGAAGTAACTCATAAAACTGTCCCACATTGGCCAAAACAATGGCCCACTTTGACCAAAACACCACACCCACACCAGCATTTTGTGTTTTTGGTTTGGGCTTTGCCCCATAAACCAGTCCGAGCATGGCATCCAAAATTGCAGGTGCCACTCAACCACTGGTGGACACTCACGACCAAATGATAGACTGGAGTCAGAGAAAACTGCTAAGCAACTGGGAGGTGCAGGCAGGGTCGGACTGGGACAAGAAATAGGCCCGGACACCCAAAAAAAGTGGCCCACCCCTCACCTCAAAAAGTGGCCCACCCCTCACCTCAAAAAAAGTGGCCCTCAAACCATCATCCGTGAATCGCATCAATTCACGACTTAACAGAAAATGCTACTTATAGAGGGTTCATGTGCCCGTTGTATGTTGTTATGTTTTGTGTAAACGCTTGAGAAAGTGATAACATTCCTTTTGTTCTTTTAAAAAAAACATCATCACATAGTAAAATACTTATTTTCCAGAACCAGACTCAAAGCATGTCTACTCGTTTTCACCAGTAATGAAAATAGAGTTGCATTTAATAAGCAGTACAGCCAAATTATGACACAATAACAACACAACTCATAAAATAACATAACTTTGCATACAGTACTGTGACAGCAAGGTCCACAGCTCCTGGAAATCCTGCTTCCAGCTTCATGAAAATCCTGGAAATCACTCAATCAAGAGTTCCTGCAACATTGCACTTTTATGTGCAACCAGGTCGATTATATCCAGATTTTGGAATTGGACAAGCACATTACGCTTCACAGACATGAGCATAAAGGCTTCGAGGTTGTCCTGGCAGAGCTGGTTTCTTAGGCGGGTTTTAATATTCTTCAATTTTGAAAAACTTCTTTCACATGCTACCTGTGTGCAAGATAAGGTCAAGATGAACTTGTATGCCAAATACAATTGCCGGTAAGCACTACTAAAAAGTTCATACCTTTTTAGAATTGCATAGCAACATATTGCACAGTTACGGCATGCATTGCATTTCTGTACTAAAGGTAGCTCTCCAAAATCTTGTAGTGCTGGATCTTCACTATGTAGGGCTTCAAAGGCATACTCTTCTGGCAGTGTCCTTCTCAGTTTAGTCCACTTGCTTGCAAAGTCTGAGAGTTCTTCCCTTAACCCCTGTAGGTTTATGGAGTCATCCAGTCTTTCAAGCAAGGAGCACATATTTCTAAGAGCATTGTCGGGTAGACTTTCATTGACATTTTTGGTATCCAGGCATGCTATATCTGTGGCAAGAGATGAGTGGGTTTTAAAACGACTAGTTAGGCTTTGACGAATGTTGTCCATAATGGCATTATGTACAGTAACTCTAAACCGGTCTTTAGCCAAGGTGATTGGCTCATCCCTTGCATTCATTCCAGGCATCCTATTTTTGTGGGACACTCTCCCCTCTGGAAGTGCAGTTTCCACTCCTTTATCATAGCCTATCTCATCCAAGCCCATGTTGGCCCATTCTGCAAATTTTTCGCTGCAGAATACACAGAATCAAAATGTCTTGACTGTGCAGCAAGCACTTTTGTAGTGTCCGAGACCATTCTTTGTGCCTGTAGGATGTCCATTCCACTTGTCTGGGGGTACTTAGATAATGGGGTTGTCGAATTAAATACTCTGAGATATAACTGGGCTGTGAACACTGTTTGGAATTTGCACAGAGCCTCAGAAAAGTTTCAAGCTTGGTAACAGACGTTTGCATTGAATTTATCCGTATTTGAGCCAATATTATTGAGTGCAACAACCACATCAATGAACATTGCTTTGTTCGGGTTATTAAAGAAGCCAACAACTTTCCGTAGTGGTGCATCCTTTGCCCACCACCTTGTTTCTCCTATTTTTGTGCGGCCTTCCACAGACAGCTCACACCACACACCCATCCTTTTGTAGGACTCCCTGAAAAAAACGGCACAGGAGTTTAACAGGCCAAACAAAGACATGGATTCATTTGATACTTGTATCCCTTCTACAAGTACAAGATTTTATACATGTGCATAGCACCAGACATGTATTTGACCAGGTGATTCCTTACTGAGCCAGGATGTGAGACCATTGTACTGCCCCTGCATATTGGATGCACCATTGGTTGAATTCCCAATGCACTTGCGTAGGTCCAGACCATTATCTTTAATAACACTCTGCACCAACTCAAACAGCCCCTTTCCAGTAGACAAAGTGCAGTTGGTTACTGCTAGTAGGTGTTCATGTACAATGTCAGTAACATATCTAATAATTATAGAGCACAGATCCGTAACACTCACATCTTGGGTTGAGTCTCTCTGAATGGAAAATATCCCTGCTTCCTTTATTTCTTGACAGATTACCATTTTGATCAGTTTGGAAATGGCTTCAATCACATACCCAACTGTAGGCCTTGACATGAAGGTCACAGAAGCACCCCATCCTTGCCCCGTTTTCTTTTTGGATTTGGTTTGAATGGCCTTGATATGTTCCTTTAGAGGTCTGTTATATTTACTTAGGAGCAGAAGGATTTCAAGGAAGTTGCCATGATCCAGCTCTTCATTATCCAGCTCCGACATGGACTCTGATTTCCCACGAAAACTGAGCCCCCTTTTCCCAATGACTTTTACAACGTCAATAACGCGCTCCAATATGTCTCTCCTTTTTCTGATTTGCTCACTTTAAGTTAATTTCTGTCGGTGAAAGAGTAAACCGCCTATGTTGACCCCTGAAAAGTTCAACATATATGAATCTCTGCACCTCCGGTGACCTTGGCCTGCCTCATGTTCTGCAATGCGCTGGTAAAAACGCCTCCAGTTTTTCATCCCGTTGCTGAAAAGACCCCTCTCTCGACGTTTAGTAAACGCTAAACAAACTGTGCAAAAAAGGGTCTTTTGTATTTCAGAGTAACTTAACCAATACCGTTTCCCCCATCTTTCCTCCAAAAGGCTAAGCTTGCTTTAATGTGTCTATGTTTGGGAGGTTGAATTGGATGGTGCTGAAAGAAATAGGAACGTTGATCTGGTTCTGGACGTTGAAACAAATAGTCTGCCCCCGGTAGATCATCTTTCCATGCTCTGTGCTTCACACCCCCATTCCCTGAGTCTTCAGTATGTTGTAAAGCAGATAAAGATTCTTCCAAATGACTAGTACCTGCCACTTCCTCTGGGGGGATGATGTTGTCTCCAATTATTTCTGGCAGACTTGTGTCTGACACGTCCTCCTGGGGGGAATCTTCAATTGTTTGTGGCAGACTGGTACCACCACCGGCTGCCACTTCCCCCTCGAGGAGGACAGCCTCAAGTATTTCTGGCAGACTTGATTCCGACACTTCTTCCTTGGGGGAATCTTCAATTGTTTGTGGCAGACTGTTACCACCTCTGGCTGCCACTTCCCCCTCGAGGAAGACAGCCTCAAGTATTTCTGGCAGACTTGATTCCGACACTTCTTCCTTGGGGAATCTTCGATTGTTTGTGGCAGACTGGTCGCACCACCGGCTGCCTCTTCCTCCAGATGGACAGCCTCAATTATTTCTGGCAGACTTGATTCCGACACTTCTTCCTTGGGGGAATCTTCAGTTGTTTGTGGCAGACTGGTACCACCACCGGCTGCCTCTTCCTCGAGATGGACAGCCTCAATTATTTCTGGCAGACTGGATTCCGACACTTCCTCTCGGGGGGGCACCTTCAATGATTGATGACATTGTAGTTGCTGCAGCATCTGCCTCTGTTGAGATGTCTCCAACAACTGCAGAGACTCTGGCTTCTAGTCTTCTCACATCTGGAGCTCTTGTTGATGGGTCCAGTGAAGAACCAGGTTTAACACTTGTACCTGAAGAAGATGGCTGGTCACCCTCATCCACCTTTCTCCCAGCAATACCACCACGTGACATTTTGATGATCTGACCTGTAAACAGATCTTCAATTTTTTTGTTTTGCCGGATTTCCTATTCAATTCACTTTTTCTTCTTTTCTCTTAGTTTTCCTGCTCCTCTCTTTCTTTTTTTTTAATCCCTTTCCCTCCTAAAAAATAAAATTAGCTTAATTGTGCATCTGATTCCTACCTTTATCACAGTAGGTCTAAGTAACCAGGCTGCCAGTGCCAACATACAAAATATCATTTCATTAGGAGGAAACAAGTGCTTGTCAGCATTTTCAGATTTCACTGTCCCCAGCCTCACCATAACCTCCCTCCCAAAAAAGAGAACAATATCCAGCTATAGTAGCCAAAAAGGAAAGCTGCATTGTAATTAACTTATGAAAAACACCAACGGTGCATATAGCAAGTGAATTCCTGCTGCATGCACACAAATCCACACATTTGTGTAATCATCCTACCCTCCACCCCAGTGTTTGAGAGAGGTATAATCCAGGTTTTCCTTTTGCCCTAGCACACATTAGGTCTGGATGCAAATTCACAATAACAAAACGTGGCCAGATTGAAAGAGGAGGAATAGGCTATGAGTTCTGCCTGGTGACTGTGTTGCTTATAGGCTGGACTGCCACCTAGGGTGGCCGTGCTTCTGGGGGGAGACAACAGGTGTGCATAATAAAGGCTGCCAAAGTGGTTTAAGTGTGCTATACAGGACCACCTTACATTGCACTGCATTGAAGATGTACAGTCACTAGAGGTTACTTACCCACAGGGATGGGCTCGCCTGGCTGGCTGTTGGTAGCTCCGCGCTAAGGCCTGACTAGAGTGGTTACTTGAACAGTTACCTGCCTGCAAAAAGAAACAAGGTAAAGATGACGAGAACCCAATAAACACAGTATATGGCATATAAATACAGTGCGGGGCTTGTAACAAAGATATGATGGGCGCCAAAGCATCCCCCAATAGCTGGCTAAACCATAGATAGTCTGTCACAAAAAAAGGAGTAGAGCATCCAGGTCCATAAAGGCTGGATACAAATTGAGCTAAAAAACAATAGAGGATGATTTGTGATGTGTTGATGTATTCCTTGTTCCATATGGAGGATGCAAATTGCTAAAGAATTTCCAGATAGTAACTTGCTAGTGCAGGGAACTGCGATTGCAATAAACAGGTAAAGGTCATTTGAATATAAGCTTTAAACTAGACATCAACTGCAAGGGCTTGTAAAAAACAATGTGTGTGAGTGAGACTTGATACAGAGCGAACACTGACTGAGGAATATGTGCCCAGCAAAGCACAACGCTATAGAAAGGAATGCATTGCCTACCACGGTTCTCACTGCACAACACACAGATGTTTCTACAGAATCAGTGCCATTAATAAAACACTACCTTTCACCCCTTGACAAAACAGGAAGTGGCCATCAAATATCATTGTTCTTAAGTACACTATGAAAAATATGGTTATGATTTCACTAATGTGATATACATTTCATAGAAGAATGGGCCACCAAATGTATCAATAATATCTGTGTGTATAGATCCATATTGTCAAATTACTGTGAATACAAGCAGACGTCCAAGGCCAAATGTAAATATGTTATTGTATAGCACTTACGCTTGCGCTCTTTTTTATAGAACAAATATGCATACAATATCACCCAACCTGTCTTGGTACACATTTATCGCCCTCAGGATGAAAGGCTGAGATGGCCTTGCTGGGATTCGAACCTGCAGATCACACACACATCACAGCAGCGAGCGCTCAACCCACTAAGCTATCATATCGGCTATAATAAAAGGAGCATCTGCAGGTCTGGTGCAAATTTGGCTGCATTTCAAGCCTGTGTGCAATGCATCTACTTTTCAGGCTATGTCTGTATTAGACGTCTCTCAGTGTGGTGAATTTCCCACCAAACAGCAAGCAGTGGGATTGGGGAAAGCTTAAATACATTAGAGCTGGCCTAGGGTGGGACCTGAGCCTGCTGGATCTAGAGATCCAAGTTACACCTTACTGATGATGCCCAATTAGGTGGGACCCAGCCAGATTTGTATATATTTCTTGCCCTTTCTGTAATGGCTTGGCAGGCAAAGAACGATGGGATGGAGGGTTGCCCAGAACTATGCCATATGTGAAGATAAATTCTAAACATTCCAGCCATCACATCTTTTGTTTTGCCTATCCTGATCCGCATCATTCACTGCTCTTCCTGCACTGAGACATCTCTTACCACTTACCATTTACCTGTATCTGGGCTTGCACCATTGTATGCTACTCCATTAGTGCAGCCGGGTGAAACCTTTGGTTTTCCAAATGTTTTGGACTATAACTCCCATTAGCCCTAGGCTTCATAGTCAATGGCATAGATCATGGGAGCCATAGTACAAAATATCCGTGGAGCAGCAGAAGTCTCACAATGCACCTCTATATAGACTTTCATAAATGTTCTGATGTACTCATGCTGATACATATAAAACAGCTCCCACAAAGCACTGTGTTCCCCGATAAGTATGCATTTGTGTTCCTCTAATGAAATATCCATAGAGTGCTTGCAATGCACCTCTAGTCTACTTGTGTGCACTGCACAAGCTGGTATCCCTCTAGTAAGTAATACATCCAATGCACCTTGTTCAAATCTGCAGTATTCATAGGTATCCCAGTGCTTAGGAATCCCTGGATCTCTCACAGGTCACCCATTTCCTGACCTGCAATATGCATTTGTATTGTATTACAACAATTAGATATCTGCAGTGCTCTCACAATATAATGAAGCTGCTACTAGACACAGGCCATTAAGAGGAAGTTCAACCGTGGAGCTGTAGAAGGTGATCAGAGGTGTTTTTTGCTGCAATGAAGCTGCAATGTCAGTGGTGGGGATAGTATCAGGTTTCGATATGGCACTTCATATATGATTCATCCTGCTTCTAAGTGCTGTAATAATAGATATTACTACCCCTCAACTGATCAATCTCAGCCCGATGAAGGGCCAAGTCGGCCCAGCCGTGATTCCTCAAACCTCTGTCCCACAAGCTGAAAACAGATGTTTGAGGTGTGTGCTTACCTCACTGAGCTATCTATCAGTATACATAGATTTTGATTTTGGCTAGTTTCGGATTCTAGAAGAATTGGGCTTGATTCATCCTGGTTTAAAGCAACATTTGAGAGGCTCAACATGAAGGATTGCATATAAATGGGTGCTTTAGGATGTGGAAAAGTCTCCACAGAAAGTTTTATAGAGGACTCCTTTTGATTTTCATGTTAACCTTTGTGTCATCAAATCTACCCTTTTTAATAAATGTAGACACAAAGATTTCAAAATCACTGTAATATGGTGTTCTGGTATAATGCTTCATGCCAGACTCCACTAGCTTCTAAGCACTTTAACAACAGGTGCTCATATTACCTTATTTTGAAAGATATTGGGGCTGATTCATGCAATATTTTGCACGGTGCAAAGTACTTTTCAATGGTGCAAAGTGACTTTGCACTGCCAACAAACACCCTGATTCATGGAATAGTGCAAAGTGTCTTTTTGCCATGCAAAGTCAATTTGCACTTTGCAAAATATTCCATGAATCAGGCCTACTGTCTTTTTAAAAAACTGCCAGCGAAACTCGAGCCATTTTGTTGACTGTGTAGCTCAACATGTGGTGCTACCACTGCACACACTGAGTGAGTTGCTTACATAGGATGTAAAGGCCCGGCATGTTGTGGTGATAAATGCCCTTTTGATGGCGGGACCGGCAGAGGCGTAGACAGGGTAGGACCTGAGTGGGCAAGGCACACCCAAAATCTGTACATGCCCACTCAGCAGCCCATCTACAGATGTTAATGTCACTGCGGTGGGCCCAGCTACATTAGCTTCCGGCCCCACTTGCTTGAGAATCCTGGCTACAGCTCTGGGTACTGGGCGCCCAGCATATCAAGTGGCACAGCGAGTAGAGCGCCCGCTTTGACACCCGTGCAGAGCCTGTTAACGCAGGTTCGAATCCCGGCGGGGCCAAACTCAGCCTTTCATCCTTCCGAGGTCGATAAATGAGCACCACACACCGTGGGTAATAATAAGCAGCGCTCAGATACCTGAGGGTTTGTAGCGCTATATAAAAGCCTAATTATTATTATTATTATTATTATTATTATATGACAGCACTGCAGTGCATTCTCTTGAGGATATGCCCAATACAATAATCCTCTAATGCCTGCAGATGATCACGAGGAAGGAAGGAAGGAAGGAAGGAAGGAGGGAGGGAGGGAGGGAGGGAGGGAGGAAGGAAGGAAGGAAGGAAGGAAGGAAGGAAGGAAGGAAGGAAGGGAGGGAGGGAGGGAGGGAGGGAGGAAGGGAGAGGGGAAGGGAGAGAGGGAGGAAGGGAGGAAGGACATAGAAACAAAGATTCTTAAAATCAGTAGGTCTGGATTTGTATCAGTGAATAGCTTCTGTGTGTTGAGTGTTGTGTGAGTATGACGATGGTGTGTGTAAGAATGTATGCTAGCATGTTAGTATAATTAGATAACTCAGTAACTGAAGTTTCGACTCCCCCTTTACTAGTCCTGGGAGAACATGTTTGAGGGTCACACATGTGGGCCTTGTGAAGAGAGGCAGTCTGCTGACATCCAACGTAGAGCCCATTTGCATGTCTCACAGCATGTTAGAGTGGCCTGGTGGGCTGTCACAGGGCAGAGGGCATGTTAGACTTATTCTATTTTCAATGCACCCACTTTGGAAATAGAAAGACTAGAAGAACTATGCTTTTCCATTTTAAGCACAAATAGTTGCAAGTAGAAAAAATAGAACTATGCTTTGTATTTTTAGCACAAACAGGTTTGGTTGTGCTGTACATAATGAATACGAATGTGGCAGTCAAATATTTCAATAAGGCAGCTGGGGGTTTAATAGGCCAACGCAGCATTACTGCATTGTCATTAGTTGGTAGTCTCAGCAGAGAGGCCAAGGATGTCAGGCACTGACCACAAAAGCTAATGAAAATCCTTCTACAGAGGGAATGTAAAAACATCACACTAAATTGTAGGTCTGGAAACGGAAAACCCTTTCTTCAGAGCTGTGGTGCATTGTCAGCTTGAACTCTGACTGCTGTTCACTGACGAGTGAGGACCAAATAGCAAATATGACTCCCTCAGTCAGAGACAAGACACACATGCACACACGGTCTGGTCCGCAGACAAGATCATATTAGTTGACCTGTGACCTGACTGACCTGCTGCACAGTGGCCTAGCGTGAAATAAGCCTTCTGTTGCCCACTACGACAGTAACTCACTGAAAGCATTGCTGTACAGTTTCAAAACCCTTCTGAAACCCACCACGTCTGCACAGATGACGCAGCCTTGACTGAAAATCTGCCCCATGCCAGGGCAAGCTGAGTCATGAAGAGCAGAAACACAAACTATGTTATGTACTACGCCCAGAGTCACGGTTACATTAAGGGAGTGAAGGTGCTGCATTGAAGCATTGAAGCAAAACAAGACACGACAAGTGTTGCCTTCTTAACGGGCTCTGAGAAAACAAAGCCGAACACATTTGTTAATGTGAGGACTTCGGCCTCTTACTGTTCACTGGAGAATACCATTGAAGATTCAAATTCATAAAAGCAGCAATGCATTTCAATGCCACCAGACATTCTTCCCAGGGCAGGGTGCAAATACAGTAATACAACATAAATAAACAGCAAAATTCTAACTGTCCTATCCTATTAAACACAAACGGGATGTTTCAGCATTACCACCATTTCATTAACGTGTCTGACCCCTGATGGTGTCTTACAATTGAGCTGGCAGTATCTGTACTGTCCCCCTGCTAGCTGGGTCGGAGTGTACTCCTCTATCCTCTCCTCGCTCGCTGCCTGTCTCCATCTCAGACGGTGCTGACAACTCATGCCGCCTTCGTTCTGACTGGGCTTGACTGAGCTGTCTCTCGGTCAGGCTGGCAGTGGGAGGCTACAGCCACTACAGGGCCAACACAGAACAGAACATTTGCATGCGGGCATGTGCAGTGCTACTCTTGAATGCATAGGTGCAGCCCACGTGCAGCACAGTGACAGCACAACACCACGCCCACACCCGAACCTCAAGGCACCTGCTGCCTGCAGTGCCACCTTCACAAGAATGAAAATAAATATTGTGTACGAAAATAATGTTTAAAAAAGCGCTTATTGCCGGGGGCGACATTTGCCACTCCATGATTCTCGCAATGTAGGCAAAAGCCTAACATCACCTGATGCTTGCACCGGCCCTGACCCAGAGTCGAACTAGCACACAGAGAATGGATGATTCTATCTACGTGCGTCCATACATCAGATTTCAAATCTTAACTCGATGGGTCCCCTCTGACTTCAACTTCGCCCGCTCTCTTGCAGTACTTGGAGCCAAGAGGCCATTAAATTGCTGGTAGAACCATCAATATATAAAAGGCCCATTTAAATCGCTTATCACACTCATCCTTTGATGAATAATGAAAACTGTTTTGTGGGCTCCGGCTATGCATATTTCTTGCCGTACGTTTGCAGCAATTCAATTGAAAACTCAAATCATCAGTGAAAAAGTTTAAATGCTCATATGACAACAAATTCTTACCTGACAGAGCACAGGCTCCTACATTGTGCTGAACTTCCGTCTCTCTCTCTGTCTCTCGTGAGTGACTTGTCTGGGCCGCTGCTGCTGGGGAGGGACTGGAGTGTCTCGGGACGGACAGGTGCTGACTGTTTGCTGTGAAACTGCGTTGAGTGTGGACTCGTCGTCTCGTGGGTTGGCTCCTCCTGGCGCTGCCTGCTGCTGCCGGTGTCACTGGCCAAAATCATTATGCCCAGGGACGGTGGAGAGGCCCAACTTATCCTCTCTCTAGTCACGTGGTATGATGAAGAGTGTAGTCCAATTTCGGCGAGTGACTACACAGAGTCTGGGTCAGTGCCGCGGCCTGAGCCACAGACAATATTCCCAGGGCCCGGCCCAGCCCCCCAAGCACAAGTTGCTTTCAACTTTGCACAAAGGGCAACAACTTCGTTGTTGTTACTTCCTAAAGTTGAAAGCAACTTGTTGTTATGATAGTGTGCCGCCCAGGGAGGCCAGACTGTGTGCTGTGCCCCGGGGCCCAGGCCCAGCCCCCGGCCCAGCCCTGGCAGCAGGAGGCCGAGGGGGCAGGCAGGCCTGCTAATTTCATTAGCATTTCAGAGCAAGCCGGGGGCGGCCCAGGCCCAAGGTGAGTGAGCACCACTATACGCCCATCATCCATGGCTGGCACGACTGCGGCGGCCCTCAGGCCTGAGCTCTGGCCTCTGCATGATGCATAATGCTGCTACTAGCGAGTCGAGGGCGAGCCCGGCGAGGCAGCAGCAGCCAGTCTGGCCCGAGCCCCCCCCAGGCCCTGCTGAGTGACGCGTGATGCGACAACAAACATTCCATAAAAAAAAACACGGCCCAGCTTGGGCCACCCACGACCCGTGCCCATGTGTGGCACTGGCACACTGACTCACACACGCATGCAGCGCAACGCCACGGGACTGCCTGACACAGTGGCTGGCTGCCTGCGAGCTGTGTGAGTGAGTATAATATATCATTTATTAAACACAAAAAACTGGCCCAGGGTGGCTTCAAGAAAAACCGGCCCCCCAGGTCCTCAAAGTACATCGGCCAGTGGCCGATCGGCCGATGGGGCCAGTCCAACCCTGGGTGCAGGGAAGAACCAACATGGGCAACACCCAGGAATATAAGCATGATTTGAAGAGTGTTTGCCCGTGTTCTGACCCCAGTGTGGACTCATCGATATATCTCCTGCAGACTACACCACTGTGTCAACTCACAAGTGTACGCCATGGTGTGCAATACATAGGCAGTCCCCTGAGCATTGAACAAGCCCATTGTCGCATATGTTCAACTGGACATGACAGCACATTGCAATGACAATCTCAGCATTTTTCATATATCAAAAGATATTATGAACTAAAAAGGACGTTCGAGCAAAAAGTCGAGCATTGGGACTAGTGTAACAACTCTATCCATTTAACTGAATTACAAGTTTTGGGCATGTTTGCCTGAATGGTTTTTGTTTGCGGCAAAAATTATTTGATTGTGGGCCAATTTAAACACACATGTGATTCTTGGGTGTTTTTTTTGCCCCCGCCTAATTTTAAGGAAACGGGGGACACTCCGCACCCCCAAAATTGCAAAATACCAATGCTGGGGAGTGGGGGACACGCCGAAATCCCCGCTCTCCAGGGTTGGTAATTTTGTAATATATACGACCAAATTGACCCGAAGGCCAAATCACCCATGCAAAATTCGATCAAATTGATCATTAGGTCAATTGTTTTAGGTCAAATTGGCTAATACCAATTACAATCTTATGTATATCTTAGTGAAATGCTATATGCATACAAGAAACACACGCCCTATCTGACGTTGTGTCCTTCAAAGAATGTGCATAGGTTCATACTGCTCTTTCCTATCAATCAATCTTCCTGTGTTATCAAAATTGTGTTCTGTGTTAATAATGCCTTTGGAAAAAAGGAACTATTTTACATGCCAGCATATGAATGCCTTAGAATCTGGAAGACATGTAACGACGGAATGCCCAAAATTAGGTTCAATTTATATGTTACATGTCGGTGAATATGTCCATAACCTTGAATCAAAGGGTAATCGTTTTGGAGATAGTGGGCCTCATTCCGAGTTTGGAGGTAGCCATGGCGCTATTTGCACCATGGCTGCCTCCAAAACCGGGTCCAGCACCGGTCTGGTTGAATGGGGATTTACCGGGTCATTCCGACCCTGGAGGGCCCGGTAAGTCCCCATTCAACCAACCATTACCCATTCCCATTTGAGCCCACATAGGGCTCAATGGGAATGGGAAAGGCGCTAATAACGGGCCCGCGAATAGCAGGCCCGTTATTAGCACCCTGGTCTCTTAGTGGGACCCGTAAAGGATGTGTGGTCAGACCACACGTCCTTTACGGTTCCCGCTAATTGACCTCGGAATTGGGCGGTAAGGGATTATCGGCACCAGTCTCCTTACCGGTGCCCGGTATCCCTTACCACCCAACTCAGAATGACCCCCATTGTCTGAACTCTAAAAGTTATAGCTTGCACTTTGCACTTTATAGAGTTTGGCTATCGGTCATTGCACATTTAGACCAGTCTGGTGTTATTGGCATATGAAATGTGCAGCAATGACTGGGTATAATTTTAGGATTTTAGGATATGATTATTTATTAATTGACGTGATTGAATTGAATGTGATCATGTGTGTTTTAGTAATGTTGTATGATGAAGCAATGTTATGAATATTATGTGAAAATCATGTGAATGCTTTAAACTATAACACATTAAATTAAATACATGTCATTATGGAGACATTGGCATATTTACCTAAATGACAACCAGACCTTGTTGGGTATTTTGTGTAGATTTGGGGCCTAGCGGTATTTTCTTACCGCCAGAAATAAAAGTAATTTAGCAATAATCACTCCTTACATTTAGATTGGGTTGGTATTATGGTAGTATAGTGGTGAGCATTATTTCAGTACACAGGTATATTTAGTGGGTGTGCATTTTTACTTGTGGGCATGATTTCTTTGTTTTATTTGTGGCCCCAACATCCAGATCCCCTTATTTTTGTTTAGATTGTTCATGTGATCACTAGAGAGACCTCAGGCCTATATTTTCATATGGAGTGCCACCTTGGGCTGTTCCCACTGATTTATCTACACCAGCGAGTTAAATCATGTGGTATATCACTAGTTTATTTACATTAGTGAACTATATCCAGAAGTCTCTCTTTCTGCTGACTCATTTACCTCCAGCAGACTATTCCACTATTCCAGTATGTCCCACTCAAATGTCACACACACATATACTGAGTGGAACCATGCACACAGCTATTTCACTGCCAAGTCTGATTTTTAGCTACCTTGTTCTTTCCGTTTTATCTACATGAAAATTGACAAATGCACTGTCTAAAATCTTCCCCATATTACCAGTGCTATAATGATAGATGCACCAAGAAAAGAAAAAAAAAAAACACACTACCCGTCTGTTTTCAGATATTTTTGTGTATTATAAACGATTGCATTTCAACACCACCTTTTTACAGAAATAACTGGAAGTTTCACAACAGTAGAAATATTCACTTTACTTTATCTGTAACAAAATGAAAAGGAATACAGCAAGAGAACACTCAATTTGCAACATTAGACATGTTGATTAAATCCAGGAATTTCCTCTTCTACTCTGCCTGAATAGGTTTCGCACACACACACCGCCCCCACACTCTGCAATATATTTACCGAGCTTGTGCTGCATGCGAATTCCTCAGGCTGGTCACCTTCTGGAAATGGCTCAGCGCCCCCTCTTAAATCACCCCAGCGAGGACCTGCATCTGCCGTCACTCAAGCCAAGGCTTATTGACTGGAATTTCCCAACCTGTGTAGCAGTGCACTGGGACCTTCTTCTCAATCAGGAAACTCCCCAGCCACACCAGCCGAGTCTTTCTCCCAGCTGTGCCAAATGCCTTCTCCCTTTCTTTCTCTCCGAGATTTATCAGAAAAGCTCTGTTACAGCCTACAAAACGAGTTCAACCAATAAAATTCTATCATGTCCTACCCTCCTTCTCTTGAAAAATGGCTTACTTTTACAGCAAGCAACTGTAACAAAACTGATTTCCTGCTTATTCGAGTTTTTGCTTCCTGCAAATACTGTGGACAGAGCACAGAGAGAGAAAAAAATAAATAAATCTGCACACAGTCTAGTGTGAGTTTCAGCCTGCCTCATTTGCACTGGAGAACACATTACAATATTAAAAGTTAGAATTATGTTAGTACGGTTAATGGTGTTAATTCATTAATCCTCTAATGTGTCTCCTGCAACAGAGGCATTTCAGATGAGAAAAGAAAAAAAAATGTGCATTTTACATGTAAAAAAATTGTTTGCATTTTAGATGTAGAAATCGTTTTTGACTGAATAGCCTGTCTTCATATACATATCCATGTCACACTGGCAACACATGCCTTGCTGTATCACATTATAGCAATGCATTAAACCCATGCAGTGGCGCTGCATAAAAAAAGTGCTAAATAAAATAATCTTACATATTCCCTCCTTTTTTTTTTGAGAATTCGGCTATGATCCAAGCCAATTGGAGAAAAAAAACAACTTGCTCTTTTTCTTCCTTTAAAATGTATACAATCCAACGAAATGAATATCCATATGTGAAAAATGAAAATCGAAAAATTACTGTTCAATCATCATAATATTAAAACTCATTTTTGAATCCATTAGTTCTTCTAAAATGTTCTACACCTTTCTTCCCAATGAAAGTGTCCAAAGTTCAGTGTCTTACTTTGCACTTGAGTTCAGTCACAAAATAATAAAATAAAACAAATAGCTAAAATAAAGAATTAATATAACAGATTAAAATAACTAATTAAAATAATAAATTTGTGGAACTCCACACTCCAGGACACTTGTCTGCCTCTGATATGTCCCGACCGGCGATGTCACACCATTTGGTTCATTCGGGTGCTCTTCCATCTTGGTACTCTTGGATTCTTTTCCATAGAAGTCATCTTTTCTTTGGCATTCCGGTAATTTTGTCTTCACCTCCACCCGGAGGCAGGCATCATTCGGTCTTCATCCAGGGGACTCCAGGACTCCATCGTCTCCCGTGACCTCCGGTACAAATATGTTAATATTCTAAATCAAATAGAAACAAATTAAGTATATAGCACAATACTAATTTCACCCTTTTGCCAAAAATAAAACATGCTTTGTAAAACATTTCGCCCTTTTTCTTTCGCCTTCTGAAATTAAGCACAGGTTAAAAAGAAAACAATCATACATAAAACAGGGAAAAATAATGGCCCCCATCTCCAGGATTACAAACTCTCTTGCCACACCTTTGAAAATGTACTTCCAAGACTTGTAGCAAAATGTAACATGTGAAAAGGTTGCCTGTTTGTTTCAGTGTTTGACAAATGCAGGGTTACTATATGATAATATCACATTTTACCAAAAATAAACACTTTTTGGTGTTAAACATGAACATCTGAAAATAGTGTAGTTAGTTTAAAAACTGTTTTGTGTGATATAATTGAATTGGCCTGCAGGAGGGCATAGATTTAGACAGCTAACTGGTGCTTTCTGTGTGCTTTTGAAATGACAATGTCCATTTGCATTTCTTAACACAGAACCATTACGAACGCTTGTCGAAAGCAATAGTCCCTTAAATGAGCCATGATTTAGAAATCACTCGTACAATAAAAGCTATGCTAGAAGAAATAAAGTGCAAAGCTGTAATTAAGGGGCCTGCACTCTCGGATGAGCAGCTGGGAGGGGGTATTTGTCTCTAGATATCTGAACATACTGTTGTTTTAAAGCTGGGGGCTCCGTGATATAACATGCACTGCGTGCCAGAGCAGCTAGATCACGCTGAGTGAGGCTCTCTCCTCCCCCTGGGGGCTTGGTAAGGCCGTGTCAGGGACCGAGCAAGAGCCGGACCATTGACCAGCCATTGTCTTGCTTTTAAAAGAAATGGGAGGACCCTGGAGCCTAAGAGGCAGCAGCATGGTCTGGTTGGCCAAGTGTTCAGCCCATTGCTTCCACGCAGATCCTCCAGCCTTTGGTTTTTTTACATTGAATTCAAACCAATTGGGAAATGTGTCAGCACCAAAGAGTCACTTCTACCTGGTTCACACCCTGTGTGTGCACCATTCTCACACCTCAACTTTTGAGCAGCAAACAGAAGCTGCACACAGTAGCGCAAAGCAAACCGGGCAAAGTATGAAGCCAGGGCGGGCGTTCTGTGCCTATGATATGCTATGATAGGTTATTTATAACACGCTTAATACCCAGAAGTTTCTAAGCGCGGACCCGGGGATCGAACCTGTGGTGCTCCGTGTCGTCTTTCTTAAGGAGAGCACGTTGCCCATGAGCTATCCTCCCAGGAGCTATCAGCTCCAGGAGTCATCACGTTGTGTCAGTCCCTGTCCTGGATGTTTTTGCCGCTGGGTGTGATCTATGGAGCAGAAACTCAAGGACGAACCCCAACTTTGATTAGGACTGGAGAAAGTATCAGAAATTACAAACACAAAGTTGTCCCAACCAGCAATTACTTTATCTCAGAAATTAAATCTATTTTCTTTTTGTGGCAGTGTAATATTTTACATTTTCAATTTGCTCATCATGTACATAATAGGAACCAATTTCCTAGAAATACATTGTCTAGACCACACCTTTTTCCTTGTTTCCTTTTCCTTTACCAAAAGTAAGGTCTCTGAGTCCATACATTTGTCTGGTGGATATGTCTTATTGTTGAATTTTCCATTACAATTACAGATTTGCGAGATAGGGAGGTATTTACAATTTTATTGTGAACTTGATACATTTTAATTGCTACCGCGTATGCTGGCCCTGTCAGTCTGAATTTGTTGTATGTAAATGTATTATTGATTGAGGAATTTTTTTCTATATATCAATTGAATGTTTTCTGTCAGAGTTATTATTAAATATTACTTTTGATATAGGAAAAGGAAAGAAGGAAAAAGGTGTGGTCTAGACAATGTATTTCTAGGAAATTGGCTCCTATTATGTACATGATAAGCAAATTGAAAATGTAAAATATTACACTGCCACAAAAAGAAAATAGATTTACAACCTTAGTGTGTGATCTATGTACATCGGTGCCGGGTTTTACATAGTGCAAGGCTAGGCATGAAGCAACTGAGCGCTGTACAACAAAGGGAAAGAGTAATAGGGTTCATTAGTATAGATACAAATAAAAGGATAGAACATGACGGGTACACTTGGAAGGACATTGAGATGGCGAATACAGAGGGGATACAGGGAAACCTCTAATGGAACCAAGACAAAATCTGGAGATCCGTACACACTTTTGACGTGATATTCTGGCACCTTCTGGGGTAGTTGATCGAGAAGTGGGAGAGCATTTTGGTCCTGCCCAGAGGGCAGAGTTATAACACTTGTGTTTGCCACTGTTATAACTATTTGAGCTGAGGCTTCATGAAACAGATGATACATACAATCAAAAGATTCCAGCTTCTTCTCCCCACGTTCCTTTTATCAGTATTACCCAAAATCCCATCCTTAGAATTGGGGCAATGGCAGACCCTCATGCTGTAGTACCGCACATTTTGTATAGACTTGCTCTCTCCTCGATTTGGAGATACAGAATCAGTCCAAGGATGGTTTGAAAGACTTGGTTCATTATTAGATTATTAGACGGTAAATGCAGAAAACTAAGAGACTGGCTAATGTTCATTCCTGTAGGGAAATATGAGTGATCTAATAATAAAAGCCTCCACATTCACCTGGGATGCAGTCTTTCATCCTCCCTTCCAACCATTACAGCCATTGCCCATGGACACCGAAGCATAACTTCCTGTAAAATATACTAAGGGGTTTAAGAAAGCTTTAAGCTGAACAGCTCCTTGAAAGAAACTGAAATGATCTCTGAAAAACATGTAGAAGGGAGAAGGACTACTGTGAAATGAGAGAAAGGGGTGAGGGTTGAACTAAGAAGCCAACATCTATAACTGCTGTACCCGGAAAGTCTGCCTCCCAGCAAACATTCCTGAAACTGTCCAACATGAAGACAAAACAGAGAACGTTATAGCAAGGTAGTGTCGAAGGAAAATATATGTGCGCTTCAAGCCGAACCCTTTCAATCACAACTGTTAAAAAATAACAGGAATCAGCAAAGGTATCAAATGTTTAATTTTTTCTTAAAATAATAACCTACAAAGGAAAATATGTACAATCAGAAGAGACGCTCTCTCATAATTGTTAATCAGTTCTTGTGAACTGTCTAGCTGTCTACAGCACAATCTTCTACTCGACCTTCTACTCGTTCTGATGATTAGTGGTCGCCAGTATGACTTACAGTTTATCTTTCTTAGGATTGCAATGCAGTCTTGCTTGCCGTCTTTTGTCAATGTCAAATAACATTTCACTTGATTACCATTATATATTCTCCATTAGTGCATGAGGCCAGCCAGCTCCAATGTTGCTTTTCTTTTGATCATGCTACAGATGATTATAATTTGCATATTCTCTTTCGCATGGCAGATGTCTATGAGGCCAAATAGCTCTTGCTTGAGCTGTAATGTTATGTTATGAGTTCTTACAAAGCGCACGTTCACCCTAAGGTATTACGGCGCTAGGATACTATGGTCGGCAGCCCGCCTGTCAGATTAGAAAAGGAGAGTTTATAAAAGGTGACGATATTGCAGATGGTTTTCTGTGCTACGCAGAGTGGGAGGAAGAACATTCCAGAGAGTTCCTGCGACCACAGAGAAAGCCACCCCTCCGACCCGTGCTCTCCAAAAATCTGGACATCTACCCGATTGGCCATCACAGATCGCAGCTGATGGCCAGAAATATAGGGAGTTTGTAACTTTGCTTGCAGAAATTCTGCGCTGTGCCCATAAAAAGCCCTTTGCACAATGCAGAGGGCCTTAAACTGGATCCTCTTGGCCACTGGGAGCCAATGAAGAGAACAAAAAACTAAGCTGATTTGAGCTCCATACAGAGAGCATGTGGCAACCCTGGCTCCCATGTTTTGCAGCCGTTGCAGCCTCGAGATGAGGCCTTGCGACTGAGCAAGATAGAGAGCATTACAATAATCAAGGCGGCTGGTGATCAGGGACGCCACTACCTGAGGGCGAAGATTGACTGGGAGAAACAAAGAACCCCTCCAAAGCACCCTCAGGTCTGGGAGAAGAAGCCCATCTTGCAGACGGCACTCACTGGGTAGCCATCGACAGAACTGGAAAAGCTAGATGCGATTTTCTTAACTAAACTTTCCTATGGTAATGTGGCAATACTTTGTTGGTTGGTGACACATTTCAAAAGGTACTTAAATTGCTACACAGTTCCATGAGATTACAACGAAAAATGGAATAACTAAAACCTTTTTCACAACTCTAAAATAACGGAAAATACTGATTTTTTATTTTTCTTTTTAACTTGGTGGTCCCCCTCCCAATCCCCCCATTTCCCTAGGTTCAAACCCTCACCTCACTCTCCTCCCGACCTGTTTTATTCCCTTAGCCCACCACCCATAAACATTCAAAATAAAAAATGTGATATTTTTTGTAATTTTAGGGGGGTTTAAAAAGCTGTCCGTTATTCCAAATTCGTTATTATCACTGTATGTATCCCTTGCTACGCCCGTTAAATCCCTAATTATTAGAATATTCTCTCTTCTTTTTTAGAAAGCGTGATGCACACTACAGAAATTAAATCAGTCAATATAAATGTCATGGCCGGCTTGCCATTAGGAAAACCCAATTCCCAAAGTAAAGAAAGGATGAGTCTTCTTCTAAGATCTATCGAGCAGGGACTCAGTAGAAGAAGATGTAATATTCTTTGCATCAAACTAATGTAAATGCAGTCATCTGGAGTGGACATATCCCTATGAACTCGTCTTCCATTTAGAATGAGACAGTCATTCTTCTGTAGGCCAGTTCAGTCTAAATGTATAGTTGCGGTTATACAGCACTTTCGGTGGCTCAATTATACCATAGATGTTCTATTTTCTGAGCTGTCTCTCTGTTTTTGTTTGTCTGCCTGCTTAATTTTTTGTATTCTCTCTCTGGAAGGATAGTCTACACCAGGCTGGGACTGGCCTGTAGGGCAAAAGAGCAATGCCCGAACCAGAAACGCAAAATGCTAGTGTAAGCCAGTTTTTTGTGTCAAACTGGGCCTCTTTTTTAAATTATTTCACCATGTGGCTAGTAGTTTTGACTGGATCTATGTGATCACTGCGCCGCCGAAAATGTCAACAAGAAAAATGCTGAATACAAAAACGGTGCGGCGCAGTGATCACATAGATAACTTTTGCCCTCAACCCCAAACCTGCTTCCCCTTTTCCATTACTTAAATGGATGGTCTAGTAAAAAATTTTATTTAAAAAATAGATAGGCAACATAAAAAAAAATACTAGCATTCTCCGTTTTAAAACTTCCTATGTAAAATTTTGAGCTATTGAAGCTCAAAATTCGCAAAAGCAAGCACATGGGCGCATCCATTTTGTGAAATGGAGGCCCTCCTGTGCTGGCTTTTGCTTTTGCGGCACTAATGAAGGAAAAGCCAGCCAGCTGTAGTAAACAAAGGCTACCGCTGGGTGGCTTTCCCTTCATTAGTGATGTAGGCGGAGGACGGGGACCGGAGACCAGAGCAGGAAAGCTGCAGCTGAATCTCGGTAAGTGCTATTTTATTTTATTTTTAAATAAGCACTAGCTGCGGATTTTTTTTCGCTTTTGAAGCAACCGCAAAGATAAATACAACGTTTTTGTGTTGGAAAACGCTGCGGTTTTTCTTTCCAAGTTTCTCAGGCTCCTCCGGCTCAGAGGAGCCTGAGAAACTTGGAAAGAAAAACCGCAGCGTTTTCCAACACAACCGCGTGTGTTTCTGCCTGCTGTGGCTATCACTTTGGGTCTCCGGTGCTCCCAGCACCGGAGACCCAAAGTGAAAGCCACAGCAGGCAGAAACACACGCGGTTATGTTTACATGCCGCGTAGTGTTTCTACCTGCATCTGATTTCCCATTTGGGGCTCTCGGGCTCCCGTGGGGAGCCCGAGAGACCCAAATGGGAAATGCTAAATGCTGTGTTGTCTGCCTAAATCTGCTTTCCCATTTGGGGCTCTCGGGCTCCCCGTGGGGGGCCCGAGAGCCTCAAATGGGAAAGCAGATTCAGGCAGAAACAACGCGGTTGTTTTCCGCAATGCCGCGTTGTTTCTGCCTGAATCTGCTTTCCCATTTGGGGCTCTCGGGCTCCCCGTGGGGAGCCCGAGAGCCCCAACTGGGAAAGCAGATTCAGGCAGAAACAACGCGGTTGTGTTGGAAAACGCTGCGGTTTTTCTTTCCGAGTTTCTCAGGCTCTTCCGAGCCGGAGGAGCCTGAGAAACTTGGAACGAAAAACCGCAGCGTTTTCCAACACAATAACGTTGTATTTATGTTTGCGGTCGCTTCAAAAGCGACCGCAAACATAAATACGTTTTTAAAGCTGCGGTTTTATTTCTAAGTTTTCCGGGCTCCTCCAGCCCGGAAAACTTAGAAAAAAAAAACGCAGCTAGTGTTTATTTAAAAAAAATAAATAAATAGCACTTACCAAGATTCAGCTGCAGCTTTCCTGCTCTGGGCCCCGTCCTCCGCCTACAGCAATAATGAAGGGAAAGCCACCCAGCGGTAGCCTTTGTTTACTACAGCTGGCTGGCTTTTCCTTCATTAGTGCCGCAAAAGCAAAAGCCAGCACAGGAGGGCCTCCATTTCACAAAATGGATGCGCCCATGTGTTTGCTTTTGCGAATTGTGAGCTTGAATAGCTCAAAATTTTACATAGGAAGTTTTAAAACGGAGAATGCTAGTATTTTTTTGTTTATGTTGCCTATCTATTTTTTAAATAAAAATGTTTACTAGACCATCCCTTTAACTTTCAGCAGCACACTTCTGTGTATGCCCGTGACTCCCTTCTATCCCTGTGGCCTCAGTTCCCTTCCACTAACATGGGTCATAACTGGTGCAGCAGGGTCCTTTTTTCTTTTTTTCTTTTTCTTTTTTAATTTAACCCACGCTATCCATGTAATGGAAGCGGGGGATACCCCTGCAACTCTCGAGCCCATTACACCGAACAAGGGGAGCGGAGGACACCACTGCAACAACCCCTGGTTTCCCTGTATGGTGTAAACAGAATCATGTTTTATTTTTCGTCATGAAAGGTGCTGCAGCGCATTAATGGTGCACTGTAACTTCAAACGAAATTTTGGTACAGGGCAAATGCGCAGTATTGTACAGGTCGGAATTTTGTTTTTGACATTTTAGTATGATACCGTTTTGACCAGTGCTCCTGAATGAATATTCTTTCAAATGCACAATTTATATCACATTTTATCAAAAACCTCCCCCGTAGGTACTACTCAAACACTCTGTCACAAAATTAATGAATTGCCATTTGCAAATGTAGGCCACTTTTTCATTGGTGATTGAGACAATTGTATGCCTGAGTCCGACAGTGGTCTACACATGCTAGAGTATCAATATTCCATCCATCAATTTCTGCCACTGGGGATTTCATAATATTGCTGGGTTGTTACCTAGCTTCTTGTTCTATCCATGCTACGTGCAGAGAACATTTTTTAGGTAGCTTGACGAAACTGTGTTTGAGAATGTTCAAATTCCCCAGGCTATCATCATGGGCCCATACCCCTCCTCTCCAATGCCTTATGTAATCATTCATCCTCAATTTGCAGCAAAAACCTCAATTATCCTGGGACTATATCTAACACTGGGATTCTTCATGAATCATTTTACCCTATTTTATTCAAGCTCTATCTTTTTCATGGTGTAGGGCAAGTGGGGATTCCTGCTCTGGGGAAAAATTATTCCAAATATGCTGAACTATTTTACTTTTACCACAATCTCATGTGCTATTTTGAAGCTGGTGCCAAAGATGGCACAAAAAGCACCCAGATCCCAAAGGTGGTTCAAGGGTTTTAATTGCAATAACAAGGGGGCCTGTGACTGCTCGTCTCTCTTTTGTCTCATAGCTCCTGCTCTCCAGACCAGGCGTCCTTGGTCCCAAATTTTTAAATAACAATTGCTTCACACTCAGTATGCTAATTGATACCTATACTGGGATGTTGACCTAAAGGCTGTTGGCCTTATTTTACTAAACTCCCTCATGGACTACCTAACTTTCACTACCCTAACCAGTTGTTAGTGATCTACAGGGATATGGGATTGTGCCTTGCAGACTCCTTCCTTTGATTCAGTCTTCTTTGTTTGCGCTCAACATTTCCTTTCCATCTTCTGTTTTGTCTTCTCTTCTCCTCCTTCAACTTCCCCTTTTGTCTCAGTGACCCCTTCACTTGCTGCCCCTCTGACATCGCTCACTCACCTCCACCCTTTCATGTTACTACCCACGCTCTGCTGTAACTATTCTCTCCTCGTTCACTACTACTCCCTCCTCCACTCCAATTCTCCTTCCCCCACGCCACTACTCCCTCCTGCACACTTCTACTCTCTCCCCCACACTACTATTCCTTCCACACTACCCTGCTCTCCTCCCCACTAATCCTCCCTCCTCCACCCTCCATTCCCTCCTCGACACTACTACTACTCAAACAACCTCCTTTCACTCAGTACCATACTCTTTGCATTCACTCTTTACAATTAATTTCCTAACATCATTTGCCACACCACTCGCACTGTGGTACCACTTTCACTCACTATCCAACACCTCACCTTCTCCAGACGTTTTTCTCACTTCCCTTAATCATTCCCTCTCCTGCTGGGCTCTTGGACTTCCCCCTTCTCCTCCTCTGACCAGACCAAATAACCCACACTTCCTGTGATCTCTTTTTATACTCACCATCCCCTCTCTGAGTTTGCTCTCCGTCCCAGTAGATGCCAAAAGTAACAAATAGTGGCCTAATCCCTGCCCACTTCCTCTGCACAGGCCGCTGTGGAACAGCAATGGTGGCCCTTACGCTGATTTATCGAGTTTTTGTCTGGGGATTCCTTCCTTGAGCCCTAAAGGTAAGTCCTATAGTTGGGGAGGTTGTATCTCTTTTAATTGTCCCTGATGGTCTAAAGATTTTGCAGGGACCTTGGGTGTTCACCATGGTTGTACAGCATAACTGTATGGCTTCTCTGTGTGTCATGTGCTGGGAAGCTGGATACTGGTAGTCAGGTTATGATATGATATGATATGATATGATATGGTATTTGTAACGCGCCTATACACAGGTGTTTCAAGGCGCGACGAGGCCGGGAGGGGAGGAACAAGGGGAGACAAAACAAACGATCCTACTAGGCCAGGTGTCATTCAGATCGTGCAAGTGCAGGGGTGGGGGAGGGGGGAAAAGTGCAAGGTTGCAGCCTGCAAGCGGCTGGCCTACCGCAGTGTATAACTGCTCCCGATCAGGTGCATCTCGCAGGTTACTCATTGGTTCAGCATGGCACTAGGAGAAACAAGAGAACACTGGCAAGAATCTTGTCGAGGAAGCATGACACGAGAAAATGATGGACTGATCAGAAATAGACTGGCGCAAGAGGTGACAGGAATAAGGGCTCTACCAAATGCCACCATCCACCTCATGGGTAGGACTGGCTCTGTATTTCTCCCTGGTAGGCCGCCACCCCTGGCTGAGTGGGTTTACTGTACTTTCTTGACATCAAACAGGGTAGTTTGGTTTTCTTCCTTTCCTTGGCAAAAGTCATCATCCTTGATTTCATTGTGTTAATCCTAAAGCCATTTTGTAAGCAGTAGCTTTACATGCTTTTCTTTTCTGCTTGGAGGGAGATCAGTATTCTGCCCATGACAATTGAATCACCTGTACACAACAACATGGGCACATCCTTGCACTTTATTCTTGGAAAGTCCCTAGTTGCCTTCCCAACTTCCGTTGGCAATTTGTTTATAATAGCAAGAATAGCCTGAAGGCCAAAAGTAAGCCTTGTTTCTCACATCTTGTTGTCTCAAATGTCCTGCTAAACTAGCTGACTGAGATGTTCTGATTGGGTCTGTTGTGCCTGAGTAAAAAGACTTAATCATGCGTAGCATTTGAGGGTGCATGTCCATTTGTTCTGATCTGGTCCATGTTTGATAGTGGCATACCTTCACCTGCATGTTGTGAATGACATGCAAGTGGATGCACACCTGATCAATCACAGACAAGCCTGCTTGAAAGCCACCTTAGACCCAAGTTAATGCAATGTATATCAGTTACGTTTTTAGCCCTGTAAGATTTTGGGTTTGCAGCTCAACATTTATTGCAAAGGGGTATGATCATGCTGTTGTCCAAGAGTCCGGAAAGACCCACGTAAACAGCTGAGATATGTTTTAAAACGGGAATCAAACCCTCCTGTAATGACTTGAAGAGCTACTGGGGGACAGTATTTGGCCCTGGTTCCTTTCCTGGGATTAAGTTCTCTTTCGCTTAGTGTATGTTCACCTGTGTGAGCCATTTATTGAAACTTATATCCTGAGCAAGCTTCAACATCTGTAATATCTGAAGACAATGATGGCATTTCCTCACTTTGAGCAAAAGTGAGGCTGTTAAAGGTTGTTAAAGATTTCCACAAGGTGGATGACCCAGCAATTTACAGATTTTTAGTCTACAGAGGTTTCTGCTGTTGTAAACCCATGCCATGTGTGATGGCTGTGTTCTTTTTATGCCTCTCCAGACATTTGACGTTGTATTCTGTGTGCAGGTGATTTTTCATTTCCACGCATTCTTCGCCAAACCAGCTCTTGGATTGTCAGATTTTCCTTTCTTGTTGACATTGCTTACTTTTTGTCAGTCAAGGAATCATGGATGTTAAAAGGTCACTGTACATGTCATGTGGGGCCACCTGTTGGAAATGTTGATTAGGTTCTTCAGGTTATGCCTTCTGTATGCAGAATTACATGATCTGCTTTTATCCAGTGTAGCCTGTTCTTTGTTCCTGATTCCAATTGCCTCTCTGAGTTTCCAGTTGCATTTTACCATGGCTACGCTTATTATGTTCTATTCTTGTATCAGTTACAGTGTTATTAAACTATAAATTTTATATTTTTCTTGCTAGACAGGGCATCATGGTCCTGTTTCATTTTGAATTGCTCATATCGAGGCCTCTGTTGCATATTTTCTCAGACTATAATCATTAATTGAACAGGTCCCTCACACACTATATAAAGGATCCATGGATCCATAGATTCAAAGGCAGCATAGATGATATGCAGAAGATTTGTGGTGCAAAATGCTAACTGGCGAAGTGAAATTATCACCATGGAAACTCGGTGCATCTGCAGAATAAGCAGCCTGACTGAATACATTGCATTCATTGTTGAATTGAGGTCTTTTTCTAATATGTAACACTGGATAGAGGTGGAGAAACCTGTGAAATATAAACTGATAATGCAAGTATAATAGGGACTACCCTGTGTTTAGGCTTTTGAACAAACCATGCTTGTGCATGGTTTGTCCAAGATTTCGACCATTGTATTAGCAGTGACAACCACAGATGGTAAATGGCTCTGGGAGAGACCACCAACAAACATGGTCTGTTGGTGTACATAGTTTCATTGACACACATGGTTGTACATGAACTAACATATATTGAATACTCATGGACAACTATGGGCAGGCCATGGATGGTGGTTTTAACATTTCTGTGCCACAATGGACATACATGTTTGCTTTTCATCCTAAAAAGATTGCATAAACATGGTAAACCATGGACATGAACATTTGAATAGCCTGGCATGTTTGCTCAGATCTTATTGATTGAATTTTGCCTGTGAGAACAACATGTTGTGGTTTAAATTAAAATCATGCATAGCCATGGTTAGTCATAGTCCCCACAAAGACCACATTTCCAGAAAGTATTGCTGATAGAAACAACCAGCCCCATATGAAGTACGTGGCCACAATACCAGAGTAATGCACTGGGGCAAATTACCTTTGAGAAAGCAGGCACCATTCAAAAAAAAGAAAACCGACTTTTTAAGAAAGATTTGTAGTTCCTGCTGAATACTAAGAGGTTGTGCAGTGCAGGTGAACACCTTCAAAGGAACCTAACAATAACAGAATAACGCTATTTTCTACGTGTTTGGCCATAAATCACTGACAAACTACACCTATGCTGTCTCATTTCATGCAACATGTTCTCATTGGAAGGTGCTTATCCCTGGTTTTCTTCAGATACTAACATTCCGAATTATCCTCCCCTTTATTGTGATTGGTCAAATGTATTTTGTGACAATGGACGGTTGTTCTCCCTCCATCTAGAGTTTATATCGGATTAGAATTCAAATACATGTTCCTCCATAACATTTGTTATAGGCTTGTACCATCATTGACACCCAAATATTTGAAATTGCATGCACATTTTTGCATTTGCAGATATCCTTTGTTTTCCAAGGTTGTAAGATGAAAAATGTCAAGAAATTTGTAACAAAAATAAGCACAGCATTCAAAGCTATGCTCCATGAAGGGATTTCATTTTGTTGCCACATTTTTACTTGTTTTTCTATTTCCAGTTCTGTGTATTTCATGGCTTCATCCAAATAAATTATTAACTTAAAAGGCTGATTTAGGCTCCAAGCCATCAAACAGACATGTGCAGATCGTTATTTATGATTCTGCCACAGGTCAAAAAGGTTGAGGTCTGCTGGAAGTTGGTCATTTGATGCATTCTCTTACTTAAGAACAGATTGTGACCTTATCCAGCTCTTCCATAAACCTTTGAGAAACTACAAAAGTGAGGTTGGTTGAATGCTAAATAGCGCTATTTGTTATTTATTTTTATTTTTTTTCAAAATATACCATAAGCTTTGAATTTTGCATTTGTGTGTCCAACTCAGCTTAAGGGACTAGTTAATGATTGATGTGTTTTTGGTTCTTTCCACTGCATTTACCATTTAAAGTGACATACAAAAATAGTAAGCAGGGCTATGATTCTAATGTTCTCTTAGTACAGCGTTTAATCATGTAATTTATTTCAATATGTGCAATGCCTATTGCATTTTAAAATACAGTTTCTGTTGATTTGTGTAACGTGGGTGCACAAAAAGGAACATTGTTTGACTTAAATATTTTGCTTAAGGACAATTACATTATAGAGGTGAAAAAGCTATGCACATATCATCTTATTTAGTGAATTCATGTTTTAGTTAGTGATTACTTGCAAGCACTAATTTTGCGAAAGAACGAACGAACGAAGAAACGAACGAACGAACGAACGAACGAACGAACGAAGGAACGAACGAACGAACGAACGAACTAACTAACTAACTAACTAACTAACTAACTAACAAACAAGGGGAAACCAGAACCTTAAATCATGGACGCAAAGGCCGTTTAGTGATCAAGTTTCTGCATTCCATTCTCTGAACAATTGTTCCTCTGTTAGACTTGCAGAATGAATTCCAACAAGCACATCGTGATCCTTTCATATTACATTCAACAACAGAAAAAACAAGAACATTTGTTATTAATTTCTTTAGTGTTTTGACACAGGAAAACAACTTCTCCATTTCCTACTATTCTGAAGTAATCGGTGCTGGCGCAAACCCATAAATTGTAAGAATGAATAACCTGGAACCAATGAAGACAAACAATAGAAGGTGGACATAGGAGATTCAAGAAAATGTGCCCCCCACTTCACATTGTTATTTGAATCAATAAAATAGTGTTTCTAATATAAACTTCTGAAGTGGAGGATTTCGTCAAAGTTGCAAAACTCAAGTGGTGTATGTAAGCTAGGTAATTTCCAGTTTAGCAGAAAGTAACCAACTGTCCAAAGTGGAGGGTCATTTTGGCTAAGCAATGATAACTCAGAGGGAGAAGTACAAAATATTGTTGGATTAGTACTAAAGAAAAAAGCCCCTCCTCCCCCACATGGGTTGGGTGGATTTTGTGTGCAGAGGTTGCATAAGGAAAGGGGTGAGATACCAGGGCTGTGTTTCTCTGACATTCTTTCAGCTGTCCCTTAAAAGGTGGGATACCTATAAAACTATAATTTGAGGAAAATGTCAACCCTATGCCTGCACCAAAAGGCTTAGTAAAGGGCAGTTTACTATGACTGTGGAAATGGACGTCAGCACTTTAAATCAAAAGCAAGTGAGGAAAAAAGATAATGCAATCCATTGTGCAATGAAGGTTTATTGAACAAGACATGGCCAGTGATTAAATAGTCTTTCAAAAAGATATCTCCAACAATTAAAAGTCAACCACACCATCCTGCTCAACCGTCTCCGTGATAACTTGGGTATCACTGGTCAGGCTCTGGCGTGGCTGACCTCTTTCCTCTCCAATCGACCCTCCGAGGTCCAACTGAGGTCCTTCCTCTCTGACATGTTTTTCTCTACCTGTGGTGTCCCCCAGGGATCTAATCTCTCCCCCTGGCTGTTCAACCAGTATCTGGCACTTCTTGCCCACCGCATCACCACTCTCTGTCCCAACTTTCAGTGCTATGCGGATGATACCCAGCTCATTTTCAGGCTACCCTCGGCCTCCTCTTCCCCTTCCCTCATCTCTGACTGCCTTTCGGCTATCCATGAATTGTGTGCCGCCAACAACCTCTGCCTTAATGCCAGTAAGACTGAGACTCTACTCATCGGCACACCCACTCCCTCCTTCCCTGCAGCTCTCTGGCCGGCCCCTCTTGGCCCTCTTCCTGCTCCTACCTGCAAGGCAAAAAACCTTGGGGTCATCTTCGACTCCACACTCTCTTCCTCTCCTGACATATCTGACGTCTCTAAGAAGTCACACTACCAGCTGCACCTCCTCAGAGGTATCCTTCCTTTCCTCTCCTTCCCCCTGAAGCTCACTGTTTCTAGAGCCCTGGTTCTCTCGAAGCTGGACTACTGTAACAGCCTCTATCTAAATCTGCCTGCCTCTACTCTCCGCCCTTTGCAACTCATCCAGAACAGGACAGCGAGACTTGTCCTTGGCCTCAAGCCCAGGGACCGTATCTCTCCAGGACTGAAATCACTACACTGGCTCCCAGTGGCTGCGAGGATTAAGTTCAAAACCCTCTGCATTGTCCACAAGGCCTTCTGGGGCTGTGGGCCAAAATACCTTCAACTCTCTCAGGGTCACCCGCTTCGCTCGTCCGCCTCCAACTCCCTCAGGGTCACCCGCTTCTCCAAGCAACGAGTTGGGGTTAGATCTCTCTCCGCAGCAGGGTCTTCCCTCTAGAACAGCCTTCCTGCCTCCCTGAAACTTGAGGAGACCCATCTCCGGTTCCGGAAGCATCTCAAGACCTTCCTATTTGCCTCTGCTTTCTCTCCACCTGTCCCCAGCTAAAATCACTGTACCTGCACTGAATCTGCAACTGGGCCACTCACCGATCTCGGTCCTTGGCCCAGCCACTCTTCCCAGCACTACCTCCATTGCAACCCCTGCACTGCGGAACTGTCTCTGTATCCCTACAGCCCCTCCTCCCAGCACTTACCTTGCACTTGCCACTAGCTGGCCACTATTATTTATCTGTATTCTACTAACCGTGTATTGCACTTTCCCCCCTCCCTTTCCCCGTGCACTTTTACCTTCCCCTCTACCCTTGCACTTGCACGATCTGAATGAAACCTGGCCTAGTAGGATCGTTGTCTGTCTCCCCTTGCTCCCCTCCCCCCTTGCCTCATAGCGCCTAGACTTGCACGATCTGAATGACACCTGGCCTAGTAGGATCGTTGTCTGTCTCCCCTTGTTCCCCTCCCCCCTTGCCTTATAGCGCCTTGAAACACTTGTGTATAGGCACGTTACAAATGCCATATCATATCATATCATATCATAAAAAGGTCAGAAAAATCTGTCCTGGATAAAGTAGGCCCTCTCAACTCACAGAAATGCATTTGGAAGTTAAAAGATGTGGACATATCTGATTACAACTAATACAATGCAGACTTGTGCTACCATAAAAGATCCAGACATTCCTTTATCTAATAATTATTCCAGGAAAAAGTAAAAGGATGATCAAAGGGCTCAAAATCAGGATAAGACACTGGGTCCCATGGCTTTAACCGAGAATGTACACCATTTTTGGAACTTTCTGGTACATTTTCTCACGGGTCTTTTTAATCAGCACATCACATTCTCTTTCTAAAATCGAATAGGATGTTCATTTCTCAACATACTGAGGAAAGAAGTAAGAACCAAATGAAACAGACAACAAGGCAGATATGAACTATGATTATCGTTGTAGGTGCTTCTTCTAGAAAAACCCAATGTAAGTTTCTTCTTTTACTGGAGCTGGGGGTGGTGTAGGAAAGGAGAAAAGGGAAGGACAGCAACTGTTACACTCATACATTGCTTACTCAGGTTTATGATTTGTTTGTAATGATCTTACTATAATAAAAGGCTAGATCATCTGGCCCAGATGTATGTCTTGTCGATGCCGTCATGCGCAATAGAGGCTGCCCGAATGCACAGAATGCTGCACTAGAGGGAGCTGTTGCCTTACAGTGGTCCAATTTGCATGGCTTTGCCTGTTGTCAGTGCTAGAGGGAGCTGTAGGCTTAGGATCTATAGTGGTCCTACTGTGTTATTGAAAACCTGTACTTTGTCCTGTTTACACAGGCCTGTACACTAGTTTGTGTCATATGTGCCTTCTTCTATCGGGATATGCTAGTAAGAGAGAACATTAATAAAAATGCTTCACTCAATTTGGAACATTCCGATTCCATGCAGGCATAGGTTGATTAAACCTGAAAAACTATCATAAAACAAACAACATTTGTTCAATTACATGACTACATTCCTTCTTCAGTAAAATAAGGAAAAATTCAGGGAATGTTTCAGCTGTATGCTTGCACTGTAGAAGTAAAGAAATAGGTGATTTAAAAACATCAAGGTAAGGACACTGCTAATTATTTTGGGGGATTTAATAAAGATGGGAGCTGACTCACAACTTTAGGAAACTATTTTTTAACTTGATTTTGGAACAAGCGTGATTGTCATCAAACTGTGGATTAGAGGAGATCCTCCTGGAGTAGCAGACTAGTGGTGGAAGAAGGAAGGGCAATGGAGTTAGACCAAGCAAACATATCTTTAAGATATTATAATAGAGGCAAGGGGACAACATTCTGGACTCCCTTCTGGCTTCATTATGCATGATTTACTTATAAGAAACTGATCACTTTAATGTGTTAGTAAATTATGGATGGAACAAAATCTGAAATAATTTGATTCCAAGATTGTGCAGAGTGCAGACTGGATGTGAACATCTGAGCTCCGTTATGAGGACTTCCAAGTAAACGAAGAGGCCCCTTCCGGTAGACCAATGGGAACCTGCCGGGGACATCTGTTATAAGACCCAACCCTCAATTGATGGCCTGATTACAGTGGACGTTGTGCGAGAAGGCTCCTAGGGGGGGAACCCTGCCTATAGCGTAGTGCAAATGTCTGCCACAAAAGCATGGGCCCTGTGCACAGTTCTCTCGCACCAAAACCCTGATGAAAGGAAACTTCTTAGACCTAAAAACAGCTCCCATGGGCCTTTGATATGTCTACCAGCAGCCCTGTATAAACATCCACAGGTCAATGATGGTTACATATAGAAAGAGAAGGATATCCCACTATTGGCAGCACACACGGTTTAATGTCATGTTAGCAATGTATTTGAAACAAAAGTGGCACCATGAGCTGCAGGGAGTTGATGACTTCCCGGAAGGGGGACAGTGGTGACCCACAGTAAAGAGGTGTTTGGGTGTCAGATTTTGTTTCTTGAGTCACTTCATTTGAGGAAAGAGACCTGGAGGAGGGTGTAAAGGAGCTGCGTTGTTTTGGCATTAAAGAAGCGTGCCGTTAGATTAGACCTGAGAATATATCAAGGTGGAGAAGGGCACGAGAGAGGAATACAGAGCCTGGATGAGAGGAGTGTTGTTGTAGAGCCTAAACTGAGGGAGTACTCATGGGGCCTGTAGAGGGATACATACCCTCTTATGCATGTCGTGCTTCGGTGTAACTCCACAGTGTGGATTGCAGCAGATGGTTTCGATGAAGGTCATTCCACAAGTGTGTGGCTCTTTATGGTTGATTCATGAAAAGGCTGGTGCATGTTTGCTGGGTGATTCTGCATGCCCTGGGGGCACTGTGCTCTGAATCAAAGTGGACTGGTGCTCAGAATGTAACATAGGGCATTCCTCTGTGCAGTCAATGTGACCAACCAGTAGCCCTCAGGGGTGGGGGCAGAGTTTTCCTAACTGCCTGATGCGTAAGGGGAAAGGGAAGGAAACACCAGCCTGTCCGAAGGCCCAGCAACCCCCAGTTAACGGGAGTTTACAACGCTGCTGCAATCTTGGGGAGGACTTTGGGGAGAACACACAGGGGGATCTGATGGTCTCCTCAGCTCAGTAAGAGGATTCAGCCATGGATAAGGCCATCACTAGGGAAGATCTTTGAGAGTGCTTGAATACCTTTCCGGAAAAACTCTCTGCCTCATTACAGGATCAATTTGCTTACCTTAAGGCCAACCTGAAGCAATCTATACCAAAGATAAAAGGTGATGCATGGTAAAATGAAGAACTCTGCAAACAGATCTCTAGGATAACACAAAATCTGGAGATCCACGGTGATGTTATGGAAAACAGATCACAGAGGTCAAATATACATGTGAATAATCCTCCAGAGGACATTATGAACAAAGACCTGAAGGAGACTGTACAACACTTATTTGGTGATCTTATGGGGAATGTTTCATCAGAAGCTATACAAATAGATAGGATCCATCGCACAGGCCGCAGAAGGCAGGATCTGGGTACGAGGCCAAGAGATGTATTGGTGGCAATGGCACTGTAGGTTCAAAAGGAAGTTATCCTGCGAGCAGAGAGGCAGTCAGGCTCATCAAGAATGAATAGGGAGATACATCTTTACCAGGACATTGCCCAATCCACTCTTTGGAAAAGAAGAGACATGGGCCTTCTTGTGAAGTTACTTATTCAGAAACAAATTAGGTATAAGTGGATATTTACGTTTCACTTGCTTTTTACGCAGGAGGGCTCTCAACACACGAACACCACCTCCAAAGAAGGTTTTAACATAATGCATATGGAAGAGGATTCTAAACATTCAATCCAAGCCCCAGCAGAAGATTATCTCTATGAGAGTCAGACCTTGGGAATGGTCAAAGATGATGTGGGACTGTCACGACAGAAACCCACCACACTTGGACCCAAAGGTTTCTCGAAGTAGGGATCCCACACCTGGGTCGATAATGTGGACCTCCGTAAGTCAATGGGAAATAACTATAGTTCAAGGTACATGTGTGCAGTGTTGGCTTTTGTACGCAAATGAGGGGTGGTTATTGTGAAATACGAGAAATATGAGAAAAATTGGCAGTTCTCTGGATATTCAACATTTATAACACAGTCTCTTGGTTTCAACTAGAGGACCCTAGCGTGCCCTCAACTGTTACTGCATCATTTGGTTAATACCAAATAAATAATGTTCTTGGGAACCTTAGATGTTTTGGTGGTGGCCAGAAAATGTTTATGTTTACAGTTTGTGGGGGTGCAAAGGGAGAGGGAATATTTTTGGGAATAGGTGATTGTTGGGGTGCCTGGGGTTGACAAACCAACAGGAATATTCTGTACAATTCTGGGACATTTTTGAGGGAACCCATTATTTTAATCGCTCTGGAACTACAGTATGTGCGATTCAAATGTCAAAGGCAGAACTTTAAGGGGCTGAATTCCTCTGTGAAGAGAAAAAGGTTAGTCCACTTGCTTCAGAGGTAAAACACAGATATAGTGGCACTACAAGAAACACATATTCACAGGTCAGACAAACACAGGGTGAGGTTCAGAGGATATTCTAAGCTGTATCAGGTGACATCCATAGACAAAACATGTGGGGTTCTATTGGTGTTTAAGAATACTCTGTGCACAAAATGCATGGGGGGGAAGGAAGACAAAGAAGTTCACTTTATATTCATACTGATACAAATGGGAGCTTCTTACATAACTTTAGCGAACATATGTGCCCTAAATAAAGGGCAAAATGTTTTTAATGAGGAGTGTTAACACAGTTGGAAGATTTTGCACAGGGGATGTAATGCTGGGATGGTCCCGGATAAATGATAGGAGCCGATACGGTTCCCGAGGAATTGCTGCACCCTCTAGGGCCTTTAAATGATGAATGGAGGGCTTCAATCTTAGAGAGACGTGGAGGGCCATAATAGTAAAACATAAGGGATTCATGTTTTATTCTCATGTACATGGGACACATTCTCGGATGGACTAGGTTTGGCTGTGCAGCTGCTGGCGAGGGCAGTCGGAATTGATTAGGGAACTATATCTATGTCAGACCACACCCTGATCATAGTGACACTTCAGTTCCCCTCTACACCACTCACCCTATGGAAATGGCGCTTTTCCAGGGAACCTTTGAAGGCTGAGGTCCTTGCTGAAACAATAGGAAATGTAATCAAGGATTATTTTTTGAATAATCCAGACTCACAGACATCCCAAAGTGTCATGTGGGATGCAAGAAGAGAATTTATTGCCATGAAGGAGCAGAGAGATAAATTGATGAGACAGTTGGAGCCAGACATTGAGGAGGAATTGAAACACATTACAAAAGTCTTGGAGGACTACACACCGAGATCCAATTTGAGGGCATACAGGAGTATGAAGGGACAGTTAGATCTGTTCTGCACTAAAAGGGCAGAGAAGGCTCTGTTATATACCCGACAAAGATACTGTCTGAAGGCTAATAAAGCTGATACACTTTTGGCAAAGACTCTTAGGGAACAACCCGCATCTGGGACCTTAGAAACGATTAGGACAGTTGAGGGTCACAGGTTCATGACAATTACCTCCATAATAGAAGAATTTACTAAATACTAAACCTCCTTGATTTCCCCAGATTCCCCTCAAGAAACCCACCAACTTGAATATATTTAAAGTCTTTGCCTCTCCCGAAACTTAATTCAATGGAGAGGGTACATTTGGAAGCTGAAATTACGGTGGAGGAGGTTTTGGCAGCAATTCAAATACTTACCATTAATATTTCGCCAGATCCCTGCTAGCTTTTATAAAAAATATTGGGGGATATTGACTCCTAAATTGGCCTCTCTGTTTAATGCCTTTCGAGTATCGGGTTAGATGACACAATCTATGGGTGAGGCAAAGTAACTCTGCTTCCAAAACCAAATAAAGACTTGACTCAGTTTGCATCCTATTGATCTATTGCCTTGATAAACATAGACATGAAGAATTATGCAAACATTGTAGCTAATATACTGCACTCTCTACTCCCTACACGAATAGCACGAGATCAGTCGAGCTTTGTTAGATCTCGCTAGACGTTCGACAATATGAGAAAGGTCTCTCATTTCATTGGAAAAGTGACCAAAACAAGACTTCCATCAATCCACCTCTCCTTAGACTCTGAAAAGACTTTAGATCGGGTGGAATGGTCTTTTTTAATAACACAATGTGGTACATGGGGTTTGGCCCGTCGTATCTTCATGTGGTGTGAGTGAACTACCAGAACCCTTCGATACATTTATCAATCAACCGGCAACTCTCATCAAAAATACAGGTCAGCATGGTTACAAAACAGGGATGTCCACTCTCCCCACTTCTTTTCATGATCTAAATATCACTTCTTAGCTCACCTGAGAGGAACGGAGGACAAAAAGGGAATTCCATTGCGGGGGTTCATAAAGTATCAGCACTTGCTGATGACATGCTGTTGACATTGACAGATCCAGGGACATCACTGAAGTGCAAGAGCCTTGTGTCTGTGGAAAGGTAGGAGGGCTGAAGGTGAACTCTTCAGTAAGTAAGTCTGAAATACTAAAACTATCTATACATGGAGAAGAGTTGGACCAAGCTAGTTCCCCTACGTTTAAATTGGTGACTGGCGGCATCCGGTATCTGGGGATTACTCTTTTGACATCTCTCGAATCCATGCATAATGCGAATTATATATCTCTCTTGAAAATGGTTTATATACTTTTCCCAAGCAATACCCATAGCATTACTGGCAACATTTGTACAACCCTAAACACAAAGGTTGTAGTTTTTATATCAAAATAAGTGATCACACGCTGCCTTTAGAAATGTGATGGCTACTAGGAATAAAAGTGGTCTTTTAATTCCAAATGTTCTCATCTACTATGAGGCATAGCAATTAAGGGCTATAAGGGAGTGGTTCTCTTCGGACACTTGCAAAATATGAATAAGAATGGTTGGGGCAGTGGTAGGGGCTCCATTAAATGAATTCCTTTGGATACAAAGGGCTCACAGGCCTAAACATATGTATTTGAGCCAGATAACAAGATCAGTGACAGACACATGGGACACACTGGTTAATACATTGGGGATTACATAATTTCCATGACCATTTACGCCTCTTTTTCGTAATCCACAATGTTCACCGGAGTTGAAGCATTTATGAAGTAGAAAGAGGTGTGGTGTTGGAAGTTACAAGATTTATTCCAAGGGGAAATGATAAAAAAACTTTTGACAAGGGCACAATTTATTTTTTGGGATATATGAAAGAGAGAGGCGTTGATACTATAAATTATGCCATTGGGTTGTGAATCAGAGGATGAAGGAAAACACTTCCAGGCCACTTACCATGTTTGAAAGGTTTCTCATCAGCCATTCTGGTTCCAGAAGTCTGATCTGATCCTTGTGTAAAGGAGGTCCCAGACATGGCCTGCACCCCTTCCCCTCATTTTGAGGTACCAGGAATACGCTCACCAAGGTATGTGACGTATGAAGAGCAAATGAACCTACAAAGAGCTGCAGTGGGACTCTGCCCAGTATACATCAGAACATCCATACCGGTTGAAGCACCCATAACCAGAGAACCCTGGGCAGCACGTTACCCTATCAGACAGCCATACCAGCCGCTGATACGAAATGAGGAGTACCTACACACAGTCCACGAAGAGAGCCCAAAAGTCTTAATGGAAGGTTAGTGGAAATGATACAAGGGCCTGAACAGATTTCAGAATTAACAAGAGCAGCTATCCAAGATTACACGCCAGTGTGAGTAACTACGAAATTGAATGGAATAGGCACAGAGAGGAGACAATGTTACAACGCCAGGAAACAGTGTTACGAGACAAGACGGAAGCAACCGTCCTGTTAACCGTGTGTAAATAGGCTTGAAACGCAAGATGCTAGGAAATCGATATTGCTTGCAATGCTTAGTAGAAGATAGAGCGGCAAGCGCCAACCGCATATCTACCTCAATAAGGCACATTATACAAGTGCGACTCCATTTTGTAAAAGCAGAAAGGTACCCAGGCGGCCAGAAGCCTGCCAGGCCAAGTTTTGAAACCCAGCCAAAGGCAAGAGAAGGGAGCGAATTGAAACTCAACAAAGAGCGGCTCATGCCTAGGAAATCGAGGTCAACCGGAGAAGGGGAGGAGAGCGTAAGCTCACAAGACTCCAACTTCAGAGCATAGCAGCCTGCCTCATGAAGGTCAAGATAAGGGGGGCCCATGCAGGTGGCTAGACCGACACAGAATTAAATGCACTAAAAGCTGGAAACTGAAGCAGATTCATGGTGAACTAACACGTGACCAGCCAGGCGCGAAGAAGTGCCATCGCCTGATGTCATCCCGAGGATGCCATAACTTTTCCCGATAAGAGACTAGAGTTATGAGGCCACCCTTAGCCAACTAATTGACACGTCGCCCTAAAACACTGATTGATGGAAGGGAGGAAGGGTGAAACTTGGGAAACCAGGCACAGGGGTGTCCATTCTGCATGCTGCTAATTAAAATTGGAAATGTATGTCTAGGGGTGTAACCTGCCCAATCACAATGGACCAAGTTATCTTAAGTCCTATAGATATTGGAACTAATAGGACGTCGTAGTTGTAGTGACGTCTATCACGCGTGCTGTAGAGGGATGGGCGTAGACGCCCACCCGATAAGAGTTATCCAATTAGTATTCCCTATTATCATATACCGATAAAACACCTATACTTAAGTTACCTTTCCTAACCAATTATATTGCATGTCGAGTTTTGTAAAGTTAGACGTCAATGATGACGAACATTGCCTATAAGAATCTCTGTTCAATTGAAGTTCGAGGAAGTCGGAGCTAGGCCGGTGATCGCACTACAGCTGAATCCCATTTGTTTCCCTGTTTAATGTATGTATCATTAAATGGACTTTCCTTTGCCAAACTACTGAGTCCTCATTATTGAGTCATGTCGGAGTAAGTGAATCCTGCACCCCCTGTCCTCACATGGTGCAGGTATCTTGTCTTACAAGTTCTAGAGGGTGAGTGCTGACCAATGGCCCCATCAGCGAATTCCTCTCCTCGTGAATACTTGGTAGCAGAGAATGGTTCCAGCCATTTATTATACATTATCGATTAATATAGTGTAAGACACCCTTAGACCAAGGGCACAAAGTAACTCTGGGCCTTTGGTAAGATCACGAGTCCTTTCGCCATTCCGGCTGAGTAGACTGAGAAGCTTCCCGTGGACAATGATAGAGTAAAACATTTCCGAAAATCTGCAGTGGGTCTGAAGGAACCCACCTTTCCAAGCATAACCCTTCTCATGCCCACGGGCAGCGGATCGGACGTAAACCTTAAAAGCAGGAAAAGGAAGGGGCGGTGATCCCAAAGTTCCAGAGAGGAAACAATGCGATCGGTGAGTAAAGCAATGAAACTTGTTACTTTGGCAAATGTTGTGTAGGCATTAGAGCCAGTAAGGGAAAGGTAACGGAGGCTGGTGGAGAAACAATAAAATAGTTAGAAGTAGAGAAGACTGTATATATATATAGGGGGTAATGACTCGAGCATAAGAAATAAAACATAAATAATATCAGGGGGGTACCTGAAATAAAAAACTTAAATGAATATCAGGGGGGCACCTGAAATAAAAAATGTAAAGAATATCAGGGGGGCACCTGAAGTAAAAACGTAAAAGAATATCAGGGGGGCACCTGAAGTAAAAACGTAAGGAATACCGGGGGGCACCCGAGAAGAATAAAACGTAAGGAATACCAGGGGGGGCACCTGAGCAAAAACGTAAAGATTCGCCTTGTTCCTGCACTTTAAAGAGTGGTCAGAAGGAACGTGAACCCAGAGCCCACAGTGGGGGGACAATTTAGGCTACAATGACGTTTAAAGATGTCATAAAGGGGGTTCCTTCAAATCCCAGGACGGGGTATTAATTAGAAGGCAGGTATACGTATGACCAGCTGGTGTCTGTCTAGTCTGTCAAACGTCTGTCATATATGTTCTGTTGTATGTCGAATGTAAAATAATTGTATTGGTGATTGTTTAAAATGCATTTTGGATTTACGCGATTCTGTAACTGAGAGGGAATCGCCACTGAATTGATGAGTTTTGAGTAAATTGTTGGTATAAAATTTGGCGGGAAAAGATTGGATTGGAGCTTGCGTATTTGGTGTTCGCTCATACTATTAAAAGAGTAAAAGAACTGTATAATAATTGATTGGTGACGGAATTAAGAATGGAGGAAGTTACCCCGCTTGCGCATTTATGCAAGCAACTGCCCAAGCATGCAACAAAGCTGAAGAAATGTAGCCAGGAGTGGGTTAAGGGCACCGCAAATAAGATGTTCATGCTGTGGCCCCAGAACGGGTCACTCTCTAAGGCTGTTTTACAGCACATGACCACCTTCCTACATGCCACATATACCGGCAAAAAGCTAAAGCAACGTCTTGCTGTGCTGGAACTGTGGAAAATGTTTGAAGAAACGAAGGTGGAAGAAACACCCGCAGATTGGATATTAAATGTATGTACAGAGCGGGGTGAGACGCCTACCGTGCCACCTGCCCCACCTGAACCAGTAATCGAAGGGAGTAAGTCAGAGTGTCTTTACCCGCTAAGAGAACTTAAGGCAGCCACGGGGTACAGCAACCCGGCATATTAGTCGCCTGCATGCAGTGGTGACGACATCAAAGAAAAAGGGCAGGAAAGTAATCTTGCCTCCGTAGTCCCGAGGGACAGGAGAGACGCAGAGATGAAGGAAAGGATCAGGCACAGAGTAGTACATCGAGAGAGAGAGAGAGAGAGAGAGAGAGAGGGAGAGAGATAGAGAGAGAGAGAGAGGGAAAGAAGCAGAAAGGTAGTAGTGAGATAGCATTCGCAAAGGATGAGTGGATGGGAGGTCAGATATTGCTAAAACTTGATGGTAAAGGGAGTGATGACATAAGACCGAGGGAATGGTCTGATGAGGTGCTGAGAAAGGAAAAGGAGAAAGAAAAGGATATGAGAGACGAGAGGATAAGAAAGAAGAATAGGTTGAGGCGAGAACAACTATATCGCGAAGAGCAAGGAATACCGCTCAGTTGCACACAACTCGTAGCCTATGAGAAGTACAAGCAGAATATGCTAAAGTTAGAGGAAGAAAGGAGAGTGCAAGAAAAGAAAGTAAAGAAGCGGGAAGACGGGGAAAGTAGAAGGGCAAAAGAACATAGAAATGAACGGATGAGGGAAGTAGATAAGGCTGGAGAAGAAGCAAAGAAGCGAAAAGAAATAGATGAGGAAGCAGAACGTAAGTGCAGACAGAGGGCACGAGATCTAGAATATTTCCAACGGGAAGTTAAAAAACCCAACCCGGTTGTAGAATGGGAAGACATAGAAGAATTCTTTCCTGAAAGCGATGCGGTACCAGGTACAAGCGGGACAAATATTGAAGATGACTTCGACACCAGAAGCATCGGGGAAACGATTGATAAAATTTATGATGAGATGGGGCTGGAACTAATTTCCCAAGGGGGAAGGGAGGATGAGCGCTTAGAGAGCACTCAGCTATATGACACTGAGGATGTCACCCGAAGTAGTGGGAGCAGGGGACTGTCCCTAGACAGGCTAGAGATTTGGCAGAACGAAGAAGATGCAAGAAGTTGTGTAAACTGAGAGTATTCAGGATCTGACTCCAGTGAGGAAACAGAGTTAGTGGCACGTGGCGAAGGGAGACGGTGCGAAAAAATGGCTCCAAAGGGATCGAAAGGTACGATGGTCGGATGCTAGAGGGTCCACAAGTAGGGCACCAAAGTCCGCTGGACAATCCAGCCGACATGAAGAAACACCCCACGGTCAGAGGGGGGTGTCGGGGCCTGCCTATGCAGACAGGTTAAGGGCATTGCCAAGCAGACGGCAAGGTGGGAATGTAACCCCGGCGGTAGACCAGAGAACTATGGGGAAAGAGAAGGAGGACTGTGCTTTCCCATTCCCGTTGCTGGAAAAGGGGGGAGCAAGACCACAATATATTCCATGGCCACACATGGACCGAGAGAACCTTAAAAATAAACGTCCAATGTTGACATCGGGAGCCGGAAAGTGGATACATGAGTTAGAGAAAATGACGGGGGTGTCATCTTAGCTATAGGAGACATAAAGGGCCTCCTAATCGCCATACTTGGTGAAAGAGCCGATGATGTATGGAAACGGGCAGGCTACCCTAGGGTAACCCTAATTGACACTTCCCATGATGGAGCACCATTTAATAACTGTAGAGCAGCAGTGTGGAAAGCGCTGCGTACGCTATATCCAGACACGTCTGATATGGGAGCTATAATGACTCGAAAAATGAAAGAGTCAGAGGATCCTTTGCTTTATATCCAGAATTTTCAAGACGCATGGGTGCTCGAAACGCATGAATCTTGGACGAAATCCATCCCTGTATTCTATCATATATTGTGCCAAGGGTTACCAGAACCGGTGCAAAAACAGCTCAAGAAATTGGTGGGAATAGAAGCTAAACCATGGGTCGAAATACAATTGACAATCGTGCACTATTGTAGATTGCTACAGGAAAAGAATCGGAAAAAGGAGGCAACGCGTAAGGGGGAGGAGGCAAAGCTGGTGCAAAGGAAGCTCTCGAAGTATGCTCTCGAGGGAGCAATGCTCACCAGCCCGGCCGAACCAAGCATACAGCAAGCGACTAACCCCTCACAGAATAATAAGTTATCACAGGATTTTACCACAGGGGAAGAGGGTTTGGAAATAGAGGATGTCAGAGTAATCAGGGAGGGTTTCGAGGTAACCAAGGAGGGTTTCAGAATGTTCAAAGTGGCTTCCAGAACACACAGATGGGCAATCCAACTTTGCCAGATGGACAGATGGCACGACCACCGCCAGTATGTTGGCTGTGTGGAATGACTGGACACGTGGCGCGCATGTGCAGAAGTCATGGCATGTGGCAAAATAACCAAGGGATGGGGGCAGGCATGGCGAATCAACCTGCCATCCCGCAACAGGACGGTGTCCAAAATTACACAGTGCAGCAGCAGGCGGCAGGCTTCCAACAAGGTGCACAGCAAGTGGTTCAACTACCGAACATGGGGAATATGCCACAAGGACAACCCCAGCAGGCACCGCCGCAGATGGCTCAGTGCAATAATCCCAGAGGGGGAATTAACTCTGGAAATGAGGGAAACCCACAAGTGTACAGTGGACCGAACCTATATATAAAATAGGACAGCTCATGGGAGACCCTGATGTGTCCTATCCTATCAGTGACACCAGACCCTAATAGGGAACCTAGGGTGAATGTCACCATAGGGGGTACAGAATATTCCTTCCTAGTTGACACGGGTGCAACGCGTTCGTGCATACGAGAAGGCAAATTTTCCTTGTCCGGCGAGGCCATAGATACCCAGAGTTTCACTGGAGCTCCGAGTAGAAGTTCCCTTTACAGATGCACTCTAACTCTATAACTCTATTATATTCATGCCAGACCCCAGTAAATATTCTGGGTCGGGACCTGATGACTAAACTAAACATGACCATCTCGTTTACCGAGGATGGTATAATATGCTCCACTCCAGGAATGCATTATTCAAACGTGTGCGAAATGATCAGAGCATACTCAGGACGTATAGCTAAGAGAGCTATACCATTAGAACCAGAACTATTCACATATGGCGTGCAGGTGCTTATGGCGGGACTGGCAGGCCTCACAGATAAATCTATGAGGACACCTGATGAGTTTCTATTCAGGCCAAGAATACCCATGCACGAAGAGGAGGGACAAGTGTTTCCCTTGGTAATACAATCTGCCGCAGTGCGACGAAAAGTGGTATTGGTCAAACGATAAGACGATGAAGGCAGACAATAGTGTGCGATTATTGCCATTGAAGAAGGGTATCGAGTGACTGACGTCACCGATGACGATCTGTTCGAAGAACACTCTGACCTAGAAGAGACAAGGGTGGAGGTGAGTCTCATATTTTGGGTCAAAATGATCTCACGAGAAGTGCCACAGAGAATGATGTTGGCACTGGCATGCCCAGAATACTTTGAGGACGACATGGCCCAAGTGCCTGCCGCAGTATGGACTACAGGGCCCTATGATGAAGGTCTCCGGAAAGGGGCGGGTGAAGTGAAAATCAAACTGAAACGAGTGGCAATTGTACCACGAGCGCGTCAATATTCCATTTCCAGAGAGGCAGATGAAGGAATAGCGAAGACAATCTCCGCCATGATGGAGCAGGGTATCCTAGTGACGTCAGAATCACCTTGCAACACAGTGATTTACCCTGTCAAAAAATCAAAAGGAGGGTCTTGGCGTTTAATCCAAGATTTACGAGCATTAAACAATGTAGTTGAAGCCGAATTCCCTCTAGTCCCTAATCCATCCACAATTCTGTGCAACATACCCACTGAGGCAAAATATTTCATTGTGATCGATTTGAAAAATGCATTCTTCTCAATCCCGTTGCACCGTGACTCTCAAGACCTGACATCATTTACTTTCAGACAAATGCGCCTGAAAAGTACGAGGTTGCCACAGGGGTACTGTAAGTCTCCATCCATTTTCAACAGTCCTGCAGATGGACCTAAGCAATTGCGGTGGACAGTGTTGTTTTGAAGTATGTAGATGACATTCTGATCTGCAGCACCACTGAAGAGCAATGCAGGCATGCCTCTGTGCAGCTAATGACTATACTGGCTGAGAAGGGATACAAGGTTGATAAGGAGAAGTTGCAGTACTGTCAGCCAGAAGTATTATACATAGGCCAACTGATCTCTCATGGAGGGAAAAAGGTAACCCCAGAAAGGGCTGAAGCTATCATGAACACGGCCAAGCTGCGCACAATAAAACAGATGCAAAGCTTTTCAGGGCTGTGCACTTATGTCAGAGCGTGGGTCTTTCACTACAGCTCTTACACCAAGCCCTTGCTTCAGGCCTTAAAAAAGGCCCAGACAACAAGGGAAGATATCGAGTGGAATGAAGCAATGGAGAAAGGGTTTACAGAACTCAAAGGGGCAATTTGTTAGGCCCCAGTTCTCAGGATTCCTAATTACGCAGAGGAATTCTACTTGTTCTCACATACTGATGGCTGTTTTATGACGGCAGTGCTCGCACAGCGAACCTCGCTGGGGTACAAGCCCCTAGCATATTACAGCGGGAATCTGGACCCAGTCATGAAGGGCCACTTACCATGCGAACAAAACCTAGCTGCTGCCGCATTCGCTATCGAAAAGACATTGTCCATTGTGATGGGATGCTCCATGACATTCTAGGTTGACCACTCACTGTTTGCCATACTGGAGAAGCCAAAGGGCACACTTACATCTCAAAGAGCACCCGCCTATGAGGTGATTATCTCCAACCCATCGATCAAAATAGTGTGATGTAAGACTGTGAACCCTGCTACATTCATAGCTGAACCAGTCACAGAGGGAGAACCTATACACGACTGGGCGAACTATGAGGAATTCTATGATGAGATCCCCAGGGTAAAAGAGAATGCTCTGGCGAGTGGGGAGATCGTCTTTATTGACCGGTCTTCAAGAATCGACCAAGAAGACGGACAAAGGTATACAGGCGTTGCCTTGATAAAACACCTAGCGAATGGGGAGTTTTGAGTACTTGTTAGTGCACGAATACCATCTCATTATTCAGCACAAGCTGCAGAGCTGTTGGCATTGATACTCGCCATTGAGAATCATGCAGACCAGGAAGTGACGGTGTACAGTGACTCCGCCTATGTGACATCCACAGTGCACGCAGCTTAGCACGCTGGAAAAGGAGGGGCTACCTCCGAGCAGATGGCACACCAGTGCAACATGCAGCCTTATTGGACAGGCTGATAAAAGCACTACAGCTCCCAGTGGGCACAGCGGACGTGAAATGCCCCGCTCATACCAAGGGGACCGATTTCGTGTCATGCGGGAATCATGAAGCAGACACGGAAGCCAAGCGCATGGCATCCAAAACTGAAACAATCATGGACGTGGAGGTGGCACGTACCCATGAACGAATGATGGTAGTGCGAGCCACACCAGAGGCCTATAGCAATATGGGGCAGGCCCAGCTAAAGGAGCTTCAAGGGGAGGCACCACAAGAGGAGAAGAATTTATGGAAGCGTTGAGGGTGTTCTTTAAACCCCTCTGACGGGCTGTGGAGGCAAGACAGCACTGGTAAACCAGTAATACCTGTCGCCCTCCTGAAGGTAGCATTAGAACAACTGCACTACCCCATCCACATGACAAAAGAAAATCTTGCCACAACGCTCACAGAAGACTGGTTCACGCCGAATTTAGCGGAGCATGTTGCATTTTTTATGGTGAACTGCATTATCTGCCAGCAATTCACCGCTGGGCACACATTAAAAGTAGTGAGAGGAATCATTCCCAGACCAAATGGACCATTCCAGCACTTTCATATCGACTACGTCGACATGATTCAAGTGTGCAACGGGAACAGGTATTTAATTGTGGTGGTGTGTCCCTTCACAAGATGGATAGAAGCAGGCCCCTGTACACAACCCGACGCTGCCTGTGCTGCTAAATTCATGGTGAGGGAAGTGTTCCCTAGATGGTGGGTGTGCGAGGTAATGAGATCAGATAATGGGGCCCACTTTGTAAATTCAGTGTTCGAACAGATTAGTTCATTGCTTGGTATAAAGCACAAGTTCTCGTCGGCGTATCATCCAGAGGGGAATGGGATATGTGAATGGATCAATGGCTTGCTTAAAGAGAGGATAGCCAAGTTGAAGCTCACATTAAAAAAGGGATGGCTGCACTGCCTACCACTGGCATTGTATGCACTTCGGAACCAACCCGGCTCGACCATCACCTCACGCCGCACAAGTTAGTTACAGGCAAAAGGATGAGGACCCCTCTTACCACCAGAGATAGAGCTAGTTGTGATGCCCAGCCGACTAGGGAGGTTCTGGGAACAGAGATGCAAAAGTACCTGAACTGTTTGAAATCCAGTACCTCTGTCAATTCAGGTCAACTGCAGCGACGGCGAAAAGGGGGTGGCGCAGCACAAAACGCAGCAGGAAGTGCTGAAGAAGACACCGAACAAGGTGTACATGCGCCCCTCGTCTTCCCTGGTGACAGTGTTTTGGTGAAGAACTTTACCAGGAAAAGGTGGGACGAGCCAATATTTAATGGCCCTTTCATTGTAGAAGACTGCACCCCCTCCGCCGTCAAACTCCAGGGCAGAAGAGCATGGATCTTTCTAAATGACATTAAACTCTACATAGGAGAGAGCCCTCCTGCTGCATCCAACTGCAAAGAAGCAACAGACAACAGGGAAGAACCTCAGCACGTGCAGATAAGATCCATGGCGAGGAAGAAGGACGCATGAGAAGAAAACCAAGACAAAGAACCTGAATGCAAGTGTGGCATAAAACTGGACAGGTTCCCCAAGCAAAGGAGGATAAGGACATAACGAACACTCTGTACATCCCAGTTGCATGGTAAAGGGAAGCACATCCAAAGCCACAACAACATTGATAAAATGAACTGTTCAAAGCACAACATACCCAAAGTGATCCAAAGAATCAAGACTCTGATAGACTACAAACATAATATTTTTGAGAGTGTAACACAGTATCCTGAAGCAACCAGTATCAAGACTTTGATCACAGAATTCATGGTACATTCCAGCAGAAATCTCAAGTGGTATGTGCTAACCTACTTTCAACTTGTGGCGTTGTCATACCCATCACTCATAGGGAGAGAAGCCAGTGTCACAGACTTTATCCAAGATCCGGCCAACAAGAAAATAATCTGGTAATTACTGACTGCCATCACGGAAGCCTTCATTGTACTACCAGAGTACGGTGATCAGAGTACAGATGCTCCCACCTCAAGTGATCATTGATGAACTTACATATACCCTATTTTTCTGCATCATTGAGGAATGCCCAAGACTCGTCGGGAGAACCACAGATACCCTAACCTTCATCAGAGATCCAAGAAACAACAAGTTCCTGAACCAAGTGTGGTACAAATTAAATTACGTGGTTGCAATCTACGCAGCAGTAAAGTGTAAAAACTGTGCAAATCAAAAGAAAAGCTTGTGATCAGGACACAACTAAACAGGGCAAATGTTCTGATCACCCGATGACACCCGGCTGGTGCACAATGTCCTGTTTAGATTAGTCAGAGACTATCCGGAAATGGTGGGGAGGCCTGCAGATGTTGACGTCATCACCTTTCTTAGAGATCCGGCCAACACCCCACACATGGGCACACTCCTCCAAGGCATAATGCTCCAGGTGGAGCTGTCCAACTTCCTAAGGCGAATCCAGTGAGACCTCTAGCCGAGGGACAGATCGAAGAGATAAGGACTGTTCACGCTGCAAGAAAGGTCTATGATCTAGAGACTAGAAAATCAGAGCAAATGTCATTAACACCAGAAGACAGCCAATATGCATACCGTGTTTTCTTCCATCTCATTGAAAACTTTCCAGAACTAGTGGATAGACCCAGCAATGTTGACATACCCGTATTCCTCCGTGATCCAGCAAAAAACGTGCAATTAAATAGGCTCCTGAGGGCTATCATGGCACAAATAAGGAGCAATTATGGACATCCACTACTGAGGAGAGCCTTCAAGGAGAAACTCCAAAATAGAACTTTGTCATCATTGTTTCACCATGGAGCAGATAGAGAAAAGAGACACTGTTCCTCACTTGTTGCCGAGAGACAAAACAAAAGGAGCAAACACATTTTTGTTCTATTTTTTCATATATTGACTTCTGCTTTTATTTTTGTCCTTGTTGAACAACATCTTACTTTGCGATTTTGACTCGGTTTCTATTTTTGCCACATGTTCATTTTTATTTTTATTTTTATTTTTATTTTTATTTTTATTTTATTTTATTTTTTATTCTTATATGTGATGTTCGCTTTTGTTTTTATTTTTACTTTTCTTTTTACAACATTTTATTTTTGTGTGATTTTTAGCAGTTGCATCTTTTCATTCCTTTGCATTGAACAGGTTCCAGCATGTCCTCAGGACCAAAACAAATTTGAGGAGTGCACTGGAACCTTACCTACTATAGATATGCATAAAAAATGTGATGTATCAGAACTGCTAGTCTAACCCTTTTCCTTAGTCTAGCACAGGAAATGGAAATGTACTGAGGACCCAGAGACTACCCACGTCACTCACGCAAGAGGGGACATAGGAGAAGCACTCATCCCTCTGATAGTAACGAACTCTCGAAATACGAGAACAGAGCAAAAGAAGGAATAAATAACTGGCTATGAACTCATTCGAAATGGGGGCCCAGAACAGTAACTTGGTTTTACCCCCAACAGAAGTGCACCCCCGCTTTCCTGGAAGAAAATGCTGCAAACTTTCACTCAGAACGATTATGTGTATATGTACAGTGATCATAATTGTTTTTCTATTAATAACAATCAGAACTGCTTTCTTTATTGGTGCACAAAGTGTCCCTCTATCAGTGCACCCACCAGATAATGAAAATCTGGGGCCTACAAGAGCACCCAGACCCTATATAGTGATTCCAGTTCCAAGAAAAGCTAATGATGAAGCAAATGACTTAAATTTGAATGTAATTAGCAGCGATACGTATACACATGAGGTGATGAATGAGAGAAAAAGCTGGAGACAGGGTCAGCATGGAATGAATGATAATGTAGCACTGGCCACGGCACGCACCCACACACAGAATGCACACAAACAAGGGCAAGTGTCAATGGCTATAAGGCCTCCAACTAAGGCAACAGAGATGGAGAAACTGCCTGCTGAACACTCAATTCCAGAGAATGGTGGAGATAACCAAGAAAAGCCAAATGAAATCCCAAAGAGGGAGGAAATAGCAAAATCCCTCGAAAGAACAGAAGTGGCCACAAAAGAACTCACAGAGAAGACCCACATGCTAATAGATTATTTGTTCCCATTCATAGTCCAAGAAAAGAAACTACACGAGGAGCTGAAAAACAGAACTATAGAAACTATAACTGCAAGCACACCTGCTCCAACGCAAGGAACAAGCCGCAGGCCTACAACACTGCCACAAGTTGGGAGGTTGATGAACCAATGGTGGTTACGGGAAGTTTATGGAAGACTGCAAAAGGGAAGGAAAGGAAGCACAAATCCTCCCCCTACCACAGCGATGCAGTCGAGGCAGCCTGCTCCATTGAGATACCCGAAGTGGAAAAGCAGCACAGATGCAAACTACAGAAGAACGCTGAGAATCAAGAGAAGCCCGCATGAAGATAACAATGAACGTAATTACTACCTGGGCAGCACAGCCCATCTCGGAAACGACATATGGTACCAACACATGAAGGAAGTAGGACGAAGGCAGTCAGAAGGAGAATGCTTCGTCTGTGCACTCCTACCATACAGCATGGGAAAGTCCAAGATATTCGTGGCTGTAGAAATTGATGTCCCTACAGCACACTGTAAGTTGCATGTAGCAATGTGCAACACCAGAGGACAATTTATGGGAAGAGAAGCCTCGTTGATATGGGCCAACGAAAAGGATTACCCAGATGAAGACGGCTACATCCAGGACATTAAAAAAATAAACCGAGCGCACACCAGAAATCATGTGATCAGGTACGAGAACCCTGGCATCAAAGGATCTGGGATAAGATGGGAAATAAACCCAAGACTGAACATTCAAGGAAAAACTGCAGAGGAGGCTCAAATCTGGAAGAACAGAGGCCAAATGCAGATCTGGGGGTCAGTGGTCTCCCCAGATGGATGGGAAGACGGAGTAGTAATCTGCCGAGCGTGGATGTTCCTTGGAGCATGCAAGGAAGCAATAGATAATTTGAAGAGGTTATGCAAACCTCTGTGGCCAAAGCTAGTAAAGTTGTTAACATGGGTCAAAGATAAGGGGGACCCCTACAGATAGTGCCACTGGAGAGCCCGAAACTATGCTTCAGAAACAATGGCACAAGATAGATGGGAGAGACTCAAAACTGCGGACGAATCTTTGAAGCTCCGGGAATGACACAAGGAACCGCAGTTATGATGGACCATTACTGGGCGTGTGGATCCAAGGCATAAATAAGGCTGCCGAAAAACTGGGGAGGCACATGCACACTAGTGAACGTCCACGTTCCCGCACTAGTGATCCCTAAGAATGACCTGAAGTTGGACAGTTTCCCGAAAGCAGATGCTCATCTAAGAAGAAGAAGATCTGTGGAACTGATATCCAGGATGAAGAGGGAAAATTACTTTTCTCCCAAATCAGAAGAGGCATTCCATGCAATCCCGTACGAACATATGTTCAGCCTCACCTCAACAGTATTCACAGCACTACTCCTGCCCCACATCCAAGGTGGAATGAATGCTAAATGGTTACAGATAACCAGATGGGAGTTATTCCAGACCATCAATATCACTGTAAAAGGATTCAACATGATCAAAGAAGAGCTGAGAGCAATCAGACTGATGACCCTCTAAAACAGATATGTGTTTGACATGATCACAGCAATGGATGGAGGTGTTTGTGCAAAAATCGGAGAATGATGTTGCACATTTGTACCATCACACGATGAAGAAAATGGAACCCTAACAGAGGCTATAAGCATGCTGACAAGCCTGAAAAACCAGATGATCGATGAAAGTGATGAAGTAGACGATGACAGCTGGTTTGGAGACCTATTCTCATGGGTCCCACAATGGATGGAAGATATATTAAAGTTTCTGGGAGCTCTACTAGTAATGGTATTGCTAGGATTCTGTGTTATCAAGATAATCATGACACAGTGCCAGAAAAATCCGAAGAAAGCCATAGGGATGAAAATTATGGTCGATGTTGAACCAGGATGGAAGCCCAGAGACCTGACTGATGAAAAAATAAGAGACGTTATGAAGGCAAATTTGCGCCAGAGGGAACAATGTTCACATACCCTAAGAAACGAAGAAGGTATGAAAGAAAATGGATCTACTGCAGCCCAAATGGACAATTTCAGCTAATGACGTGGAACAAAGACGAACATGTGAAGACAGCAGGCAGTTTGAAGGGAGTGATAAAAATATGGACTCCAAAGGCTCACACATTCACACCATCATGTACCAACGCAGAGGAGGATGATCATGACACTGAAGAAGCAAAAGAAATGAATGCAAAGGAGGTTGCAGAAGTGGTCGATGAACCGACCAGAGGGGGGAGTGTAAAGGAGGTCCCAGACATGGCCTGCACACCTTCCCCTCATTTCAAGGTACCAGGAATGCTCTCCAAGGTATATGACGTATGAAGAGCAAATGAACCTCCAAACAGCTGCAGTGGGACCCTGCTCAGTATATATCAGAAGATCCATACCAGTTGAAGCACCCATAACCAGACAACCCTGGGCAGCACGGTACCCTATCAGACAGCCATACCAGCTGCTGATACAAAATGAGGAGTACCTACACACGGTCCACGAAGAGACCCCAAAAGCCTTAATGGAAGGCCAGTGGAAATGACACAAGGGCCTGAACAGATTTGAGAATGAACAAGAGCAGCTATCCAAGATAATACGCCAGTGCGAGTAAATATGAAATTGAATGAAATAGGCACAGAGAGGAGACAATGTTACAATGCCAGGAAACAGTGTTATGAGACAAGATGGAAGCAACCGCCCTGTTAACCGTGTGTAAATAGGTTTTAAACGCATGATGCTAAGAAATCGATATTGCTTGCAATGCTTAGTAGAAGATAGAGCGGCAAGCGCCAACCGTATATCTACCTCAATAGGGCACATTATACAAGTGTGACTCCATTTTGTAAAAGCAGAAAGGTACCCAGGTGGCCAGAGGCCTGCCAGGCCAAGTTTCGAAACCCAGCCAAAGGCAAGAGAAGGAGCCGAATCGAAACTCAACAAAGAGCTACTCATGCCTAGGAAAGCGAGGTCAACCGGAGAAGGGGAGGAGAGCGTCAGCTCACAAGACTCCAACTTCAGAGCATACCAGCCTGCCTCATGAAGGTCAAGATAAGGGGCGCCCATGCAGGTGGCTAGGCCGACACAGAATTAAATGCACTAAAAGCTGGAAACTGAAGCAGATTCATGGTGACCTAACACGTGACCAGCCAGGTGCGAAGAAGTACAATTGCCTGATGTCATCCAGGACCCGAGGATGCCATAACTTTTCCCGATAAGAGACCACAGTTTCGAGGCCATCCTTAGCCAACTAATTGACACGTCGCCCTAAAACACTGATTGATGGAAGGGAGGCAGGGTGAAACTTGGGACACCAGGCACAGGGGTGTCCATTCTGCATGCTGCTAATTAAAAGAGGAAATTTATGTCTAGAGGCCCAGACCCACTGTCTAACCATTCCCAGGTTCAAACTACAAAAAGCGGGTGGATCTTGATTCCCTGTCCTAGCATCCAAGCTTTGGAATGCCCTCCCCCTCACCATCAGATCCGAAGAATGCTTTAGTGCCTTCAAAGCTAAAACCAAATCCTGGCTCTTCAGCCAGCCTTGACCTTTGGACCTCTCATGTACTTGGTAGCCCGCCCCAGGTAATCGCCTGCCCTTAATCTACATTCTGTAAATATGTATATTGCTGTATGCCCTGAATTCACATCCTGGAAATATATTTATTGCTGTATGCCCTGAACTCACATCCTGGAAATATGTATATTGTTGTATACCGTGAATACTTTGCATTGCTCAATGTTTGAATAGATGTATGCTTATGTAGCCATGTCTAAGTTGCGCCCTGATGCCCCCGGGCCTGAAGGTTGCGCTTTACATATAAAAGAAATACAAATACAAATACAAACCTGCCCAATCACAATGGACCAAGTTATCTTAAGTCCTATAGATATTGGAACCAATAGGACGTCGTAGTTGTGGTGATGTCTATCACGTGTGATGTAGAGGGATGGGCGTAGACGCCCACCCGATAAGAGTTATCCAATCCGTATGCCCTATTATCATAAACAGATATAACACCTATACTTGTTACCTTTCCTAACCAATTATATTGCATGTCGAGATTTGTAAAGTTAGACATCAATGATGACGAATATTGCCTATAAGAATCTCTGTTCAATTGAAGTTCGAGGAAGTTGGAGCTAGGCCGGTGATCGCACTACAGCTTATTCCCATTTGTTTCCCTGTTTGATGTATGTATAATTAAACAGACTTCCCTTTGCCAAACTACTGAGTCCTCGTTATTGAGTCGTGTTGGAGTAAGTGAATCCTGCACCCCCTGTCCTCACATGGTGCAGCTATCTTGTCTTACAAGTTCTAGAGGGTGAGTGCTGACCAATGGGCCCGTCAGCGAATTCCTCTCCTCGTGAACACTTGTATAAGATATTCTTTGAAATCACCCAAAATATACAATGGCCATTTACGATTAAGTGGGAGAGGACTGTGGGAGGTAACATTTCACAGTACAAATGGTCATTTCTTTGGAAGAACATACTCAGGTTAACAAGGGCTATACAATTTAGAGAGGCGTGGTATAAAATAATGGTACAGTGTCATTATGCTCTGACTACTCACCAGAAATTGTTTCCCCAATCCTCACCGGATGGTTAGAGGGGCTGCAAGGAAGGGGTGATCGGAACCATATTTGGTGAACTTGCCCAGATGTTGAAACTTGTTTTGGGAAATGTTCACATTAGAATGGAAGAGATGTTTTGCTTGCGCATAGAACTGCTGCCTGCTGAATGTATTCTGGGGTTATGAGACCCGGAACATCCCACACATTAAACCATTTTTTAAAGATTGCATGGTGCTAATTCTGGTGGCCCTTTTGTTAATAACACAGAAATGGAAAAGCAAGGTGGTGCCATCAGAATAAGAGTGCATAAGAAAGATCTGGCATTGTGTTGCATTGGAGTGGGTAACATATTCCATGCAAATTAATATAAAGCGGCCAATACTGATGCAAAAAGAAATTCTTTCAATAACATGATAAAACTCCCCAATCTGATTCTAAGGACATGTTTTAAATCCTAAAGGAGCAGGAAAGTACCAGCCATGCAAAGTTAGATCAAGTTAACAAGGATAATGACTGGTGCAATTCTATGCAAAAGATATGCAAGATAAACTCCACAACATTTTAAAGGATATCTCTACAAAAGCAATAATCTAGAAGATTGCACTGCTGGAACACAGGAGAGCGATATAAGATGTCCCTCTATTCCTGTTTTTAACTTTTCTCCCATCACCGTAATTGAATTGGCTACCATAATTAATCAACTTAAAACCATCAAATACAAAAACGACATCCACACTGCCATGATGATTAACACAGCTTACTGCGATCTGCAAATGTATTAATGCCTCCTTGGAAACAGGGAGTGTCCTACAGTAACTGAAGGATGCCTGGGTTATGCCTATCCTGAAAAAGCCAGGCCTAGCTGCGGATGTGGCCAAAAACTACAGGCCTATTACCAATACCAACTTTCTTCTTAAAATCCTGGACCGTTTGGTTTACGAAGAAATAGGTAAGCATTTAAAAGCTCATCCGGTCTTAAATGACCACAAGTCAGGTTTTCGTGTGGATTTCGGTACAGAAACATCCCTCCTAGAGCTCATATCTAAGCTCCTAGCACGTATGGACAAAAACAAAGCTTCCTTGTTGATGCTATTAGATCTTTCGGCCGCTTTTGACCTGCTGGACCATTCCATCATGTCGACCAGGTTGAAAGAGGTGGCTAATTTCTCCCCCCCAGCGGTCAACTGGATCTCCTCATTTCTCAGTAATTGAGAAAGTAGGGTTTTCTTCAGGAAAGCAGAGTCGGCCCCTAGTAATGCTGACTTGGGTGTACCACAGGGTGCATGTATATCGCCCTGTTTATAGAACATATTTACTGCACCCCTATTTCCCAAACTGGCTCATGACGGTATGACATTTACGAACTACACTGACGATAGGCAATGCGTCATTCCTATGTCCGGCAACTACGACTTGGATACTGTAGTGATTAATAAGATCTACTCTTTGGTTGAGTCATGGATGATTTCTAATAGGTTAGTACTTAACAGAGAAACAAACAAACTGTTGGTTATTGGCTCTCCTCACATGTTACAGAAATTGGGTTCCACCTATGGGAGTTTCTTGTTAGGAGTAACAAACATTAACCCATTGAAAAAAGTTAAAACTTTGAGGGTGGTGTTTGACCAGCACCTCTCTATGAAGCCACATGTAAGCAGCCTGGTATCCTCTTGCGCTTATATAAAGTGGCTTGCCCACCTTAGGCCGTTCATCTCGCAAGAAAATGCAGAAACAATTGCTAAAGCAATTATGGGGCACAAATTGATTACTGCTCTAGCCTTTTAATAGGCATTGACAAAGTTGTGTGTAACAAACTACAAGTATCACAAAATAGAGCAGTAAGAGTGGTGAAGAAGCTTGGGTGTAGAGACCATGTCGCGGCTGCAAGATGCACATTGCATTGGTTACCAGTCGAATTAAGATTTCTCTTTCGTATCCTGACCATCACTCAGAAGTGCTTACAAGGAAAAATGTCTTCTTACCTACAAGAACTTCTGATCAATAAAACCTATGTCAGATCATTAAGATCCAGCCATCAGAATGTCCTTACCATCCCAAGATGCAGAACTGTGAAGGTCGCATAAGGTGCCTTCTTTACAATCGCCCTGAAGTCTTGGAATGACATCCCACTAGAACTACGATGCATCGACTCAACGGATATATTCAAAAAGAAGCAAAAGACTCATTTGTTTGGGTACATTTATGAGATTAATACTTTAGGACCTTGCAGTTGCCTCTGGCTCTGTGATCTTACTTGTTGTTTGTTGCCTTTGTTTTTGTTGCGCCCTTAAGCCCAAGGGTCAATGGCTGCGCAATACAAATTTATTAAAGTAAAGTAAAGTAAAGAAGTATTCCTTTTTTTGACAGGACTGGGGTCCGGCCTTGAATATTTTTGCAAAATGACAATGTGAATCCACCTTGTGCTCAAAGACTGAGGGCCTGATTCATGGAGCGTTTTCCTATGGCATTGCCCCATTATAAAACGCTTCTGTGAATCAGGCCCTGAAGCTATTAAATATTGTATAAGGAATCAATGTATGGAACACACTTACATGTATCCCGTGAATTGGAATTTGTCCCGCTGGAAAATTAGGGAGTTGGGGAGGGGTTATTATTTAATACTGAAAATGCCAATGAAAACAATTTTAAAAATTGAAATAATTTGAACCTATAGTTACCTTGCAATAATAAACTATAAGTCAGGAATCTGATTACTTTTAACCAGATTTGATGGTTTGGCGTGTTCGCCACAGACCAGTAATACGAGTTACAAAACATTTTATACATGATGAATTGCCGAATTGTGCACTAATTACTTTCTTATATAGCAATTAATTTTCAACAATGACAATTAAGGACTGACGTCGGCCTCCTTCTGTTCCTAGTGTGAATTTGGAGTCAGGTTATAAGACGTTTAGATCGAATAGGAAATATTGCAGTGGATGAAAGTGTAACTGCATATCCTATGCTGCCAAGGACAAGTGAATACAACCATTCATTTGAATGGTTGTATTCATGGTTGGAACATGTGAATCAGCATTTAGGAGGACCTGATCAAGCTGTTAGAGATTCAATGAGAAATCTTCAATGTTCAGAGCCGTTCGAGAAAGAAGCAACACAAATGATATTGCTGACACCCCAGTTGTTACAATACGCCTTTAGTGCTTCAAAGTAGAATACCTACAGCAGATGAGTTAGTGGGCCTCATTAAGAGTAGCGCAGTAAAAACGGGGTCATTACCGGTATGGTGGAACGAGCGGGCCCGTGCTCGTATGACCCCGCTAATAGCGGGTGATTACGAGTGCGCAAGCACGCGCGAAACCCATGCCAGTAATGGCCATACCGGCATGCCGCAAAAGGCCCTCTAACCCCCCGATAGCGCCATCACGGGACCCGCCGATACCGCCACTGCCTAGGAGGAACCCCTAAATACCGACCCGGTAATACCAACATGCTGATACCGGGCACATAATCCCGAACCCGGAAATAAAGTCATTGCGTCGGAACGGGAAATGGGCCGGCGGCCATCTTTAAAAACCCAATCCATTGCAATCCTTCAAAACCACCTGATTCCTGGAGAGCTCTGTGCCAATCCTTCCATAATGTCCAAAGCAACCAGGAAGACAACCCCCCGGCTGCAGAAACAGTGCTTTTCTGACGCAGAACTAAATATGTTGACTGACACCCTTGCTGAACACGCAGACATCATCAAATCCCAGAGCATGAAGTGTGAGGTGCAGCAGAAGAAAAGGGACATCTGGCAGGAGGTAGCCCGCAAGGTGTCGGCCGTAGGAACCACCCCACGTAGTGAGAAGAACTGCACAAAGTGGTGGGATAACCTCCGCTTGCGGGTCAGTAACATCATGGCAAGCAACAGGAGGGAGGCCATGGCCACAGGCAGGGGTCCCCACTCTCCTGTAAAAATGACCACCTGGGAGGACATCGCAAGCACCTTCATTAGTCCAGGGAGCATCGTGGGAATCGGGGATATGGAGACGGGTGCGGCATCAACACCAGAAGGAGGTGAGTGACCCTGCAGATCCCTGTAGGGGAAACCATGACGTAGCACAAGTGATGTGGAAGAGAGTCTAGGTAAGGCAATGCATGTCCCAACACCTACATGGCCACATATAAGTCCAGATGGCGGGCCAAACCCTGCCAGACAGAAATGCATGCTGAGTGCCAATCCCATAACCAACACACAGCCAACACACATGGACCGTGCCCATGTAATACATCACACAAACCCCAATTAAACGGCATGCCACCTGCCATGCAGCGAATGCCAAAATGCCCCCTCAGACTACCCTGTGTGACACACCTATAAGACATGAATGCATGATTAAATGAATAATGAACAGCACCACAGTATGCTTCTGGCATGTAACACCATCACTTATGCCCTGCATCTCTTCTACCCCCCCAGCACCAATGGCGAAGATGCCAGCCAAGACACCACAGCAAGGGCATCCATGTCCCACCCAAAGAAAAGGGCTACCGCCACCACCACCTCCGTGGCAGCCAAGCAGGCCGCACCTACAGCCGGTGTGCCTGACCGATCCGAGACACAGCCAACAACACCTGCTGCCAGTGTGCCTGACACACTTGAGACCCAGCAGCCCACACCCACACCAGATGAAGGAGAGTGCCTAAAAGCACTGGCTACCACTGAGGATGACTTGGAGGAGAATGTGGACCAGGGGGAAGCCACGGTAGTGACATGTCCACCCACCCAAAGCACTGTGTCCACCCCCACGCCCCAAATTGAGCACTCACCCACCCACAGCAGTGCTGATCCCTGCCTCCATGACTCGGACCTGAGCCCCTTCCCGGAGCACAGCACCGAAGAAGGCCCTGTGAGTGCAGCACCCACCACTCCTACTCCCACCAACACCTTCGAGTCACGTCTGGTTGGCGATCCATGTTGTCCATGTTGGAGATCCTGCGGCAATACATGGCAGATGGCGAGGACACCAGGCGGGAAATCGGCACTGCCATTGAGGGGGCCACTGCTTCTATTAACGCCAACACAACCGCAGTGAATGCGTCAGAAGTGCTAATGAGGGACTGCCTGGGGGAGTGACACAGGTACTTACGTCCATACTGCTCCACATGCAGCGGCCACACCTTTCAGCAGCCGTGGACCCTGCCACTGACTCCTCTTCAGCCACCAGACCTGCTTCCTCAGTCCCCACCAGCCCTGTGCGTCCCACCAGGAGGGATGCAAGGCACGCCGAAATGCTGCCCCCGGACAGCAAAAAGTCCCGCAAGTAGTGTGGGCGGACAATGGAAGTGGGACACAAGTTTGGGGTGAATGGGAGCGTTTGGTGGAGTTGATTGGGGGGGGGGGAGTTGATTGGGGGTTTGGGAGTTGATTGGGGGGTTTGGGAGTTAATGGGGGGGTTGGGAGTTCACTGGGGGGTTTGGGAGTTCACTGGGGGTGTGGGGGGTTGTCACATTGTTGCTGTTTAATCCAATACACCCGTTGTGGGAAAAAACATAATGGCTGGACATTGGTGATTTGGTGTGTATCCATTTATTGAATGATGGTGTTCCGTGCCCAGCTCCCAACATTCCCTGTGTGCATGACCACATGGACCTAGTGTGTCACTGACACATGTCTATCATAGTCCCTGTAGTTCAGAATTATTCGAAAATCAGTGATTGGCGTACTGCATGGCCATTCCGTGCATCACGTACTGGCAGGGGTGCTACTTCACCTCTGTCTCCATCCTCATCATCCTCACCCAATGCATGCATGTCACTGTCAGGTGGCAGTGGTACATTTCTCCGGACGCACATGTTGAGCAGCATGACACAGGCCATGGTGATCTTTGCCACCTTCTCAGGCCTATAAAGGAGTGCCCCACCAGACCTGCTTAGGCAGAGGATATGCGCCTTCAACAGGTCAAAGGTCTGCTCAAACACAACACGGGTACGGGTGTGCAAACGATTGTACTCCTCTTCATGGCTGTTCTGCGGGTTCTGCACAGGGGTAAGTAGCCACGGCCTCAAGGGATATCCTCCATCACCTGCAAGCAAATACAAATAGGTGTGTGTCACTCTGAGCTGCCACCTTCAGGAAGCACAGTCATGGCCGCAGCTATTTAGTGTGGACATGCACATGTCCCTGTACGTATGCAAGATTGTTACCTAGATGCATACTATACCAATTCCACATAGGTGCAGTCCAGGGAACCAACACAATTGGGCATGCCTGCCAGTGCATGGAAGCCTACTTTCGTGTCGGCTATCTCCTTGGCAGTCCGTGGTAGGGATATGTGGGTGCTTGCGTGCTTCAGGAGGGCATCCAGCACTTGGTTCAGCATGCGTGAAAATAGTGGTTGTGAAATGCCATGCAGCAGCCCCACTGTGTGTTGATAGGTGCCTGTGGCCAGGAAGTAGAGCACAGACACCACCTTTAGTACTGGGGATGGCAGTGCATATTTCTATGAGGCTGGCAATGTGATTGTGTATCATGTCCACTATGGTGGTGATGGTGTCCCGGTCCAACCGGTACAGGGTGTGGATCTGCTCAGGGGTTAGGTTGAATGGCCTGGGTCTGATGCGGGGATTGGTGGCTGCCTACGAGGCACTGCTGGCTGCGCTGGTGGTAATTGCTGGGCCTGTCTCACACTCCGTCTCCTCCTGCGTCTCCTCTGTGCTGCCTGTTGTTGCTGCTGTAGTTGTTGTTGGAGTGCTGTTGTTGCTGTAGTTGTAGCAGTATAGGCATGTCCTCCAGCGCCATGATTGCAACAGCTAGTGGTAGCATTTTGGTGTGGGAAGGGGTGTGGTGTGTAGGTGTGCTCCTTTTGTACTGGGCCAGGCTTCATTAACTCCACCTGGGGGGCGGGTGTGGGTGTGCTCCATTTGTACTGTGCCAGTCTACATTGCCTCCACCTGTGGTGGTTGGGGGGTGTACTCCTTTTTGTGGTGGCCCAGGCTCCATTGGCTCCACCTGTGGTGATTGTGTGCACATGTGGCAGTTGGCTTGATTGCTGATTGCTGTTTGCGGGTGGTCCGTGATGCCTGTATGGGTGCCATTGTGCAGCCCATAATTACCGCCTTTGGGATGCCGGTATTTGCATTTCCGCGTCGGTTGTGATCTCCTCCTATTACCGGCATCCCAGTATTTACTCCCCGGAGGGGCACATGTACGCGTGCATGCCAGTATTATGGGGCACGGTACGGGCGATGCCGGTATTAGCGGGTTGTCAGGTCGTAATGCCCCGGGCCCGTTAATGATGCCGGTATTACCATTCCGCCTTCCTTTTTTCATTACCTCCAATCTTGTAATGAGGCCCAGTATCTCGTTGTAGAGTGCCATATTTTGAAGAAATTACTGGCAAGTGGACTGAGAGAGGAAATGCCCAGTCAATCTGCCACATGTTGTGTTTCCATAAATCAAAAACAGCTTCTATGCCCAAAAGAGGTAACAGAGATGAGTTAAGGCCTCTTCTGCCAAGGTGATTCATGTATGTAACACAAGTCCTGCACCATACACAAAATATAGTGATCTCTAACAATCCCAGTTTACCTGAGCCAAAGTGCATTTCACCAACAAACCCTTTTAGAACATTTATGACTTCAGTCAATAATCTTTACACTATTCATCAAGGTATTGCAATCACCGAAGTTTTCATATTTCAATATTAACATTGAGTATATACGTATACTAGTAGTCGACTAACATTATCCGCTAAGGGTGGACATGTGTATACCTGAGGCAGAAGCAAAGTTGGATTTTAGATTTTGTATTTTTTCGCATTGTATTTGGATTTATAGAGCGCTTTATGCCAAAACTCTTAACAGTGATATGTAAAAACGGTACAAATCAAATGGTAAAATAACAAAAGGACCAAAAATTAAAAAGAAAGCATATGAGCCTTAAGGCCACAACGGATATGAGGAAAGAGAGTGGAGGAAGAGAGGGAATGCATTCCAGCGACGAGGGGCCAAGAGAGAGAAGGAACGAAAGTGAGACTGGACACAGGGAGGGAGGGGAACAGACAGAAGGAATTGAGACAAGGAGCAGAGAGATCGAGCAGGGGAATAAAATGAGAGCAAGGAAGAAAGGTAGGGGTGGGCAAAATTATGGAGAGGCTTAATGACAAGACATAGGAAATTGAACTTGGGCAAAGAGTAAAAAGGTAGCCATTGAAGTGGAGACCAAGCTGGAGAGATGAAATCCTTTGGGGAAAGTGAAAAAAGAAGGCAAACAGAAGTCTTATAGATAGATTTTAGGCAGCTTAGTCAAGAGACAGGAATACTTAAGAGAAGACAGGAGCAATAGATGGGACAAGAGACAATAAGGGAGGCAAAAAAACAACTTGCATGGAAAGTGAGAAAAGGCCAGGCTTTGCAGATGTTAAACAGATAAACCCTGCAAGAGCGAAAAGGAGATGACATGTGGGTGGAGAAATAAAAATAGAGTAATCAAGGTAGACACCTAGCTTATGGGCAGAAACAGAAATGGGAAGCAAAGAGGGAGGAAAGGATATTTTAGCAGCGGACAGTGGAAGAGAAAGGATTGAAGCAAGAAAGAAAAGGACCTCTGTCTTGGAGGAATTCTGAATGAGATAATGGTCTGACATCCAAGACTGGCTGGAGAGGAGGCAGAAGGTCAGGCTAGCATGAATAGAAGAGGAAAATGCAGAAGAGGATAAATAATGCTAGGTATCATCAGTGTAGAGCTGGTGAGACATACCAAAGAATGACATTATAGAAGCAAGGGGACAGGTGTAAAGGGAGAAAAGAAGTAGGCCCAGGACATAGCCTTGAGGGACACCATGATGCAGGTGGAGACTGGAGGAAGATTTGCCTGCCCAGGATACAGAGCAGGTACGATTGGAGAGGTAGGACTGGAGCCAACACAGGACAACCCCAGAAAACCCAAGAGAGGATAGAGAAGAAGGAATATGTTGCATTATGTAAGGCACAAAGTATTGGAGATCCAGTTCAATCGCAAATGTGCATAAGGATGTTGCATCATCCAAATATCCAAATAGCCTATATAAGCAGGTTGAAGGCAAAATGTTGGTGGGTATTTTTCAGAGCGTGTCCTGTAACTACACCTAATAAAAACTGCAGAGAAAACTCCCAGGCGCCTGATTGTCGCCTGTCTCCTGTCTCTGTCTGTGAGGAATGTTCTGTTCATAGATGCCAACTGGGTGATGGGATGAGAAGAGGATGCCCAGTTAATTTCTTTTACCACTGGGGACACTCTTCAGTTATTCAGTTATATGCAACATCCTTATGCAAATTAATACTTTTCTTAGTCAGAGAAAAAAACCTTGTGATTGGATGGCTTATCTGGTGTACACCAAGCCCACATTAGCATAGTTGCCACCCACAATTTTCTCTGACGCACAAAATTGATAATTGTTAGCTACCGTTTTAGCTCTTCACGGATCTGTATTTTGTTATTTCAGCATTTTAAGTCCTTGTGAAGTATTGAGGCCTTACTTAGAAGCGTGGTATGGCTTCCATTTTGGAAAAGATTGCTGCCCATTACTCTCGTGTTTCTATGTTAGTGAGCTAAGTTTGAGTATCGTTCATGTTACATGTAGTTTATACATCGCATATTTTAGTATTCTTCATGTGTTATAGATGCCATGTTAATATCTGTCATGTATAAATGCATATATTACGTAGTGTTCATGTCCTTCATGTTGAGTGCATATTTACATCATGTCTAATGCATGCACATGTATTATTTTACTGTCAGTTTGTTTATTCTTGCCATCTTTAGCTTCAATCATGCCCATCTCCTGTTGTACCTGCCTGGGATATGGGCGGTATCGTTGGTTTAGTGAGTAAAGTTTTTCACCTGTGAGGTACTGGGCCAGGGGAGGAACAGTAGCTGTGGGTGACATATTCATCTGTCTCCATCTTTCTCCCAACACAGCCTCCTGCCATGTAGATCCGGTTTTCCTTTTCAGAGGATTTCCAATGTGGGCCTGGACCCCTCACGGACCCCGGGTTCTCTGTCTTCTGAGACAGCTGTGGCTGCATCTGGGGACAGACCTTACTTACACAAAAAGACCACCTGTCTCCAACTGAAGGAAAGGCCAGTTGCTTAAAGTGGGTGTCAGTTGAAGATGGTTTCTCCAGTATGTTTATGAAGGGAGGGCAGAAACCTGATAGAGGGGGGATTGATTGCATATGCCACATACATTGGTTATAGCAAAAGGGGAACGGTTTTGAGTGCGACAGATGTGGCACAGGTTAATTTCATCATGAATTGGGACACATTTCGCCAGTCAGATTGGGTGTAATGCAGAGAGGTGATGGTTAGATAGGTGAGGGGCTGGTATGGAATATGTTGATGGTGGTGGGAGCATGATGTGAGAGGCAAGGGATACAATGATCATGTGTATCTTTGCTGGGAAGCAGTTTGAAAAGTCATTTGTTGTTCAGAGATTGTGTGATGGTTCTGACGTGGCTATGAGAGATCAGAAGATGGTGAGAAGGTTGTGGATGTAGAAGAGGTGTGGAGGGAGGAGATTAACCTCTATACATTGAAGGAGGTTCAAAGTCAAAGAGAGAAGGTGAGTTTGGAAAGCCTTGCGCAGGTTGTAAGTGTTGATTTCTGCCATTATGTACGTGGGTGGGCATGTGGGTCCTCATCTTCAAATGTCATCTCTGCAGGACAGGGGCAGACGTTGAGGAGGGGATGAGGAAATTGCATTGAAGGCTGATTCAAGGGTGCTGTAGAGGTCGATGAAATAATCACAAAAGGAATGCTAGGGTGATATGCTGAAGGGAACAAGTAATCTATTTGCATATAAAGGTAATGGTGTAAGTGCTGCATAGTGGGGCAGACAACATAATGCTAATTGTCATGGGCATGATGGTTTGTTTGTTAGAGGAGAGAAGTTCAACAACCTCAGGTTCCTGCACACATAGATTAGAGTCCCCGTTGAGATCACTGGGAGAGAGGACGAACAGAAGGCAAGAATTGAAACCCAGTACACAACCACAGTGCAGTTCAAATAGCAGTGAAAATAAATAGCATGCCCATGTTGGCCAAATTAAATACAAACCATTGGTCAATTTAAATACAAAGAATGTATTAAGCAAAAGTCGACACCAGAAAAGAAGATGAAAATACCTCAGAGTTGAGGGTTGGAAAATATCTCAGACTTCGATGCATCGATACCCTTCATTAGCAGGGAGGTTAATCAGACATCCATTACGTTGCAATTCCCAGAAATACACGATTTTCAACGCAGTTTTTGTTCTACGCGAAAACATCAAATTAGCTGCAATGGAAAATGTAGATAAACAAAGGTTTCTACATCATGAAAACAAAGGAAATAATGTTCAAATATAGGAAGATTATTTTTAACTTCAGGCTTGGTTCTGTATTTAAATTGGAAGGAGGTGCTTTTGATCCCAACACTGATTGGCTCGAGCACAAGAAGTCATTTCCATGTGTGTTTTCACCGCCTGGAGCTGATAGCAAAGAGTTCATGACAGTACAAAATATTTCCTCTCAGTTCCAAGGAGCCAGGAGTCTATCCAATCCCACAATGCAGCCATGGTGGTCCTCTATGGAAAAGTGTGTGATTGAGTGCGTTAGTGAGTGTTTGAGTGAGAGCGTGAGTGATTGTTGACACTAACACAATGCGGTTAACATCTGTTACATGCTGGCAAGCCTTTTTCAAAGAATCCGGTGGGTGAAGTATTCCTCAACCATTCTGAAAAGTATTTTGAGCAATACCGAGGCATAGCATATTTATAGAAACAAGACCACCCATTCCTGTCCCTAACAGAGGGGATTTCTTATTGGTATTGGATCCTGTGAAGATTGGACTGTATTAATCCTAATTGGCCATCTCCAGCACTGCCTGAATTACAAGGAGAGAACAGGAGGGATCTCCTCTAGGGGGTGGTATCTGCCACTCTCTGATACTGTTTGCTGCTCACTGTGTGACAAAATGACTGCTGCTCAGCAGGAGCATGGAGATGAGGAATCAATTAAACTCCTGCTCAGGTCCACAGTGCTAATAAATCAGCATTGATCCCAATCATAAATATGAAACAAGCACAGCCCAACAGGTATTCCTCCTTTGCCTCTTTTGGAAATGTGGGATGAGGTCTGGTTAAATACCATCGGAGGGGTGTGAGCTAGTACAGAAGCAGAACAAACAACAATAGTACTGTGATACCAGAATGAAAGAATGTGCAACCAAGGGTCTTTAACAGAGTATACTTTAAGAAAATTAATACAAGCAACTAATCAAAAAACACTATCACCCACCCCTGTAAAGGACAACGCAGAGAATGTAGATTTAGGAGTGATGGGGGCACTCCAGGTTTGAAGACAGGGATGCACATGCAATATTTCCAGCAGCCATGTCAAAATCACAAAAGATGACTATGCTAAGGCAGAGAATGGGGTCTTATAAGTCACTAGGGCCCTTTACGGTGGGCCAGAAGAACAGAGGCACTTCAAATACTGTTGCATGCTTCTCTTGCATTTACCTGTGTCATGCCATTCTTCTAGGTGGTGCTTTTAAGGGGTCGATTTGGGGATGAGGCATTTTGAGTCAGCGATTCCCAGTGGATCGCAAGTGTAGATAAAGACAAATCAGCATAGAGATGATCCAAAGATGCAATGCACACCTGTAACATTGATCATATAGAATCAGGTAAATAAACCAAGTGATGATTGGTGGAGTCAGCATCTCAAATTTGTCACGTGAGGTCTAATAGCATGATGGCTACTTCAACTGTGATCTGATAAAAAAAAGCTTGAATTTAGGCAGGAGATGGCTTCGACAGCGGATTGAAAAAGCGACAATGTCAAAGGCAGTGTTGGGTACTCTCGGTGGTTCGAAAAATGTTGCGAAGCAGTTGGGATAACTTGAAAATAGGGTGCAGAGCTGTTTCCTGACTTCTGGGTGCTGTGGGCCCTGTGCAGGTTCTCCAGGGACAAGTTAAGGACTTTCTTCTGCACTTCTTAGAGTGCACTTGTAGGGTCCAGTACTGTAAACCACTGGTCTCAGCTGCAGTAGTTCTTGTCCACAGAGCAGGTCACGCCAAATGTTCTCTTGGGATGGTTAGTCAGAAGAGCTCTCCTCTTCCTTGAAGATCTTGGTCTTCAGCACTATGGCAGAGGATTTTGGAGCAAGCTCAACCAGGTGAATGGTAGATCCTTCTTCTTCAAGTGTCCAAAGATAAATCATCGAGGGGGAGGTCCTCCCCCTTAAATAGGCATAAATGACTACAGTGGATTGGCCCCCTTCTAGCCTTCTGAAAGGGATCCAGTCTTGGCTGCTGTTTCAGAATCTTCTGCCTGTTGATACCATAGTGAGAGTGTTTTGTTTTGTTTTTTTAAAAAGGGAAAGGTAGTTTGGAAGCAAATCCAAGATGGCAGGAGCCCTCTGTAGGAAGTAACTGTCTCCCGGGCTATTGAGACTCCACCCCCTTCCTTTGACATCTTATATCAAAAATACTCCAATAATTACCATCCAGATGGAAACTGTCCATTGTACTGGCATAACTTACCTTTGAAGCACTAGTTTCCAGTTAATCGCCAAGGAGATGTCCTCCTTCCTAGAGAAAGTTATAAGCCCTCTGACGAGGATCAAAAGGAGGGTTTCATGGGATGAACTGAAATGGTTGTCTAGTCCGACAAATACACTCATTCTCACAGTTGAATGACCTCAGTCACCAGGCCATCAATAACGTGACATCAAACGTGATTGACTTTTCAAATTGTACCATCATGTCATACCAAACATGGCTTATATTTAGATATGAATCTGTCCTCAGACCCTGGGAGCACACAATCATTTGTAATTTAGATCAAAAGTGCTCATAGTTTAAAAGGCAACCCCTGGCTTTTGCATCATTTGTGTCCCAGCCAGCTACTTACATCTGTGCACAGGTCATTGTAAAGACAGTCCAAACCGCAGGGACGATTTATCTACAGAAAATACACATTTTTTATGAGCGCAGACTTTAAAATATTTCTGCAGATTTTAGAAATCACCTACTGATTTGGAAATGTTTGGACAATTCCAAAAGATTTTCCTTCTGTAACTCTTGAACTTCCGTCACACCCATACATTTTTAATATATTTCTGCAGATTCTCAAAATATGTTTCAATAGATTTGGACATCCTCTATTCATCTGTGAGTGCCAAGTAGTCAAATAGATGTCAGCTATGCCACAGATGCAGGTGTTCACATGTCCAATTTCAGCATTCACCTTAAACACAGAGCACTGTCTGAAAGTGAGACTGTTTAGCACAGGGTTGTCCAACTCTGGGCCAAGTGGGACGAAGTCCTGACGGGTTTTCAGGCTATCCCTCATTAATATTCATGAGGGAAAAATGTGCATACATTTAGAATCATTGTATGCAAATTTATCTTATGAATATTAATGATGGGTATCCTGAAAACCCAGCATGTATCCGGCCCTCGCGTCCTGGAGTTGGGCAACCCTGGTTTAGCAGATTTGCCTTTCATGGCGGAATCACAGGTGGGATGGCTTACAGGGAACTCCCGGTGGGCCTCTGCACCATGGGCTGCATTTGCATGGATGCCCTGAATTTTTGCTCCTCTTATCTCCTCTCCTATTCACCTTACTCCCTTCCTCGCATCTCCCCTCACCACCCCTCCCATCTCTCCTCCCCATCCCTTTGAAGTAAGAAAGTTGTTAGGCTTCCAGTATGCTATCCCTCACTCTTAGCAAATGTTATGTCAGTTTTTGTGTTATGTTCAACTTCTTTCTAATCCACATATAGGGGCAAAAGTGACTTATAACTCACTATTTAAACCCATTTCTTCTAAATGTCATGTGGGAGGACTCCCCCAAACGCTTTATAGAGGGGTTTGTCTTGCATGCAAGGTGTGATATTGGGCCACTTTGAAGAACATTTCCAAGGTCAATTGTGGACCCTATTCCAGCCCTGGGTAGAATCCATTACATAGACCTCATAACATTTCTAGAAGAAATGCTTTCTGAATGATAGCTCTGTCTTGGGGGATTAGTACAATGCAGTGTGTCCAATGCAGACGACATTGACTGGAACCAGAGCCATTAAGGATCCAGTGGGGCAAACCATCCTTGGCCTCATGGGGACAGAAGGCTTCAAGGGGTGGTGGCCTCCCGGCTGATACCATCTCAGCGGTTATAGGCAAACGAATATCAATGCACACTTCTCACATACTTTTCAGCAAAGACATTACTGGAAGCTATTGCTTGATTTCTCGCACCATCAGGTTGAGGCTCTCTACTTCACCTGATTCCTATCCAATGGGGCTGAAGCATCGAGAAGAGATGTCAGGGAGCTAACAGGCTAAAAAAAGGAGCCTGATTCCCTGTAGCTCCAACATGTCCCTCTTAGCACAATGGGATTTCTTCTCTGCCTTCTTCAGCTGTGCTGCCGGATTCAAGGACATGACCATTGGCCCTGCTGCTGTCTGTGTCCCGCATTCACCAAAATGCTTCAACTAGTAATGAGGCTGAAACATGGCACAGAGGAATTGACTGTTGTTGACAACTTCGGATCAGATCAATGTACCCTATATTGCATTCTCTAGTACATATGTTTGTGCATTTACTATAGCACAGCTTGAATAGCATGTTCATCTTTCTTTGAAGAATACATTTATCAAATGCAATATTTAAAGCGTATATTGATAGTTCTGGGTTTCTCATGCAGTCAATATTTCTTGCCGAAATCTGTGTTATTATTCCATATCATAGTACCCAATACTGGAAAGTCCAACTCAGCCTTTCCTCTCTCTGAGGGGAATTATTTTGGGCATAAATATTGTTTTGTTTTTAAAAACACTTTTTATTGTTTTGCATACAAGACAGAAGTAAAACAGCCCAACAAAGAAGAAAACAAAATACTGAAACACGATTGGATGACACTGCCAGGTTCAAACAAATAATAGAAAAAACATCCAGCGAAAACAGAGAGTTCCCATTTGAAACTGCATGATCCCCTCTCCCTAGCCACCCCTTCCCACTGTCCCCAAATATTCTTCCATTTCCCAGGGTAGCCCCATGCATTATATATTCTCTTCTCCAGGGCCATACAACAATCGACCCATTTTGTCAAACTTGGGCGGTCTGCTGCCCCCACTGTGCTGCAACAGTTTGTTTCATCAGTCCGCGGCCGTAGACACAAACAGTTTCTCAAACCTAGTGAAGCTTGTTTCTCCCCACACCCCCAAGAGCAGTAGTTATGGGTCCCCAGGTATTACCAATCCTGAAACAGAGTGGACCATATCCTCCGCCCCCCACATGTGGACAACACTGAACTCATTTTCAGGCTGCCCTATGCCACCTCCTCTCCCTCTCTCATCTCTGATTGCCTAACTGCCATTCAAGATTGGTGTACCGTCAACTAGTTATGTCTGAATGCCAGCAAGACTGAGATCCTCCTCATCGGCACACCATCACTATCCTTTCCCCTCACTCTCTGGCTGGCCTCCCTTGGCCCTCCTCCTATCCCCACCTGCAAGTCTAAGAACATCAGGGTCTCCTTTGATTCCACACTTTCCTTCTCCGCCTACATCACTGATGTCTCAAAAAAGTCAAACCTCCGACTGCACCTCCTCTGTGGTAGGTACTGTGCCTTTCCTCTCCTTCCGCCAGAAGCTCACTGTGTCCCAAGGTCTGGTTCTCTCTAGGTTGGACTATTGCAACAACCTCTTTCTAAATCTACCTGCCTCTACTCTCAGCTCTTTGCAACTTATACAGAACAGGACTGCAAGACTTGTCCTTGGCCTCAAGCCCTGGGATCTCTCCAGCTCTGAAATCTCTCCATTGGCTCTCAGTGGATGCACAGATTCAATTTAAAACCTTCTGCATTGTCGAAGGCTTTCTGGGTCCTTGTATTGGGTCCCAAATACTTTTAACTATCCCTCCGTAAATACCTCCCCTCTCGAGCTCTCTGCTCCTCTACCTCTAACTCCCTCGGGTCAGTTGTTTTTCAAAGAAATGAGCTGGGGGTAGATCTCTCTCTTCGGCTGGGGCCTCCCTCTGGAATAGCATCCCTGCCACTCTAAAACCTGAGGAGAACCATCTCTGGTTCCGGAAGCATCTCAAGATCTTCCTCTTTGCTTCTGCCTTCGCCCCCCTCTCCCCTGCTGATTCTGTTCTCCCTTGGCATTGTGCACCTGGCCAACCCCCTGTCCTCCGGGCCCAGGTACATGCACACCCTGCCACCCTCCTGCACTGCCTCCAGGCCACCCGTTGCACTGGGGTCTGTATCTGTACCCATACGGTTCCCCCCTTTTTCTTCCTGTACTTATCAGACCTACCCAGTCTGCTGCCTTATACCCAGCCAGCACTTGCCAATTGCTGGCTGCACTACCACTGTGTGTTGCCTTTATTATTTATGAATGTATTATTATTTATCTGTTTTCTCCTTGCTCCACACTCTCCTTTTCTCCCCCTTCCATGCACTTCACCCTTCCCCCTCTCCCATGCAATTGCGCATTCTCAATGTCACTGGGCCTTGTAAGATCGTTGTTTTGTAATCCCCTGTTCCCGTTCCCTTGCCTTGTCACGCTCTGAAACACTTGTGTGTGAGCACGATAGAAATAAAATATCAATTAAATTCAATTCACATCTGAGACATCAGCGTGATCCACCGACCCCATTTGAATAAGGAAGTGCGGGAAAAATAAACCCTATGTAATATCTTAAGTTCTATCAACCTTATGCAATCCGAGCTACCAATTTCCCTAGGGAACAGCAGAGCCTCGACCCAATCCTCAGTTTCCGGTGGGCCCAGATCCCTCTTCCACTGTGTCTTAAGGCTAACAAAGTCCTTTGTGGTGAAAGAGGTGAGGACCTGGTAAAGGTTAAAGATAAACTTCATACTTATGTGCTCCACAAGAAGATTTGCTTCTATCGGGGAGCAGGGGCACATCCCAAAGTGACTGGAACTGAGCCGATGGGGCATGTGACAGCTTTAGATAATGGTATATTTCGGTCACTGGCAAGCCAAATTTGTCACACTGGTCAGGAAATGGGATCAGTGCCCCCTCTATCACCACATCCCCCACACCTCACATCTCTTCCAGACCCGAAATCTACCTATCTTACCCACTTCTGTGATATTGGCATTATCCCATAGAGGCTTAGCAAGGGTAGTCCTGCACCTGAACCGAGATGGCAATGGGAGTCCCTCCATACCTGCCTTGCATGCTGCATCACGGGCAGGAGCAGCCGCTTCTTCTGACCACTGTAAAGAATCTGGAGGAGGGAGACCCGCCATCCATCCCCATTCCACCTTGACGTGCGGCAGTGACACACCCCCATGCGGCCAATCATTTACAACTGCCAGTTGGTCAGCCAAGTAATAGCTGCGCAAGCTAGGGAGCCTGATACCCCCCTTCCAAACCAAGCACTGCACTGTAGTCACAGCAATACAGGACTGACCTCCCACCCCCAAAGAAGGGTCTGGAGAGCGGCATCCGCTCTGTCAAATTCAAACTTGGAAATCTGTAGAGGGGCATTCTGAAGGACGTACATATGGTTGGATCGGTATGGTTTACATCTTGAACAGGGCCACTTTCCCGAGGAGTGACAATCTTGCAAGAATCTACCATAATAGGGTGCAAATTGTAACGCAAATAGTCATTACGGTCAGGACCCACCCACACCCTTAAATATTTGAAGACTTCGACTGAGACCCGGTATAGACAACTCTGGGGAAGATCATTCTCCATCCCCTGGATGGGGAAGAAGATGGATTTATCCCAATTCACCCTGAGTCCACGGGCCCCTTGGATCTATTGCAGGGTATGTGTGACCCAGGCGCTAAAAAATCATCTACGTATAGCAAGACTTTGTCCTCGCCACCATGTCTCCAACAGAAGCCTAACCAAGTGTGGTCCATTCTTAAACTGATGCCCAATGGCTCAATAGCCAGTGTGAATAAGAGGGGGAAGAGAGCACAACCCTGCCTCGTCCCCCGCGACAGGGGGAAAGCCCGGAAGGTCACCCCTTGATCCAGACCTCTGCACTTGGAGACGCATATAGTAAACGCACCCACCCCAGAACACTTTCTCTGTCTGAAACCCCATGCAAGACAGCACCTCCCACAAGAACCTCCACTCTACTGAGTCAAAGGCCTTTTGCAGGTCCACCAAGTGAAGCTATAATGGATCCTCCTGCATGTGTGCCTGAGAAACAGCCATGAATAATCGACGAATATTCATCCTGGTAGACATGTCAGGCATAAATCCACATTGATCCAGATGGAGCAAGGAAGCGATTACTCTAACGAGGCGTTCTGCGAGTACCCATGCCAGGATCTTAACCTCTCCATTAACGAGGGAGATAGGCCTATACGAGTCAAAGAAAACTGGGGTTCTACCTGCTTTGGGAATGACGACTATGTGGGCTATTGTGATGTCTTCGAATGGTTGAATATGCATGGGGGATAACGTCATTTCGCCGAGCTTTTTCCAGACCTCCACTGGAAACCCATGGGACCCGTGGGCCTTCAATGACCGAAGGTGCAATACAGCAGCCAACACCTCCTCCCCTGTGATATCTGCCTCCACGTCATTCTCTGGGCGGGGTCAGCCACAGAAAAGTGATATCCGTTGGGAAGGGAAAGCTCCTGTCTGATCCCCAGTCTGTCGGTTGCGGTAAAGATCTTCATAATATGTGGCAAATGCTTTTGCTATCCCTGCGTCTTCCACGATCCACACACCTTCCGGACCTGCCACCTCCCTCACATACCTGTGCCCTTCCTCTCCCTTTCCAGCCAGGGCAGCATTTTGCCAGCACAGTCCCCTGATTCATAGATCTGGCTTCTTTTGAGCCAAAGCATTAGTTTGGCATTATACAGGGCAGTGTTCCGAAGTCGCTCCTATGCTCTGCAGAGCTCCTCTCGCCTGTTCAGGGTGCCCTGCCCCAAATATGCCTCATCTGCCGCACTCTCCAGTTCCTCTGCCTCCCTCACAGCCTGTCTATGAACAGCTCTTTGAGCTGCAACTAGGGAGATCATCTCACCCTGTAGGACCACCATATAACCTTCCCATAACACCTCTTGACTGTGTACCGACCCTGTATTTATGTCTAAATTTTCATTTGTCTTGGAAACCACCCCCTCCAGAAACTCAGGAAACCCCAGATAGTAACTGTTTATACACCACGGAGGCCTCCCCTTCTCTCTACCCATATCAAGCACCATAACCAAAGGAGAATAATCAGATACCCCTAGCCAGGAAAGTAACCGACCTAAGCATATGCATATCCCCCATCTGGATAAAAAAGTTATCTAACCTAGAAAATGAGCCATGCACTACTGACAAGAAGGAGAAACCTATATGCAATGGGTGAACCGCTCTCTGGGCATCCACCAACCCCATTGTGAGGGCGAAAGTGTTCAATTTTGTAGGAGTGCCAACCAGTCTACCCCTGTGTGCATACAATCTTGTGCTGGGTCCATGACATCATTGAAATCCCTCCCCATGACCCACCCATCCACCTGATTATGCCAAAGCTCTGCCTGGATTTCTTTCAGTAGGTCCAGTGCCATGGGTGGAGGGGTGTACACACACATTACTACCCAAACTGCTCCCCACAGTTCCCCAGTCACCAGCACAAATCACCCCCTCGGATCCTGCATCACCTCCAGGAGCCGGAAGGGAATGCGCTTGTGCAGTAGTATCAATACGACCCTCACCCCCCTAGAGAAACCGGCATGTATCACTGTGCGGTAGTTTGTACATTTAAAGAAACAGCATTCCGACCCTGCCAAATGAGTTTTTTAAGGAAGGCGACATCTGTTGAGTGGTGATTAGGAAATTGTAGCGGCAGTCATCTCGTAATACTTGACCCCAGCCCATTCACATTCCAGGTTAAAAAGCAAATTGTCCTAGGTCTATCCTCCTCTGCTGTACATTTGAGACAAGCACAGTATTTTAACAGAGGTGACCCACTCTTCACCCTATTCTGGACAAACAACAGAAAAGCCTCCCAAATGTTTATCTCTTCCAGTACTCCAATTGTCTAAAAAACCCACCCAGTCCCACTATCCCCCCTAAAAACCCTTAGTGCGTACAAGAACACCCCCACCGCCTACCTCCCCTCAACTAGAAGCACCTGTCGCCCGAACCCCGAAAACCTAAACATACAACAACCCTTGCAAACATATTTGGGCTTACCTACGACAGCCCGCCAAGCACCTGCACCTGGGAATGGGGTATACAGGATCCTCAAATGCGAAACTGGACATAATAATTGAAAGGGGCCCCTAGGGGTCCCTCGCATTATGGAAACAAGGCAAGTCACCACACACGATAGATACACCAGACACGAGGTTGTATTCCCAAAGCTAGGGTTTATTCCAAAGCAAATAGTCTCAGTTGGCCAACTCGGTCTCACGTCCCGCAACGTGTATCTCTAGACCTTGAGGGACACAAGAGAGCAAATTACGTACATCAGTTACATATTTACAAAATGCATATCATACAATCAGCTGTGACATGTTTAACACCCCCCTTTATTGGGTTTCTTTGAACTCTGTTTGATGATGGACAATTTCGACGAATATGACACCTTCAAATATCTATTCTAGCAACAATATGCAACCTTGCAAGTGTTGAGACATCTTTTCTATGTTAAACAGAAGACAGTACTTCTGTTCTTGTAAGCGAGCTACATACGAGGGAAGAGTCACATTCCAGACCTTGCTATCTTTGAGGTGCTATTCGTGTCCTGGGAACCGACACGCTATACAGGGCTCTGGAAAGGGGGGCCGTAAGAAGAGCATAATTCAAGCCTTTAGCTGCTTTATTCTAACATATTCTACCATATAACGAGACTGGCTGGCAGCTGTGAAATGATTAAATGCCCTGTGGCTCTGCTTCAAGACTACATTCGTGAGGGAGCCGGGCATTCCTATTCGGAGCTGCCTACGTTGTGTTTCAACAAACTCTTATTAGCCTCGCGGCCTTGCAGCCTTGTCCTTTCATGTTTAGACAACAATGTTAACAGTTGAGCAGAGTAAGCAGAAATGTGTTGCGAAGCAGTTTGAACAGAAAGCAATGAGCAATCGTTAGAAAACAAAATGGCGGTCCTTGTTACATCAAAATGGCCGCTCATTGGTCAAACTCGGAAACCTGTATTTCTATTGTTATGTACATGAGACGGTTGGCCTTCGGCCACCAAAATACGTTTGCCATCAATCGTGAGAGGTGTCCATTTTTCTAGACCGACAAACCCTCCTTTTGGCCGTATGCCAAATGTCTCATTCATTCATTGTATCCTCCTCTGATGACGATAAGTCTAATGTATCTATGTCTGAATTTTGCATGCTATTATAAGCATCATCATCATCATTAATATCTATAGCCATTAATTCTTTCTCTGTTTTCATTTCATTCGTGTCTCTGTCATCCCGGCCATAGGTTTTTTTCTTTTTGTTGTCATATGCATACATCCCTTAGTACATCCCTCAGTTATCTCAGTGCAAACTATCGGTAGGCAGTGTTGCAACAACAGCACGTTATGAATATTCCAAACAATACCACTAATATCGCAATCAACTTCCATCCCCAAGAACGCAGTATTCCCCAAAACCAGGACTCTATTCCCCAGCCCCCTTCTCCAGTAAGGAGTTCGGAGCTTAGGACATGCATTTTTTTTATTGCTTCAAAAATCGTAGGGGAGTAGTCATCTACGAATACGCAGCACGCTGATCCCACAATCTTGCAAATTCCCCCAAGATCAACCAGGATTACATCGAGAGCCATTCTATTTTGCAGCGTCATTGACCTAATTCCTTTTTCTTCCAACGTCATGTTAAATAATATATCTGTTGTTGTGTTTATCGTATCCTTTAGTATTCTGGACAGCTGCCTTATATTATAGGAGTTCACTATCTGGGACAAGAATGGTATGAATGATTTTGCTACGTCCTTTGCTATCAACACACCTTCGCTACTCCTTCAGTTTCTAGATCTGGATAGCCTGGTCATGTCTGCTGTTTCTAAGAGGAACACTCCCGGGAACAGTAGACCTAGGTAACATGTACCTCCCCAGTTTGTGGGCAACCAAGGATATGCTTTTTCTCCACATATAAAATAGACAGGATCTCCCACATATTCTGGTTCTATTTCCCATTTTAGTACCGCTGTATTCATGCATCCAGTAAATGTTCCTACTGAATAGGAGCCTTTCTTTTTTAGACAAAAGGGGACAGTTCTCGGGTTATAATTCACTGTGTAAGAAGGGGGGATTGCATCTTTGTTCCCATCTGTCCTTACACGAAACGTCATCACAGATGTTTTAACTGGCGGGGACAATCTATCTTGTCTATTTTGTCATGTTATTTTTCACGTACTTCTAGACGTAGGTTCTGGGATCATCGCTTGCGCTTTATGGAATATGGAACAACCCACAGGCCTCATAATTATTTCCTCAAACTCATTCATGTTTGTTCTATCTAATTGACCCGTACTACTCTTATTCAACTTCCCATAAAACAATGCACTTAAAGATGCACTGCATGCAGAACTTAATGGTAATGGTTGTACATACCAGCCTATTCCTTTCCCTGCGTGCTGCGATAAATGGGCACACACCCAACAATTATTTTTCTTTAGAATTGCATGCGTCATGTTCATGATGAGTAATAGCGTATTGTTCCCATACCCTTCTCTGTGTCTCTCTTCCATTGGGGACAAGGTATAAGTAATCACCTGAACCAGGCTTTCAGTAGTGGACATATTAACTATTGGTAAGAACATTCCCAGTGGGTGTATAGACTCCACATACCAGAACACAAAGGCTTTCGTTATTGGTGCTACCACACTCATGAAGCACATGATTATTGTCAAAGCCAGCATACAATTTCTTTTACCATGCGTTTTCCCTAAGTTTACAGTCTTTATAACTAACTTATTCTCAGCAGTGGTGCAGGAGGAGGCTGAAACCAGTCCCGACGTTTTTCTCACCGTCCTTCTTCTTCCTGACAAAGTTTGTCGTGGATATCTCTCTTCGTCGTACTTCTCCGGATGTCAATAAGTTCAAAGGAATTGTCAACAGTTTAGTCTGCCAGCCCTTTGCAGCCTGGATTGCTTATTCGTTCTTAGGCAAGATCACTTATCCTCTCTCACACTGCTCAGAGGACTTCTGAACAGTTTTCTATTGCCTTTGTAGCATGTGCGCCCAGCTTGTCCGCTCTGGTTCAGAACACATGTACTTTTTATGATCGCACCGAGGAGCCGCCAGTCTTGAATTGTCCGACTTGCACAACTCTCACGCTTCTCTCCTCTACACCTGTAGTTCCTTCTCCATCCATGAGCGGAACCAGAGGTTAGCATAAACACCAAAGAACTGTGGATCACTCTGTCTTTCGAGGCTGCAAATCATATCGCCTCACTCCTGGTATTGTGTGATCCGTGAACAGTGCCGGTGCACTTTCAGATCCAGGCTCAGAGCCAGCCTGTGGTGCAATGGCAGATGCTGATGTGCGCTGCAACAGTGATGCGGATTCGGTCTTTGGCTCTGGTGCAATGGCAAGTGCTGGTGGGCGCCAAAAGGGTACACGTTTAGTGTCTGCCGTTATTTGCAATGCAGATTTCGTGTCGGCCAACAGTGATGTAGGTTCTGCTGGGCAACGTTGGGGCACTCTTTGCCCTTCCCCCTTTTTGGCAATCTTTTCAGGCATTGTTTCGAGTTTCACTTCTCGCTCGGACAGATTTAGCGGCAGCGGACTGGCAGCAGTTTCTCTCGTTTCTGGGACCGCTGTCTCTTTCCGGTCGTCCGGATTGGGCAAGTCTTTCAGTGAAGATGGGATCTTTTTGGCATGGGTGGCAGGCCTGGCCTGCATGTCAGGCCTGCTGGTAGTTCAGTACGCCTACCGGTAGACTCGCAGTGACCCGGTCCTGAAAAGGTGCTGGCAACCTGTTACTGGCACGTTTATTTCTGGACCGGGTCACTTATTATGAGGCCCATAGTCTTGAAAATCCTCCTTTCACTCCTGCCACTTCACAAGTGGTACACGTGAGGATGTGAGGAATATGAGTGGCCCCAGAATGTAGACAATGATGTGGTAAACTTCAGCACACGCAGTGGCGATTGAACCCTGGTCCTTGTAGAATTGTGAATTACTGAACCCCCTCAACTGCGGTCAGCTCAGCACAACTGTGTATTAATCCCTGCAATCTACCTCTCTGTGTATTTCCCCCAATAACTTGTAAAGAGCTGTGTTCCTTCCCAAGCTAGGTCTGCACTCAATAAATATCCTAATAACAATAGTAATTATAATAATGATAATTATAATTATAATAATAATACCAAGTTCCTCTCAAATATCCACAAACAACAAATTGGAGGAAAACTGATACAATGAACAAACAAAAATTACTAAAATAAAAATGGAAATTAACAAACACTTAGTACTGAAGTGTGTAACGTGTATGTCACGTAGTGACACACGCACATGGGGAAGTGGTTCAAGAGTGAAGGGTGAAGCGTGGAAAAGCCCTCAAATTGCAAGCAAGGAAAGAGAGAGCACCAGAGCACAGCAAATTGAGTTCCTGTGTGACTGGACATTCTACATGTAACCTAATCAATAAATGAAACAGAGCTTCACATAAGACTGATAAATCTCTAGGAGAAAAATGTAACAACTGGTAGCAGCACCGCTGAACGTCTTACAAAGCACAGGGCGGTGTAAGGATATATATGGGGATTTTACTGCCAGTATGCATTATGCAGTATGGAAAGGCAGCCAGGCACAGTTTTTCAGCATAAAAGCATGTCGTTTATTGGCAGTATGGAGTATGCAGTATGTAAATGCAGCCATTTCAAAGAAGGTGCGAGGCACAGTTTTTCAGCAAACTTTTTTTTTTTAAAAGAATTAAGCTAAACCAGCAAAATGGGTTTAATTTTGGAAGCATTTAGCACAGTGTGCTGTCATTTTAAAAATGTGCATATTTTACAATTGGGATGTCTTCATCTGTGTGGAACTGCATTAGAAATACATAATTAAATAACCCTATACTAACTGCATTACTAATATATTAACCCCAATCCCTCTAACATTATTAATGCAGTTCCTGTGCACAATGAAATGCATTCTATATTTTTTCCATGAAGAGATGCATTTGTAATTTGTAATTTGTTGGCAGTGCAGGGAGTTAGAAAAAATAATACTGCATGTTCATGTCTCTCTCTCCATGTTTAAAAGTGCTGAACACCAAATTTGTTTTTTTTGCAATGTGTCTGTTGTTTTCTGTTCTCTTTTATATTTTGTAGGCCCGATGCTAAATATGTTTATTATGGTTGTGTAATACATAGTCTACAAAAAAACAAAGGCTGGGATTTTGGTGTCCTTTCATGCGTCTGTGAATCATTTCTACACAAGGAAATCACAAAGGTTTGATGTTTATACCAGAGCGGTAAACCATTTGCTATTTTAACACTGTAGCTAAAGTAGCAAGCAAGGGGAAGAGTGAATAAATACCTGCAAGGTAGGAAGGTGTGTGTATGTGTTGTGAATGAGTCCTTCTTTGCATGCGAAAGAGAAGGCAGTGTCAGATAAGACACATAGATTACTGGATGTAAATAAGCCAGTAATACAAGCCACATACGATAGATGGGTTCTCTAAAAGTGTGATAGGTCTGGGGGGTTCTTTACAGGCACCCATGAGACATTCTAATAGAGAGGAAAGGTTTGTTTTATGATGGGGCTGTAGTATAAAAAGCTATGCTCACTACTATACCACAAAAATAAGGTAATTCTGAAAATACCACAAGGTAAGATACCACTAAAATTACCACCAACACAAGCTAACACTATATTATCACCAGAATAGGGTAATACTGAACTATCTCTGATGGTAAGGCCAGTTTACTGCCAGTTTACCACCAAAATATCACGGTAAAAAAATACTGCCAAATCCTGAATTTTCCCCAATAAGACACAACCTCCAACAAAAGTCAACTAAATCAAGGCAACAATGGCTGCAGAGCTTTAAATATAAATAGAAGCCTCTGGCATCAAGAAATAAGTGGAAAAAGGAAAGCTCCGGTACTAATTAATGTGTTGGAGATAGAATGGCCATACATAATGTAGACACTCCCAGTTGAAAAGGAGGAGGATGGATTCAACGTGAAAGCCTGTATAAGGAAACACTGAATAGGCTAAAAAAGAAATTTTATAGCAGGTGGACGTGCTGAGGCAGAGACTTAACTGATATGAGAGAAATCAAGGAGTAAATTAACTAGTTGATGATTACCACACTTCACTAAAGGAGCTAGTGAAACCGGAATCAGCCTTGCGCCCATGTTAAGGGACCCCTGGAAGTAGGATGCAAAAACATAGATATGCAATAAATAATTCTACTGATCTCACACTAGACCAGGTAATGATGAAGGAATGCAGTGCAGAAGAGGGTAGACTACACTGACAAAGGAAACACAACCAAAGCCCAGGGAGAGGAGTCATACAAATAAATGAAGTACAGTGGAGGATGACTATTACGAAGGGAAGCGGCAGAACAATGAGCCATCAAGAGAGAAGAGAATATGGCCACGAAAGAGAACCCAGGTACCAAAGAGAGAGCTTCACATGCAGAATGCGCAGTCACCCAGCAATGATAGAGAACGCCCCACACAAAAAAATATGTCTAGTGCCAGATGATAGGCCTCTTTGCCAGAGCATGTAGAAAACGACTTTAAAACAGGTACAGAATGAAGACAGTGACAGCGAAGAATCAGAGGAAGAGCTAGAAATAAAGCCAGTCAGGCTACAAAGCAGAAGAAACTTGAAAGGGTAACAAATATTTTTTTTAAACAATGTTAAGTACTGATAGATGGCAACCAGATAGGAATATGGGACAAATGAGGGTCGGCCCTTACCCTAATGTTCCAGAAGCAATATAAATGCATACAGGAAGGAGATGAAAAAAGGTTGAAGGAAACTGGAATCAAACCAAAATATTATAAGAACAAATACATCAATTTGAAGCAGACATACCATTCAAGGACCTGAAAATAAAAAGATAGGTGTACGTCAAAGATGTAGGAGATGCACTTTTAGGAAGGCAACATCATGCAGATATAAAAATCAAGCTGGATCCCAATGCCGAAGAACAAGTTATGACAGTGAGTGAGAAGTGATACACCAACGCAGAACTATTCCAAAACTCAGTAGAGACACTGAAATCAAACTACATGAAAGAGCAGTGCCAGTCAAGCAAAAGGTGACACCGGTTCCCACATCATTGAGAGAAGAACTGAAGAAGCTAATTGAGAACCTGCAAAAAGAAATCAAAATGATAGAAATAGTAAAAGCAACAGAATTGCTGAGCCCAGTGGGGATAATGAAAAGGAATGGGTCCGATAAGCTGAGAATATGCTTCGACCTCAGGACACTCAACCAGGCTATAGTAAGTGGCAATTTCCCAATTCCAAATATAACAGAAATTATGCAGTCACTAGATATATGTTCTCTAGACTAGACATAACAAGTGCACATGATCAGGTAAAATGTCACCCTGAGTCAAAGCAATTGACTGCATTTGTGATGCCATCAATATCCGAGGATGCTGCTTGGACTGTGTTCAGCAGCTTCCGTGCTCCAAAACATTATTGACACTGATTCTTCAGGGGTTACAAAAGACCAAATATTTTCAGGATGGCGTCCTGATTTATATAGCCAATGAAGAAGAACACCACAGCACTTTTACGAACAGTACAAAAAAGAAAAGACAAAACGAAAAGTTCTAGGTCAAACAATCTCAGCAGCAGGAAGTCAGTCAAAAGAAAGTCTGATTGGGGAAAACTTGGGAAAGAATTCCATGACAAAACAGAATACATAAGAAAACTACTCAAAAAAGGTGAACGGTTCAAGTGGACAGCACACTGCCGAGAAACATTTGATTAAGTAAAGACCGAAATAGCAAAGTCTCCCAGCTTAAAACTATTCAATGTGAGCAACAAGACTATAGTAGTGATCAAAGCCAGTGCATTTGAAGTAGGAGCCTTGCTCATGCAAAACTCAAGAAAGGAATCCTCTACCATAGCATTTGCACCCAAAGCACTGACGAAGAAATGACGACAACGGAGCAGCAGTACCCGATTATAGAAAAAGAATGTAACGCTCAGCTTGTATCCACAGGGACGCCGCTCGACTGGTCAGGGATGCTTCTGGGAACACTGCACCTTCTCCAGGGTTCGTGCTGCCAGGGGTCAGTTCTAGAAGACAGGAGGTGGATTTTAGCTACTACTCCTTCCCTCGAGACCCACCTCCCGGTGTTCCCCTTGCGGTTCTCCTTGGTTTTCGTTAAGGTGCACTCTCCGTCCTGTTGTGCTGGTCAGGGGCGCGTTGTCACTGGGCAACGTTCCGCTGAGTTACTTCACTGGCGTGTGCCTGGAGTCCAGACCAGCTGCAACTCCACTTTTCAGGTAAGTCTTTCGTATTAAGAATAAATGTCTGTAATTGTAGTTGTTCCGAATAACCTTCTCCTTCTTTCTTGAAGGTGCTGAAGGGATGATGGTGGAAACGAGCTGATACTGGGAGCAGAGCTCAAGAAGGTAAAGGAAGCACAAAGCGCTGCGCTGAGAGCGTCCTTGAAAGTTGTCTAACCTGTGCTGTTGTTCCTTGCAGGTCACGGGAGGAATCCTGGAAGAAGTGATCGAACGGGACCAGTTGCCGGTGGACGATGTTCGAGTGGCAATGGCCTTCCAGAAGAGCTTGGTAAGCAAGCTTACTTGATGTCTTTATTCTCGTCCTTCTTCCCAGGGATGTTGCTGGAGGAAGGTAATGATGTCCAAGAAGACTCCAGATGGATGGAGGAGCTGAGGCTGGGCAAGTAAGGATGACTGTGGTTCTTCGTCTTCTCTCGCCCGTGCAGGCCAAGATGCTGAGCAGGACCTGGTGAACGTCACGCTGCTAGAGCAGAATAACGCAAAGCGCGTCCCTCGAGTTGGGCGTGGTTTAAATACCCAGCAGGTATCCCAGGTGCCTTCGGGGTGGGCCCGGGTGGGCCCCGCCCTGGATGCTAGACTGCTAGTTGCAGTTCCCCATTGGTCCTTGTGGGGGCAGCCATGTTAGTCCATTGCCCATTGAAACCCGCACCTGCTATGTGAGCATGATGCCAACGGCGCTAGGACTGACTCCAAGGGACCCAAGAGGGGCAAAATAGGGCCCTTTGGGTCTTGTTAAAATAATATGGCGAGGGCCAGAGAGCCCGAGTTCCTTGGCCTGAGACTAGGTCGTGACAAAGAGATGTTGGCCTTCCCACAGGCCTTCAGGACGTATTTTTGGGGAAGGCAAATCCAGCTGTGAATGGACCACAACCCATTAGTGAACATTCTTGGACCCAGAAACATAGGAGGACAAACTCCAAGATTGGTCTGATTGGCCAGAAAATGCAGGAGTATACCTTCAAAATAGCGCACATCCTTGGATGGCAGAACTGACAAGCAGATTGGCATTCCAGTCTACCAACGTCCAGGGTGGAAAATTAAATATATCTGAAGGAAGACTGCATGCAGTCCTAGAAGTAGATAACTCAAAACAAGGGGAACAAGGCAAAAGTCTAGAAGGATGGCAGAAGAGCTTACTGGAAGATGAAACATTAAAGAAAGTAAAGGAGTGCATGAAGAAAGGGTGGCCATGAGAGGTCGCTAACACCAAGTCTCAGGGACCAAATGGCATGGTTGGAGTGTGAGTATTAAGAACACACAGACATGAACCTGATGAAAAGGAGAATAAGGGATCAGTACTGGTGGCGTCAAATGGACAAAAAGACAGAGGGATGATTAAACAACTGCATGACATACAGAGTAGGAGATAAAAGACTAATAACAAGACCAGTACCCCAAGCGAACGTGGAATGCTCAGACAAAACATGGCCCCAGATAGGAGTTGACTTCATAGGTCCAGTGGAACAATTATCCAATGACTTAAAATATGCGATAGTAATGAATGACTGCATCTCGAAATGAACAGAAGAACACGTTATGCCAGAGATCAGGACATGGTCAACTGTGAAATGTTTGGTATTTAGGAACGAGAGAGGTATCCAAAGTAGCTAACAACGGGGCGCAGTTTACCTCAGACGAAGTGAAGAGATACCTAGAAAGCAATTGTATAAAACACAGAAATCTCCCTTGTACCACCCACAGGGGAATGGCCAGTTGAACTCGTGAAAAGATATGTGAAAAGAATTATACAGGCAGCATATAGAGGAAATCTAGACTGCGAAGAAGCTCACGAAGGCACAGCTACGCACCAAAGCAACAGAATGGCTGGGCGCAGTGAGGTGACAAGCATGGTAACATTTTTCATCATGAGGCGAAGGTAATCAAATACGAATTTATCTCCAGCACGGGTGCCCAAAAACACACAGAATTGGAAAACAAAATAAGAAGAGCAGGAACCAGAGTAAGGAAGGTGCAACACATACATCATGCAAAGAAAGCAGTGAAGGAACACAACGTATTTCAAAGCGACTGGGTGAAAATCCAGATGCCTCACAAGGACAAAGAAGCAATGCCGCAGTCTAGTGCCTGAATCCAAGTGCAAAGAACTGAAGACCACTGCATACAAACAAGAGACGGAGAAGGTGGAACTCTGAGGCGGCAGCCCTGTAAAGCAAACAGTAAAGCAGGAGAAGTTTAGAAGAGTATCAAGGCGGGAGAGGAAGAAAAGACAAATGTTTCTACCTGCATTGAACTAGGACACACAGACAAAAGGAGAATTTAAGAGACAGGAAGGCCTCAATCAGTCACTCAGAGAGATGGACAACCACAGTCAAGGGTAAAGAAACAAAGCAACAGAGGAGAGCAATGAAGACATAAGTAAGGAGAATTGCTCTCCCCAGAGAACCTGCTGAAGCACGCAGTTGTTAGAAAGATACAACGACTTTATTATGAACTAAACTATACTCATTATAAAAGGGGGTAATGTGGTGGTGTGTGCATCCTTCTACCTTTCCTCCTAGGTTTTTTTTTAATTGCCCCTCCCCACTCCCGAGAATCTTCTCAACGCCAATCCATTAAAATGATGTCATGGAATACCCCTTTGCTCTCTTCATCACCTGTAAGAGTCTCTTTCTCTTTCTCTTTCTGTATGGCGTTGTTTATGCTGCATGCGTGTTATGCTGAATGTTGTGCTTTTTATGCTGAGCCCCCAGTGCCTCTGAGCGGCACTGCAGGGTGCTTTTCTCTAGCTCAGCTCACTCCTGTTGAACTCCTGTTCCCATTACTTTAGATGCATGGTTGTACATTTGGCATGATCAGAACTACCGTAAAGAAATTGGATGACATTGAATGCCAACACTCAAGAGGCCCGGGACCTAGGTACTATTAGTGCCCTTCTGTATACTTCACAGGAGTGAGTGACTTCAGTGTCAAATGTACCATTACCCACCCACAGTGTCACTCAAATCCAGGCAAACGCACTGTTTACCCCTCATGCCACTGTGCCCTGGTAGGTACCTGTTTGAAGAATGCACAGGGCCCGAAGATGTTCTTTAATGGCTGCAAAGCATTCATTAAAGTAGGGTGGTCAGGAGCATCCGGATCTTATAATTATAAATATCAATAACTATATTTAGTCACCGCAGGGGCCTGCTGTGCTCCTCAAAAGCCGTATTGTGGCAGTGTCAACCTCCCCCTGAATAACCACTCCACTCATTGGTTCCAGGAGACACGTAGCGTTTATTTAGCCAGACATACATGTAAGTGCATATTGGTTTGTAGGCAGACCCACTGGGCAGCACCTCTGACAGCTCTCCAATCCATATGAACTGTGCACTGTACAATCCTCTCAGCTTTTATAACAGGACCTCTCCTCCATGTTCCACTCGCTAAAGGGTATAATAGCACAAGCAAATGGGAAGGGCAGGGGAAAGGAAGACATGGTAGAGAACACAGGAGCCAATCGAATAAAAGGAACACATGTTAGAATATTGTTACTATTAATTGCTACATTTCCGAGATCGTGAAGCATTTCCTAAATTTCTCCAGAGCAAATTCTTATAAATTGAGTGCACACTGTTTGAACAAAAACCAAGAAATTTCGTATTTTTTTTTATATACGAACTTCTTTTATGTCTATGCCGGATGCTACATGATAGTTGCATAGACACAGAAGATGTACTTACACAAACGCATGAAGTCCCTCACTGCAATGCTGAGTGCGCTGCTTTTGTACATCCCAGGTATTTAAACAAAGGAAATAATGTTATGTCGTGCGCAGATCTATTTTCCAGACCTGACCAATGTCCAGAAGGTCCCATTAATATACCATTGCCCCTTCCACTTGAGATGTCTGAATACCAGAGTCACTCGACTTGCTGTGGAGTTTGGAAATGCGGGTTTAATTGTTTTTTGCTTTATGGCTTCTATGAAAACATGATCAGTTCCTGGCAGGTGGTGGAACCAGGCACACAGAGAAAAAAGGAAACTGATATCCAACGCTATCCGCTTTCTGCACCAGAAAACCTTGTGAATGCTGCAAGAGCGGTTTTATTTCATTTAACTATTTACAGTTATTTTAGTTATTGTCCCAAAGGGATTTACTAAGAAACTTTGCATCAAATCTCATTACACTCTTGGGATAGGTTAATAAAAAAAAAGAAGCTGAAAGCATATTGTTAAAATTAAATTAAATTAAAACCATTTTACTGCTAAGCTCTTTTAAAGAGCACCACCCACACGGTTACAAATTCTACAAGCAGCCACTGCCCTGGGCCTTTGGAATTTCACACAATCCAGTCTCTGATTTAGAAGGTCTACCGGGAGAACATTGTACTCTGAGTTCTACATACAGAAATATCTTCTGTCTTAATGTCAAATCTGCTCTTTAATGTTATCTGAGACATGGTTTCCATGCAGTTCCCTTCAAACCTGAAAGCAATATGTGTGGTAGAATCATTTGCTTTAGTTGTAAGCAGTGCTGGAATAGGACGTTATTTACTGGGGCATCCCACCAGCAACAGGGGTTGTGTGGGGGTCAAACCCCCCCAACAAAAAAAAAAATTGCTTTTCAGGAGAGGTTCATCATGAGTCCCGGGAAACGAACCCATGAGAGGAGCGTTTCATTTCCTATATTGATGCAAGCAAAGTTTAGATGGTGAAAACCTTTGATACCTAACAAACAATTCCATAGGCATCCTTGCCAGGGGTTTAAGTGGTCTTGTGGTTAAGTGTCTCAACCCTGGTCCTAGTGTCGTGGGTTCAAATCCTAAATCCTGTCTCGGCAATGTTTAAGCAGGTCAGGAACAATGAAAGTCTTGCCAACGTTTAAGCAGGTCAAGAATACTGAAACACTTGACGGGTGCAAATAGATTTCCCTGATCAGGGGAGACATGTTTTGCCAGATCACAGATCCAGTCATATCCGGCCCAGTGACCAGCGCTGCTTTTAAGACAAGTCAACAGCACAGGACTCATTTTTTATTGCCCTCTGAATATCTCAGATGGGATTTCTGTGCACGCAGTCCCCTCCTCGCTATTTTAATTTACTTCGGTTTTAGGTGTAATTCGAACATAGAAACCTCGGTCGAACTGAGTTTCAGAGTAAGTTTGCACCCAACAGCAAAGCGGATAGTAAATGCTGCCTCCCATGGCAGACAACATTCACATGGATTCCTTTGGAATCTATGTGCTTTTTGCAGGTACAAAAAACATGCAGATTCCATAGAATCCATTTCATTTTAAAATCGTCACCAAAGGCTCACATTTATGAGACCAAGCGGATGGGGATGGCAGTGTTGTACATTTCTTTCCTTCTCTGGCTCCACCTCACAAATACCTCAAAATGAAAATGGAGTACAACATACACGTGTTTAACAAGTTTGAGTTGTTTTATTTCTCACCGTGCAGATTCAAATTCAGGACACAAATAAAGCTCAAGCTTTCTTTGTTTTGTTGGAAAAGAGTTTAGAGAAATCAGTGGGGTGAGAACATTTCCACTTTTTGCAAGTTCCTGGGGCATTCACAGAAATTCATGAATTATGTACAATGTTTGCACAAACTATAAATCTTATTTCATTCCTTATGTGGCCAGGTTGCGTGCTGGTACTCATGAGTTAGATTCGTGGGTGACGCCCAACATGGTATCAGGTCAAGTGGAAGTAGAGAGGAATGGGTGGACCAACCATGACAACTGTGTCAAAGCAAAACCGGGTTTCTTCAAATAAATGGATTTCCACACAAGGTACATTTTTTTTATTTTTAATTTTTTTACGCTGGCCCTTTTGTCTAAATGCACGGAAGTAGATCCATGGGCGAAATTGTAGGGGGGGACAACGGTGTTCCCCCAATCCCAACTGTGGTGGCACACCAATTTATCCACCTCATTCTATAAGGGGGGGCATGGCCCACCACCTGGCCCAGTGCCCAGGCTCCCAGTTCCAGCCCGTGGTGCTGCACAAACATGTTCAGACCCCGCGCCTCTGCCATCATCCAGGTTGGCCTGACTAAAGTCAGACACCAGGTTTCTGGACAAGGGTGGTGGTGGGGCCCACTGCAGCTGGTCGCTTCTGCACTGCCGCATACCTGATGGCAATGGGGCATGTTGCTTTCTGGCTGCAAAGGAGTGCTTGAGTGACAGGAACCAGGAATATCTCCTGCAGATCTTCCTGGTTTTCTGTCTGCGTGTGGCAGAACTAGGGAGAGCTGGCCAAGAAAGTTGGAGCATTGTAGCTACTGCATAGGAAACGCAGGTTAACTTTTTTTTGTATTTGTTTAAATGTGTGTGTGCGTGTTTGTAATATGTTTGTGTATGTACACAAATATGCATGTGTTGTGTGCAGAGAGCAAGTGAAGGATGTGTATGGTGTGTGTTGTGCATATGTGTGTAGTCTGTGTGAATAAATGAGAATGCATTGTGTTTGTTTGTATGCTCTGGGAGCTAAGTGTTGGAATGGTATGCTGTGGCTTCTTGGTGCGCGTGAGAGAGACAGAGAAGGTCATACTTAGTTCTTACTGGGTATTCATTCGAGTATCAATGGTGGCTATGTGTGTGTGTGTGGCAGGAGGTGCCGGGCTCAGAGGGTGGGCAGCAGGCATGACATTTTATATTGGCATCTATGATAAAGCCAGCATAATCATTGTTATTACGTGGCTATACTGGCATTTTGGTGTAGCCAGTCTGTAGCCATTCTTACGTTGGCACAATGACATTTTATTCTACCCGTTTATGGAAAAGCAAGCAATATACATGTTCTTATGTGGCTAGACTGGTATTTTGGTGCAAATAGTTTAGCAGTTCTTACTGGGGCATGAAATTATGTATTGGATATCTATGATAAAGCAAGTATAACATGGTTTTAGGGGGCTAGACTGGTATTGTGGTGCATCCAATCTCTAGCTCTCTAGCTATTCTTACTGTGCCAGGACATTTTATACTGGGCATCTATGATAAAGCACGCATGATACATTCTATTATAAGTTTAGACTGGAATTTGGGCACAGCCAGTCTACCCATTCTTACTGTGGCATGACATCTTAAACTGTGCATCTATGATAACACAAGCTATTATGATGCTAGATTCGCATTTTGGTGCATCCAGTCTAGCCATCTCTTACTGTGCCACTGTCTGCCATGACATTTATTTACTGAGCATTGTTAAGATGGATTTCTAGAATCTGCCCAGGTGGACAGATTTTAGGAGGCTACCCTAGTTATAGTGAACAGGGAACTGGGAGGGTAGCCTAAACCCAATCAAGATAAATGTGGAGAGCAGTCATGGCAATTCTCAGTAGATTGTGAGTCAGGTCAGGGGTCCACAATGAGTCCACACAGTGAAGCATACAATAATTCAATTTAGACTGTATGTATTTATTCTAGGCCTGAAAGACACAGACGCATCTAGCAGGTGATACTATCGCAAAATGCATTCAAATGACTTAAACACGACAAGCGGTAAGTGAATTGATGCAGTAAAGATCAACACAAGTTACAAGTGATTATCCATAACGTCATCAGTCAAATCGCTAAGAAGAGTGGGGTCTTGTGCCAAAAAGTCACAGGAGCCACAATGCTTCTCCCCAGAATCTATCTGTGGCAGGTAAATTACTTGTCTTGGTGATTGTCCAAAAGAAGAGATGTGACAAAGTTACTAGATAAGTAAAATGTGTTCTTATCTTTCAGATGGCACTATCCAAGTTCGACGATCAAAATGCAGTGGAATGGAATGTTAGGCTATGAAGGGACTAGTTCCCAATGTTATGCTGTGGTGAACAGGGGGAGGCAAATGTTTTGCTTTTACATTTCCCCTTGACTCTAATTTTCCCATATGAATTGATGGGTGGACTCAGCCTCGCTGAAGGTTGGGTTTCCTGCTGTTTGTTCCAGTGAGAGGTGCCCAAGAGCTGCGGGTGCAAGCTTTCTTCCGGTCATGTCCAAATGCTAGATGCAACCCCTAGCGATGAAGAAATGAAAGATTCACCAATGCAAGCCTCTTCAGGACAGGGGAAAGGCAAGTTCCAGTGACCGCAACCACATACAGACGACAGCAGGCATCCTTCCAGTCTTGGCTGAAGAAGCTTCTGTAGGACAGGATTTTTTGAAGCTGGGACCCTAAAATGTGCAGGGAAGGTTACCTCTACCGCACACTGGTGACCACCAAAGTTCCAGGTGCAACCACAGAATGGCAATGCTTATAGCGCTGTAGCACACGGGACAGATGGTCATTCCACTGGGTAGTCCATGGACACTTGTAAAGGATTAGGATGGCTGGATAAACGTTTTCCGAAAATACCCGAAGATGGCTGCCAAAAGCCTGAATCTAACATTAAAAAAAGGAAAGTAGTGTTATGTTTGGGAGGGACATCCCGTATGTAAAACATTCAAAAGGTGTTGCCAAGCACTCTTGTTATAATGCATGACACACGTACCTGTTCCCTCTAGAGGGACGATACGCTGAGAGCATCTACCTGGATTGAATGGGTCTGGTCTCACCGCTCGTACGGGAGAGATGTATAAGAATGAATGAGGTGCCCGTGTCACTCACAGCAGCATGCAGTGTGCAGGCCGAGGAGCTGGAAAAGGCTATCCCTGAGAGTGAACTTACGGTTGCTAAGTAACCAAGGGAAACGCTCCCATCAAAATGTCCCTGGTATAGAGTTGCTGTATGTCCCGGCTCTGCACCCTCGTGGCTGCGTGCCTATTAATAAAAGAAAAATAATAATAACACATACATGAAAATAAGAGCAGTCTCATAAAGTTCACATGCTCAGTGTGCACAGTGCTGGAAATTCCTCAATAAATGGTCACTGGGTGTCCTGCATCAAAATGGATCTGCCAATGCCCGTATATTGGGAGGGTAAACACAGAAGATCAGAGACTAACTTTGTAGCGTGTGTATTCAAGTAAATGGTGCCATCTTTTATAACCACAACATCTGGATATATCCGCTCATAAATGCATATAGCTGGTCAAAACCCCTTCACCGCAGATGGAAAGTGAATGGATAGATTTGTGACAGCAAGGTAACAATATGGTTGCTTGTATATAGGCAAATTGCGAGTTTAGCTTCCTACGTATAAGCAGAAAGGACCATAACATTTTCACAACAGACAGAGGGCGTCATCGTGAGTTGGGCGGTAAACCTTAAATCCGACAGTAACGCTATTAAGGCTGAATTTAAGGATCCGCCGGATCACAAGTACAAATACCGCTGGTGTTATTACAGCCGGCGCAAGTACAGCCGGCTGTAATAGCGCCGGCTGTAACAGCGCCAGTATCCATTTGCGCTATTACAGAGCAATCACAAGTCTGGCATAGGTGCTTTTAGCGCCAGAAAAGCAGCAGAAAATACTCCAAAAATACCCCTAGCCAAATGCTGGAGGAAAAAGAACACAGGACACATCAAAACGTGCCCAGATGAAACCATTGCAAATCAGAGGCCTACAAAAGACCCACCCATGCACAACACACCCTCCCCAACACCATTACACCAGCAGGAGCAGGGAGGAGACAGCAATAAGGGCCCAGGTGAAACCATTTCAAATCAGAGGCCTACAAAAGACCCACCCATGCACAACACACCCTCCCCAACACCATTACACCAGCAGGAGCAGGGAGGAGACAGCAATAAGGGCCCAGGTGAAACCAATGCAAATCAGAGGCCTACAAAAGACCCAACCATGCACAACACACCCTCCCCAACACCATTACACCAGCAGGAGCAGGGAGGGGACAGCAATAAAGGCCCAGGTGAAACCAATGCAAATCAGAGACCTACAAAGGACCCACCCATACCCAACACACACTTTCAAACACCATGCTGCCATTTGAAGCTGGGAGCCTAAAATGTGCAGGGAAGGTTACCTCACACTACCGCACACTGGTGACCACCAAAGTTCCTGGTGCAACCACAGAATGGCAATGCTTATAGCGCTGTATCACACGGGACAGATGGTCATTCCACTGGGTAGTTCATGGATACTTTGTGAAAACATAAAAATAATATGAGGCCGGGAAGCCCAAAAAGAAACACACCAACACAGGTTACAAAGAAAATACAAGTGCTTTATTTAAAAGCTACAACAGTTACCAAAGTCAATTAACAAACGGATAGCTATTCGGCTCTCAGAGTAACATAACGAACTTCAACGAATGTTCGATGCATTAGTAAGAGAGAGCGTACATTGGAATACTTGGGCTTTTTATACTCTTTATCCAGCCCCTGGCCAACCCCCTCGCGGGTTAACCATTCCAGGGATCGGGCTTATGGGTTCCTTGCCAGGTCAATCCTATAATATATGCATTTTGATTAGTTTCGCTGATATAGTTGTACATTTACACATGGGTCAACAATAGGACAAGGTCTCAGTTCGCGACCCCGACAAGTGGCCTGCAGGCATATTAATTATTCGTATGTACGGAGGTCACAACGGCCAGAATCTTACTCAGAATGTCATTCGGCCTCCATTTTGATGTTCAGGGTGACTTCCACATTACAAGAGAACCTAAAATGGCGGCTTAATCCAAGATGGCGACTTACATTACTTTCTCTAAGGTCAAAACCTTGCCGCAGAGTTTGTTCGCATATGATGTTTAGACAACTTGGCGTAGGCCAATACACAAGCAATTGCTGCGATAGGAGGCATAATATTGTTTCAATTCCGACAAACCCTACTTTTGGACTATGCCAAGTGCTAATATCATTTCTAATACTTATAACTCCATGCATTATTGTCCATACATCCTGAATCATTATCTGTAATGTATATAGCCATTAGGTCGTTCATCAGAACCTCTTGTAACACAAACTCTTTAGATGCTGTATCTGGGGCGTACATTTTGTGCCCTACTGTGCTCACCGCTTGAGCACAACACCCCCCTAGCATTGCACATATACTAGGTAGACATTGGAAACAGCAACAAAGGAATAGCAGGATTCCCAAAATAACCAGGATAACAGAAAGCACCTTCCAACCCCAGGATCGTAGAGAATCCCAGAACCAGGCGCTAATATTCCAATCTCCCACCGGAACATGCACCTTAGAACTAAGGATGTGCAAGTTCTGTATTGCTTTAAAAATTGTCGGCGAGGAGTCTGGTATGAAAACACAGCAAGCGGACCCCACTAATTTGCATACTCCACCACGTTCTGCCAGAATGACATCTAATGCCATCCGATTTTGGAGTGCTACCAATCTTATTGCCTTTTGTTCTAGTGTCATATTGTAGAGTATATCCGTGGTCCGGTTGATGGTTCTCTCCAGTACTCTTGCTAACCCCCTAATGTTTTCAGAGTTTGCTATCTGTCCCCAAAAGGGCACAACTGATTTCGCTATATCTCCCAATACTTGCCCAGGGGTATCTTCGTTCTCGTCCCGTCGTGGGTGAGCCTTAGAAACTTCCAATGTACTAGCTATAAATACCCCAGGTAACAGGATTCCTAAATAACAGGTTCCTTGCCAATCCTTGGGCAACCAGGGAAATGCTGAACTACCACAAACAAAATAAACAGGCCCCCCTACATACAGAGGCCTGTTCTCCCCAGTCAAATTTACAATGTTTATACAACCTTCAAAATCTCCCATTGGCCGAGTGCCATTTCTTTGTACACAGAAGGGGACTGAATCAGGGCTATGATTAATAGAGTAGGAAGGGGGCACAGCGTCCTTATTGCCTATCGGAGCCATTTTAAAGGAAATTAGAGTTTGGAAAGGAAGAGGTAGTTTATCAGATGGCCTAATAGAAGCGACATTTGGTCTACTTCTATTTTCAAAAAGCGAGCATCCCAGGGGAGTCAATTCACGTTTCTCAAAATCATTTAAATTAGTTCCATCAAAGTTCCCTGAGACGCTATAATTCCAACGGCCAAAGAATAGTGCTCTAAGAGAGGCATAGCAAGCAGTCGTTAAAGGTAAAGGGTGAATATACCATCCTAGCCCCTTGTTCCCATGTTGCGGTAAATGGGTGCAAATCCAGCAATTACTCTTATTAAAAATGGCATGCGTTGCATTCATTACTATCATTAAAGTGTTATTATGATACTTTCATCTATGCTGGGAGTCTCTAGGTGACAAGGTGTGAAGGTGTACAGAGGGAGTCAAAGTAGTAGGTACAATCTCAATTGGCAGTAGAGGTTTTAGAGGGTACATTTCTTCGAAGTACCAAAGTCCCACAGCGGTAATTACACAAATTCCAATTATTATTAACACAACACAGCAATACTTTTCGGGGCCCAGGCACATTGTTCGTTGTCCGAGTTGGTCACCCCCTTATTTACAAGTCCAGTGCAGGGAGCAGCGGTGGAGGTGGCAGGCATCGTAGTTTCTCAATCAACGACCCCAATGTTCGTTGCTGGCGACACTACGGTCGCGTGACTTCTTAGTCCTTCCCAACCCTAGCCAACAGAATCCCTTTTTTTTCTTTTGTTCGAAAGAAACTTTCTTTTACAAGAGGAAACTTTCAATCACTTCTTCTTTCCAAATGCACGGAAAGACCCGTGCCGTAGTTCTATTTTCTTCGTCGAAGGTCGTACCTGGTGGTACCCAAAACTGTTTGATCCGGAAACTAGGTAACGTCACTTCCTGAGGGAGGCGACGTATCAGAGGTGACGGAAGTCGCAGAACTTGAAACAATGTCTTCCGGAAATGACTTTTTCAAAGAGTGCGGAGACGAAATGGACTGTTCCCCAAGCTCCACGGGCTCAGGGAAATTCTCAGACGCACTCACAGTGCTGTTTGCTACTCCAGGATCAGAGATTGTAGCATCAGCGAGGGGTTCTGCTTCTTCTGTAACGTGTGGCGTCGGGTGAGGAAGTTTCTTGACATGCATCGCGTGGATCCAATGTTTTTTTCCAGCCACCCGCACTGCTGTCTGGGTGACCAACAGCACCTGGTAGGGTCCCCTCCAGCGAGGAGCGAGACAGGAAGACCTTTCGTAGGCCTTCACTAGGACCCAACTTCCAGGCTGAATATCGTGTCCTGGGCCCGTAAACCGTACAGGTAAAGCTGATTGGACCTGATGATAAATGAAATACAGATTTTTAGTCAACTGGTTGAAGTAGTCTACAAGCAATACATTGTCAACCTCCCTCAATGTTTTAGGCCTCAGAAGACACCAAATATTAGCAGGTCTCCCCATCACTACCTCAAAGGGGGAGAGCCCAGTCTTAGTTTGAGGTGTGGTTCGCATGGCTAACAATACAATAGGTAAGGCATCTGGCCATTTTAGTTTGGTGTCAGCACATGTTTTTGCAAGTTTATTCTTCAGAATGCCGTTATGTCTCTCTACCAACCCAGCACTTTGAGGATGTCTAGCCGAGTGAAATCGTTTTTCAATGTGTAACACTGTGCATATCTGCAAAATTACTGCTGCAACAAAATGGGGACCATTGTCTGACCAAATTACCCTTGGAAGCCCAAATCGGGGAAATAATTCTTTTACCATAGTCTTTGCAGTGGTCATGGCAGTAGCATCTTTAACGTGGAAAGCCTCGACCCATTTACTAAAGGCACAAATAATCACAAGAACATATTTTAGATTGCTACACTGTTCCATCTCGATAAAATCAAAGTGGATGCCCAAAGATTCCTCTTGGAGTTACTGTCCCCTTCCCCACATTGTGCTGTAAGCAAATCATACAATTCTGAACATGGCACTGTGCAATCTTCGAAGTTTTATCATTTACCCATACTTGTTCTAACATTTTCGTGATCTGCTGAGCACACACATGCGGAGGACCGTGTGCCATCGTAACCATTGCCAGCACATATGAATCAGGGAGCAACCATTTTCCTTCAGATGTATCCACCCAACACCCATCATCATCCAGTTTCCCCATTCCTTCGGCCCACCTTTTAGACTCTTCTATTGTGGCATCAGTTTGAATATCTCGCACAGACCCAATACCCTCATCCATTACATAGGCATCTTTTGTTCCCTTTAGAGCATACATGTCTGCGCTAAGGTCTGTAGCCGTTTGCTGGCTATCTGGTTCCCTTTTCCAACATCATCTATGACCTTACGAGGTGCTGCACATTTCATGATCGCTAACTGCCTAGGGAGTGAGAGTGCCGAGAGCAATTGCACTATCAGGGGACCATGCTGGATCTTGGTCCCATGTGAGGTTAGGAACCCTCTTTCCGACCAGAGCCTCCCAAAGTTGTGAGCCACCCAAAGGCGTACTGGCTATCAGTATATATGTTTACTGTATGCCCTTCGGAGAGTTCACAAGCTCGGGTCAACGCTATAATCTCTGCGGCCTGCGCAGAGTTATGCGGAATTCTCTTAGTTTCAACAACCGTACTCAACGTAGTAACTGCATAGGCAGCTGTAGATGTACCATCTGGGAGTTTGAAGCAGGAGCCATCACAAAACAGCTCCCCTTCTGCATTACCTAAAGGAGTATCTATAAGATCTATCCTGCCCTTCGTTTCCTGTTCAGTGGTATACAGGCATTTATGTAATTCTTCATCACCGCAAACAGTATTTTGCGGGAAAGGTAGAAGTTCAGCCGGATTAAGAACACAACACCTCTTAATTTGAATGTGAGGGGCAAACAGAATTAATTCATACCTTGTCAGCCGTGCAGAAGTGAGGTGTTGCGTTTGGGTTTTATTCAATAGGACATCTGCAGAGTGAGGTACCATCAAAATTAAATCATGGCCTAGGACCATTCCCTCACTCTGTTTTACAGATGCGGCAGCAGCAGCGACAGCTCACAAACATCTTGGCAAAGCGCATGCGACAGGATCAAGGGCGGAGGAGTAGTAGCCGCACGGCCTATTCTTCCCTCCGTGTTCCTGTGTTAACACAGCCAAAGCACATCCATCACATTCATGCACAAACAACACAAAGGCCTTGTCATAATTTGGAGTACCCAGAACCGGTGCAGAGCATAACGCGGTTTTGAGAAGCTCAAATGATCGTTGATGTTCCGATTTCCATGGCAGCGGCAGAGAAATGCCCTTCTTCGTCAAAGCCAACATCGGTTTTATCACTAGTGAAAAGTTCGGGATCCACAACCTACATTAAGAAGCCATACCTATTAAGGCCCTGACTTCCTTCTGTGTATTTGGAACAGACATGCCAGAAATGAGTTTTATTCTTTCAGGTGTCAATCTTCTCCCCTCCTTTGACAGTAGGTAGCCTAAATAGGCGACCTCCTGACAACAATATTGAAATTTCTTGAACGAAGCTTTATGACCGTTTTCGGCCAGATGAATAAGTAACAATACAGTGCCTTCTTTACAAGCACTTTCAGAATCTGCAGCCAAAAGCAAATCATCGACATACTGAAGTAGTGTACAAGTAGGTGGCAATTCAAGGGTGTCGAGCTGCTCTTTCAAAGCTCTACTATAAATGCTTGGACTTTCAGTATACCCTTGAGGTGCCCGAGTAAATGTAAATGAACGTCCTCCCAAGGTGAACGCGAACAAATATCTACTCTCTTTGTGTATAGGAATGCTAAAGAAAGCATTCTTTAAATCCACAACACTAAAGTGCGTAGCTTTAGCAGGGATCATTGTTAGTATCGTTGTTACATCAGGCACAATTGGAAATTGTGGGGCAACAACTTTGTTAATAGCACGAAGATCAATTATAAAACTGTATGGGATTGCATTGTCGCCTTTCTTGTATACAGGCAAAATTGGGCTGTTACATAAACTACCTGAAATCTCTTCAATCACCCCTCGATGCACTAAATCGGAGACAATGCACTTCAAAGCACGCTTGCCCTCAACTGATATTTTATATTGCGGAATGCGTGGAAGTTTGACTCCATGCTTCAAAACTATTTGAACGGGCTCAATCTGTAGCACCCGGACATCATTGTCGTCAGCCGCCCATAAACATTCTGGAACAACACTAAACTCTGGAGGCAATGGTCGAGTCAAAAACAGAGAATTGGGAAGTTGCTGTGGTGAAACCGTCAGTCGTACTCCATCAGAGGAACAATGAAACAATGAATTACTGCATTCAATTTCTTCAACAGATTTAACCCCAGCAAATTTTCTCCACAGTTCGAAGTCAGAAGGAAGAGACAATGGTCCGTAAAGGGACCCAAAGAAACAGACACCGGCGAAGAAACAATTGGTATACCAGAAAACCCTACAGAAACATTTGTTTGCCCTGACAGTGGAATGTTTGGAACCCCGGAATGATCAATGGAGCACTTCTGTGCTCCAGTGTCTATCAAAAACTGATGTTTCCTATTCCCCACTAACAATTCAACGTAGGGACCTTTCTGATTAACGGGAATAGGTGAGGGTTCCAAACCCTGCTTCGGGCAGTCCTAACGGAATACAATGTTATCAGAAGGAAGCTCTTCAGAAAGGTAGGCAGCAGAAGGGTGATCAAATATGTTTCTTGCGTCCACACTCGAAGTCTGATTTTCCCGTGAAAAAGGTTGCTGAGGATCTTGTGAAAACTGGCCTCTATCAGGGCCCCCTGCTCCAGGGCGACCTCTAGGTCATCTACCCATACTCCCAAACGCATTGTTTGACATTTGTCGAAGGACGGGGCACTGTGCTCGCCAATGACCTTCCTGGCGGCAATAGGCACATTGATTAACATTCACAGGACCCAAAGGATCGTTTCCTTTTGGGACATACTGACCTCTGATCTGTGACGTACTTCCTCTGGGATTTCTAACAATTTGTTGTAACAATACTTTTGTCTTCAAATCTCCTTTCCTCTTCTCTATTTTCTCTTTTTCATTATTCACACGGTTCTCATAATACTGAGCCATGTGCAAAACTTCAGATTGGGATTTCGCCTGCCAAGCGCTCTCAGAGGACATAATCTGTGACTGGATGTCGGGCAACAACCCACGTACAAATTTGTCCACAAACAACCTTTTCCCAGACTCTGTGCCCAAGTCCTGTCCACTGAAATCAGAGAATACCTGTTCGAATCTATTAAAGAACTTGGTGGCACCTTCAGTTTTTCCTTGAACACAGGCCGTAAGCTTGTCACAAATAATTATTTTCTCAGGAATTATGGTTTTCAATTTTGCGACAATTCTATCAGGCAAAGTAAGTATTACCTGAGGTGGTTTCTCACCAGCTGGTCTTTCAATCCTAGTCATGTTAGCCCACGTATTTCCTAATCCTGGCACATCGTCTATTGTTCGAACCTGCTTCCATAAATCTACGGGCAGGAGTACAGGGAATAGCAAGTCAATGTCACTCAAGGTGAACACAGAGGACTGCAAAACGGACTCTATCTCTTTGTAGAATCCTGTCAGGTTTTTCCTGATATCGGGAATTGATTGTCTAATAGTGTTCACTTCCTGTCGTGAAAACGGGAGGTGAACAAATTGTGATACATAATGTGCAGGGATATCCACAGCGGGTGCACCAGTCCCAGCGTTAGCGGGAATCTCAACCTTTGGGACAAATGTCGGAGGAACCTCTCTCATAGGCAACTGAGATATAGGTAACTCCGACCGCTTACTAAGCAACAGAGCCAGGTCGAGCGCTAAGGCAGTCGAAGAAGTGTCGGGCGAAAAAGCCCTTTTACAAATTCCCAATAACTCTATAGGACAACTAACCTTCTTCTTTACACATTCTTCCTGCAGGTACTGTACCATTACCTGAATCACCTTCCTCTGCATTTCTACTGTATACTGACTATACCTGTCATATACTTCATCTGGCGATATCGATGAATCCGAGATCCATCGAATCGCATCTTTGGTACAAATTCGTACTTCCTCAGGTGCCGATCTACGACACGGAAGGAACCGTTTCTGCACATACATACTGTCGTCTTCATCATCCTCATCTCGTGATTTCTCAAAGTCCCTCCTATACTCAAACAATCTTTCAACATGACCATGTACTTTCTCCTCTGTGTCCCTCGAAAGTGCTAAAGCATTTAGATCCCTCACTCCTTGTGGGAGATCCGAATTTTGTAATCTACCCCACATCACACATAAATGAGTCCCCAAACCTTCGATAAAAACATTTTTCTCGGGAAAATTTTTCGAATTTGATAATGTGGAAAAAACGTTAACTTGATCACCTTTCTCCATACAGTGCTTAGCCCATGCAAATAATTCTCTTTTCTTGTCTGCGGAAACAGTATTACGAGTGACAAGCTTTGACCCCGCACCCTGATCAACTTCAGTCAATACAGAACCACTCGGGAGCGGAGGTGTGGGCAAATTCAATAAGGGTGCAACTATCGGCGCAAGAGGAAGGGGTGGCGGGATAGGTGGAGGAACAACAACTAGAGCAGGGGTCTCCAACCTTTTCATTGGCGTGGGCTACTTTCAGTGGAGGGCTAACAGTGGAGAGCTACTTGCGAGCGATCGGGGGTGGGGGATGTTCATAAACATTGGAACTTGTACTTATTTTTTTTTGCTGTTAATTTCCCCTTTATAAATAGAGGGAATAATAGTGCTTCACGATTATGTTAATAAAGTTCAAAAACCTCTTTATTGCATTCTTTTTTATTAGAAGCCATCTTATAAAAAGAATTCACAATGTGGGAAAATGATTGGGACATTCAGTGTGAAGATTGACACTGCATGCCGCCCACCAGTGCTCTGTCGTCAGGTGTATAACTTGATACAGCTACTCTGATGGAGTCACTCAAATGCTCATCAGTCAGACGGGTTCGAAATTTTGATTTGAGGAAGTTCATATCTGAAAATGCAGATTCACAGAGATAGGTGGAACCAAAAAGAGAAGTCACTTTTAATGCTGCTGTGCAAAGGTTACTGTACTCCTTGTAATCAACAAGGCTCCAGAAATTGGTGTGAGATTGCCTGCTCTTCAACTGAATGTCCCCTTGCAGGCTGACAATCTCCAATTCCATAGCACAACTGTAGCACAACTGTTCAGGTTAAACAGCTCACCCATTTGTTCTGCAAGTTCACAAACATCGACTTCCATGAATGGGTTTGCGATGAACATCACACACGGTTCAATCCTCTCGAAATCTCTGAACCGGTCACTGAACTCCTCCTTAAGCCTGCTCAGGAGACTGCTATATTTGTCAATGTTCAGGAGTTCAGGACTAGCTAGCTTTATTGTCTGTCAGCATTTGGGTAACAGAAGGGAAATGATGCATTTTCTTTTTCACCACTTGTTCACTGAACAGGTTAAGTTTGGAGTTAAATGTCTTTACTGCGCTTATCATGTCAGCAATGGTTTTACCTTTGCCTTGCAGTTCACAGTTCAGGGTATTTAATTGTTCAGTAACATCTGCCAGAAATGCCAAATCAAGTAGCCAAGAAATGCTGCATAATTGGCCGATGTCTTCATTTCTTGACCTCATGAAGTCTTTGATTTCTGGCAAAAGTGAAAGAAAGCGACGTAGTATTTTCCCCCTGCTAAGCCATCGGATTTCTGTATGTAGCAATAGATCACCATTTGCCGCAGATAGTTCTTCCAGTTCTTCTAGGAATATTTTGAACATTCTGTGCTGTTTGGCCTTTGCACGAATTGAATTAATAATTCGCCCAACAGGGGCCATCACATGATCAAAACCCATCACTTTTGCACAAATTGCCGGCTGGTGGATGATGCAGTGGTAGTGCAATAATGGAGGGAAATCAGGGTCTGCTTTACAACACGCAACAAAACCAGAATGACGCCCGGTCATTGCTGGTGCACCATCAATAGTTACTGCCACCAACTTGTTCAATGGAATCTTTGTTTTGACAAAATAATTCTTGACCTCATTGTAGATATCAACACCTCTGGTTGTGGATTTCAGAGGCAGCAAGGTCAAAAATTCCTCTTTGTTGGTGAAGTCTTCAAACACCATTCGAGCAAACAGTGCCAGCTGAGCAGTATCACTCGCATCAACTGAGTCATCACACTGAATGGAAAAAAAACTGCATATGCTCAAATCTTTTTCTAACTGCCCCATCACATTGGCAGATAGTGCAGATACCCTCCCTGCCATTGTGTTTGCCCCCAACTGCACATCTGAAATGGCAGACATAATTTCAGGGCAGTTTTTAAAATCTGGCCACGAGAGCCATTGCACCTTTCACCACTGCACCATCTGTAAAAGTACATTTGTGTTTTGCCAAATAATTTGCAACTTTGAAGGATGCCTCTGTTGCAGCATTTGCTTTCTTTGCTGGTTGAGTAAAAAATGACTGTTGCATCTGCAGGGCAGCTTTTAGTTCAGCTACTTTTTGGGTTCTCAGACGGCTTCCTTTAGGAAAATTCTTTTCATAATTTGTATGCATTGTCACAAAATGCCTCTCGACATTACTCTTTTTTCCCACTGCTACTTTGGCACTGCAGATTAAACACACACACTTCCCTTTTACACTTGCGAAAAAGAAATCGGTCTCCCACTCCTGATGAAAATGATACGTCTTCTGCCTTTTGTTGGATGGTCCGCCTACTTCTGCATCCATGATTTCAACAATTGTCGTTTGTACGTTTCTTTTGGGACTGCACGCACAATGTAATCTGAGGAGGATTTCAATGTGTTATTATGGTTTTAAAAATAATTGAGCACAAAGTTCTGCTTAGTCCAAAAATAGAAACCAGTGCCATTTTAGCACATTTGCAATTTCCTGAATATATTGAATGACACTCCTGCCCGGGCATATAGGGCAATGGCCGAACCACAAACACAAAATCATAGTGTGGTCCAGTCAGATAACACTTTCCGCATAGTGGAAAATAAGCATGAAAGTACGTGAGCGAGCCCTACTTTTGTCTGTCGTCCCCCTACCTTTGTCAGTGGCCCCCTAAAGTTGATTCCTAGCGAACCCACTGGCGTGCTGTAGTTCAAACTAAGCTTAAATATTCCCTCTGCTGTGCTCTCTGCTCTCCTAAGCCTTTGCGCACCACTTTTTCTTTGGTGCACTTGCTGATTTTGGGCCCGGTTTAGCCCGGTTCAAAGTGAATTTGCGCTGCTGAAAAGTGACTGTACTGCCGAAACAAACTGATTCATGGAACTGTGCAAAGTGTATTTTTGCCGTGCAAAGTCTTGGCAAGGTCATTCAACAACTCAGAACTGTAATCTTTAGCTAGTTTTGGCACAGAACTTCAAATGCAAAGCACTCTTTAATTACAAGAAAAAAAATCAATGTTTCTTCTAAAAAACATTTAGTTGTGGGCTACTTGCATTTAGGTTGCCCTGTGCAGTGAAGCATTGAGGAAAAAGGATAGCATGTGTTTATAACCCATGGGAAACAGGTCAATCCAATTAAGACCGCTATGTCAGGTTGGTACACAAAGTCTCATTCTTTTCACCACTCAATTCCATCCCAAAAAAGTGAACTGGTTGCTTTTAAAACTCTACTTGCTGAAACTTGTTATTAGTCCATTCATATTTGAAAAGTGAATTTCACCACAGGTTATTTAACTTAAAAACATCCATATTGTGAATAAGCTGGAAAAGTGCAAGAGAGCAGTGATGTGCTGTTGGCCATCATAGAATTTTGGACCATTCGAACCACCTTTGCCACATACTTCCGATGCGTTATTGTCAGCGTTTACTAACCTCACTATGGTGCATTTTCAAGCAAGGCCTAAGCTACCTGTCAGTGTTCAGTGGTAAACACGAAGAGACATCACCCTAGTGGACAAGGGAGACTGAATAAGCAGCTAGGTCTGTCATTACACTGATATAAAGGATGCTGGCAGGTTCACAGAGCATGGACTTCAGAGAGGAGTCCTCAAAGGTGAAGGCTGGGAAAGGGAAAAGCATGAGTTTTTTTTAATGTCAGGTACGCATTTGACTATGATCAAGTGGTGATCCTTCAAACAGATTGAAAGCAAACAAGCTTCAATACCCTCTCCCAGTAAAACACCAAGAATAGTTCACTTAAAAGGGTTTGCTAACTTAATATACAGTGCCGTGCTAGGTATTAGAGGACAATACCATTTTATGGAAATATATGAATTTCTTTAAACTGCATTTGCAAGTCCCGACATTTATAAATAAATACACAACAGTTTCATCAATTCAATACTTGAATGCGGGCGAATGATGCATGCAATTCCTCGGCAAATATTGCGCCAGCCAATACATGACTGCAAACATACAGGTTGACTCTTGCTCATCTCAGTGACCCCATGTATATTAAAGGAGTCAGTCTCCCATCTGGGAAGACAATTATATTTCAGTTAAAACACTCTAAATTCTCACTCCAGTTTTCTCGAGCTATAGATCATACCATATTAATTCATTATGTGTGCAGGGGTGATAACTTGTGTCTGAGAGAGTTCATTCTTTCATTCAGGAGTGAACATGCCTGTTGCCAATTGAATGTAGCCAGATCTACTATTGAGACATGGGGCCAGTGCCATGAACTCACATTGGTGGTGAAGAAGCAAACAACATACAGAACACAATGGTATAGTGTTGCAGTCCTGCTGAGAAATGACAATTCGTTCTCTTTAAATGTAAAGCACAGTGGCTGCGAAGTACACGCACTGTGCCATTAAAAATAAAGAAGCTCTGGTGGGCGGAAGTGCTGCTTCCATGGCATCAGAGTATGCAATTCCCTATTGAAGTATAGAAGCCCTATTGAGAAGTGCCATTAAAAGTGAAACTGTCCAGGTTTCACTTTCAGTCATATGAGTTACTTTAAGAAACGCAGGGCTCTGGCGAGGAAGTCCAGAGTGGGGGCTGCCTCGCCAGAGCCCTGCCTTCTAAAAATAACATGCATGACTGCAAAATAGCCTAGGGTCGAAACGGAGACAAGCAGCTATAATGCTGAATGTCTCCGTTTCGCTCTAGGTCAGTGGCAGTCATTTAAGTTACTTTGAGAAACGCAGGGCTCTGGCGAGGAAGTCCCGAGGGGGGCTTCCTCGCCAGAGCCCTGCCTTCTAAAAATAACTTGCATGACTGCAAAATAGCCCAGGGTGAGCGGAGACAGTAATCAGCTCCATTTCACCCTGGGCTCCTTTCTGCCAAGCTGCCCACCCCTCCTCTGACGGCATGTGGACACATGAGAGGAGGGGCCGCAGTTAGGTAAACAGATACAAAGAAAAAAAACACACACATTTCACCTCTCCCCACCCACCCGACCTCACCTCACCTCAAACTCAGCTTAGGCAGCCTCTGTTTACCTCTATCCACACTCCAAACGCCAGGGCAGCCACAACATGAAGAAAAAAAAAACGTGCGCCACAGTGCTTTTAAAAGAGAAAGCCCGGGATTTCCTACACAGCACAAAGGGAAACCATTCAGCCAATAGGAGCACAGCTTGCACAGCAAGGAACTTGCTCTTGCCAATCACAGGATGCATTCCATATGCTTTACAGATTTGCAGGCCTGTGATTGGTCAGAGCACTTCCTTGCATCTTTTTTTTTTTCTTTCTGAAAGTCGAACGCGAGCGACTTCAAAGGCTCTGGCGAGCTACCAGTCGCTCGCGATCGACTGTTTGGAGACCCCTGAACTAGAGGAATAGGAACAATAGGTTGTACAGGGGGAACAGGAATAACAACAGGAACAACAGCAGGAATGGGCAGAGCACCCGGGAGAGGATCATACGGAGGTGGCGCAGAGGCACCAGGCCTGCGTTCGTTTAACAATTTTTCAATAAATTCTTCAGAAACATGGAAATCTTTAGAAGGATACATTTTCTGGATACCTAGTGAGAAAGCCCTATCCATATTTTTGTCTGACTCCGAATGTTTTTCTTTATCATATAACAACGCTTTTTCGGCATTTGTTTTATGACGGCGTGCATGTTTATCCCTACTTTTAAGCTGCTGCAACGCTTCTTTTTTCCAATTCTGCAAAACATCAAATGCTGCAGGTCTGGCCTTCTTTTTTAGCAAGACCGATTCTAGGTATTCAATACGGGGGATCTCGAAACTACCATTGATTGGCCACTGAAATTCGGAGGCATGTCTGGTTTGTTTGTGCCAAATATCATTAAATACTATACTTCGAATGCCATACTTACAGTACATAGTACATGCCGGCGACCCCTCCTGGGGTGCCGGGCGGCTAAATTCCAAAGATTGTCGATCGCTGCGGAACAGAGCCCTAAAGCAGCTAGACAACTTCCCAGGCATTTCACAAAAAATTGGTGTTACCTGGTCAGTAATTGTGTCTGCAGATACAATACGCTAAATTCAAATTGTCAGGGTTAAATTAAGAGCCGGGTCATGACTGCACCTGACCAAACCTAAGGAGGACAGTACGGTTTACCAAAGAACTTACCTAACAAATTTTACCTTGTGTTTGGTGGTTTCGACAAATCTGCCCGCCTCAAAAATGGACCCTCGTCAAGATGCTGTGTCAGACCACACGACTATCGTCCAAGGATCGGATCGTGCAGCGCTGCCGAGATATCGCGTCTCGTTCGGTCGGGCCCGCAGTATCACACCGTCCGATCCCGGTTCGATAGTCTGCGTCAACCTTCAATGATCCGGCATCAATCTTGAGGGTCCCTATTCGGGCGCCAACTGTGAAAACATAAAAATAATATGAGGCCGGGAAGCCCAAAACGAAACACACCAACACAGGTTACAAAGAACATACAAGTGCTTTATTTAAAAGCTACAACAGTTACTAAAGTCAATTTAAAAACGGATAGCTATTCGGCTCTCAGAGTAACGTAACGAACTTCAACGAAGGTTCGATGCATAAGTAAGAGAGAGCGTACATTGGAATACTTGGGCTTTTTATACTCTTTATCCAGCCCTTGGCCAACCCCCTCGCGGGTTAACCATTCTAGGGATCGGGCTTATGGGTTCCTTGCCAGGTCAATCCTATAATATATGCATTTTGATTAGTTTCGCTGATATAGTTGTACATTTACACATGGGTCTACAATAGGACAAGGTCTCAGTTCGCGACCCCGACAAGTGGCCTGCAGGCATATTAATTATTCGTATGTACGGAGGTCACAACGGCCAGAATCTTACTCAGAATGTCATTCGGCCTCCATTTTGATGTTCAGGGTGACTTCCACATTACAAGATAAGCTAAAATGGCGGCTTAATCCAAGATGGCGACTTACATTACTTTCTCTAAGGTCAAAACCTTGCCACAGAGTTTGTTCGCATATGATGTTTAGACAACTTGGCGTAGGCCAATACACATGCAATTGCTGCGATAGGAGGCATAATATTGTTTCAATTTCGACAACTTGTAAAGGATTAGGATGGCTGGATAAACGTTTTCCGAAAATACCCGAAGATGGCTGCCAAAAGCCTGAATCTAACATTAAAAAAAGGAAAGTAGTGTTATGTTTGGGAGGGACATCCCGTATGTAAAACATTCAAAAGGTGTTGCCAAGCACTCTTGTTATAATGCATGACACACGTACCTGTTCCCTCTAGAGGGACGATACGCTGAGAGCATCTACCTGGATTGAATGGGTCTGGTCTCACTGCTCGTACGGGAGAGATGTATAAGAATCAATGAGATGCCCGTGTCACTCACAGCAGCATGCAGTGTGCAGTCCGAGGAGCTGGAAAAGGCTGTCCCTGAGAGTGAACTTACGGTTGCTAAGTAACCAAGGGAAACGCTCCCATCAAAATGTCCCTGGTATAGAGTTGCTGTATGTCCCGGCTCTGCACCCTCGTGGCTGCGTGCCTATTAATAAAAGAAAAATAATAATAACACATACATGAAAATAAGAGCAGTCTCATAAAGTTCACATGCTCAGTTTGCACAGTGCTGGAAATTCCTCAATAAATGGTCACTGGGTGTCCTGCATCAAAATGGATCTGCCAGTGCCCGTATATTGGGAGGGTAAACACAGAAGATCAGAGACTAACTTTGTAGCGTGTGTATTCAAGTAAATGGTGCCATCTTTTATAACCACAACATCTGGATATATCCGCTCATAAATGCATATAGCTGGTCAAAACCCCTTCACCGCAGATGGAAAGTGAATGGATAGATTTGTGACAGCAAGTTAACAATATGGTTGCTTGTATATAGGCAAATTGCGAGTGTAGCTTCCTACCTATAAGCAGAATGGACCATAACATTTTCACAACAGACAGAGGGCGTCATCGCGAGTTGGGCGGTAAACCTTAAATCCGACAGTAACGCTATTAAGGCTGCATTTAAGGATCCGCCGGATCACAAGTACAAATACCGCTGGTGTTATTACAGCCGGCGCAAGTACAGCCGGCTGTAATAGCGCCGGCTGTAACAGCGCCAGTATCCATTTGCGCTATTACAGAGCAATCACAAGTCTGGCGTAGGTGCTATTAGCGCCAGAAAAGCAGCAGAAAATACTCCAAAAATACCCCTAGCCAAATGCTGGAGGAAAAAGAACACAGGACACAGCAAAAAGTGCCCAGGTGAAACCATTGCAAATCAGAGGCCTACAAAAGACCCACCCATGCACAACACACCCTCCCCAACACCATTACACCAGCAGGAGCAGGGAGGAGACAGCAATAAGGGCCCAGGTGAAACCATTGCAAATCAGAGGCCTACAAAAGACCTACCCATGCACAACACACCCTCCCCAACACCATTACACCAACAGGAGCAGGGAGGAGACAGCAATAAAGGCCCAGGTGAAACCAATGCAAATCAGAGACCTACAAAGGACCCACTCATACCCAACACACACTTTCAAACACCATGCTGCCATTTGAAGCTGGGAGCCTTGATGTGGACATCTACCTGGTGCTCCTGGAGCTACAGAGGCCAGCCAACCAGGCCAGGGCCCTGGGAGCACAGGGGGTGGTGGGGATGAGGAGAAGGAGGAGGAGAGCAGCACCAGCAAGGCGGCCAGCCTTCCCCAGGGTCAGGCCAACACCCTGGGCCCTGACTGATGGGCAGTTGGTGACCGAGTATAGGCTGGACAGGGCAACCATCACCCAGTTGCTGGACACAATCCAGGCTGACATCGGCAGCCGTATAGCTATCAGAACTGCAGTGCCCCCGATCATGAAGCTTGTGTCCCTGCTACAATACCTTGGGACTGGCAGCTACCAACACACTGTTGCCATGATGCATGGAATGGCCCAGTCCACCTTCAGCGCCATGCTGGGACAGGTGCTGGATGCACTGCTGCTCCATGTGAATGAGCACATTGCATTGCCAGCCACACAGGCACAGGTGAACCAACTGAAGGGTCAATTCCATGCCATTGCCCAAGTCCCCAATGTCATAGCAGCCCTGGACTGCACACATGTAGCACTAGTACCACCCCGGCACATGAGGCAGCCTACAGAAACCGTAGAAATTACCATTCCATGGATGTGCAGATGACATGTAGCCCTGACCTCACCTACAGCCACTGCTGCGCCTGCTATCCAGGATCCACCGATGACTCCATGGTCCTGCGCAACAATACCCTGCCAGCGTACGTGGTAAGGCACTGAGGCCAAAACACATGGATGCTGGGTGAGTACTAATGTATTCCAAAATGCATGTTAAATTACATCTGATGGCAGTGGACATACACAGTGAAATCCCTGCATGCCAGCAGGAGACATAGGCAGCACCAGCACTGCAACATTCCCATGCATGTAGCTCGCATGAGAACCCTTGGATATGTTCAACACAGCAGAACACACCCAGTCTGAATGGAAAAGACATGTGGCAGCACAGTCACATATGGAAGCCCAACTACCACAAAGCCTCCTGTGTATGTTGCAGTATTGCTTCTCACCCTGACACAGCAGATACATCCCACCCTAGCCACCCGAAAGTCATGCCAATGGTGCGCAAAAGTAGGCACATCCACAAAAGCACTACCCACAAGTAGTGTGATTCACGACAAAGTACATCAATGAAACACGGACCCCTGATTGGCCAATCACATGCCTGGAGAACTGTACATAATTGTGCCAATCAGCAAACGCAACAGCAGCCAAAGGGAATGCCAATGACACATGGGCCAACAACATGTTGCATGCATAAGCAGATTGAAGGGTCGCCTCCTCCAGTGACAAGGGACAGATTACTGTTACATTCAGAAACAGGGGTGGTACTAGTAGTAAGTAGTCCATCGAATCAATGCGGCCCCTTGCACAGCACACACCACAATGTAAATGACCATAACTGGTCCACATGTGAAAGATGAGTGTGATGCACATAAGCACTCACATATACATAGATACACAGCTGCATGGCAACCTCAGACCATGCATGTCTCAGAAGGCGAGGGGTGTATGCCAACATTGCAATCAGATAGCAGACCTCTTCAACACAAACTTCATTCTGCTGCCAATGTCACTGATGACTTAGCCTTGTGTACCCACTGAACCAACCTTGTCCTCATACCTGCATTCTCTCCCCTGCAGGTGATTCGGGATATCCCCAGTACACATGGCTCATGACCCCTGTGCGTCATCCACACACTCCAGCTGAGCGGGCATACAACATTTCCCATGGACATACATGCATCTGCGTCGAGAAGGCATTTGGACTGCTGAAGGCACGCTTCCGGTGCTTAGACCGTATGGGAGGGGCATTGATGTATGCACCTGAAAAAGTGGGCAAAATCGTACTTACATGTGCCATGCTGCACAACATTTGCTGTCGCAGGAATGTGCCACTGCCCCCTGATGCTGATGTGCAGCCACCTTGGGATGGGAGTGAAGATGATGATGTGCCAGAAGCTATTGCACGTGTACACAGGAATGGGGTGAGGGAGGGGAGGTTGGCCAGACAGGGCTTGATTGAGAATTATTTTTGATACGGGTGATGGCTACATTTGACACATATCACTTGAACATTAAAGAGCACTTTATCACAATCATGACTGTCCATGCTTTGTATGATTTGTGAATGTGATTTATTATATGTTTGACAATCCCCCCGCCCAGTGAACACCCAGCACACAATCCCTCCTCCCCCAGTGAACACCCAGCACACAATCCCCCCTTCACCCAGTGAACACCCAGCACACAATCCCCTCTCCTCCCAGTGCACTCCCCAAAACAGTGCAGGTAGGTGCATGTTCTCAGGGAACCCACAACAGTGCCATGTCCATCTATGATGGTTGCAGGCGCTTTCCAAGTCCTGGCCTCTCTGGTGTGTGGGATATCAGGTGGTGCAATGAACGGCGCCTGGGTGAAGGCTCCAGGGATCCCTCCATTGGTATAGTGGAGGTCGATGGGACCGACCCGATGACCTGCAGCTGCTGGCAGAGAAGGTTTTTCGATTCCCTAGTCTGCTCTGTATGTGCAGAAACTGCCTCGCACAACTCTTGTACCCTTTGGTTGAAACCTGTCAGGGTCACGGTGCATCCATCCACCACTTTCCGGGTGCGCGCGTTGTCTCGGGCAATGTACTTGTTGGCATGCCGTATGGCTGCGCTGATGGCCTTGATGTGCTGGCTGTGCACTTTGGCCATGGCTTCTACTTTTTTGGCCTCTATAATGTCCAGACGTGCCATCACGGCAGCTCCCGTAACGAAAGGTACCCCGGGTGCGACGGGGACCGGGCTGGCAGTTGTGCGCTGCCTGGGGGGGGCTGCATGGGGACATGCTTAGAGCTTGGATGGGGCTGCTGCTGTCCGAGTGCCTATCATCTGGGGTGCCATATGATGTTGTGTCAACGTCAGGCTCGAGTGTGTGGGCACAACGCACATGCACACGTGGGGTGTGTGCTACCACTGTGACTGGCTCAGGGCTCCCCTGAGGTGTGGCCATTCCTTCGGTGTCACTGCGTCTGGGTGAGCACACCAGTCCTGGCTGACATTCAGCTGTAGGTGTCTGTCCCTCATCAGGCTCTGACCCACAGGTGACTCCCTCTACATCGAGTGTCTGCATGATGGGTTGGGGTGAGGTAGGCGCTGACCCCCTGCGGCCATGTGGGTGCTGCAGCCATTTTGTTAGGCTGTGCTGTGGTGATGTGGGATGGGTCCGGCGTTGGGTTGCTTCCGGGCAGCCCCTCTGCGGGGTGGTGGTGCTAGTCGAGGAGCGCTGCCTTGGCCGCCGTGATGTAGTGGCCTCCTCACCTTCATCGTCGTCCTGTGGTGATTGCCGTGTGCATGTTGAGTACATAGGGTATGGATTGAGTTCAGGGCGGCCTACATAAGTATCATGCATTTCATGCCATCACATTCATTCACTCAGGTTCTGCATGTGTGGTCCTTACAGGTTCATGCATTTTGGGGGCGGGCTCACCTGCAGCCTGCTGGATACTGGTGCCAGGCCCCACTCCGCGGACTCCCTCTATGGTGCCGATATTGATGAGTGCTGTCATCTTCTCCTCCCAGGGCATGAGCTCGGGTGGTGGTGGTGGCCCTCCTCCAGTGCCCATGCTTGCACTCCTGTGCTTGGATATTATGCCACGTACTCTGACACACAAGTCATTTAGGCACTTGCGACAGTCCTCCCCATCCCGGGGCACATGCCCCACTGCAGACACCCTCTGGCTGATGTCCTGCCAGATCTGCACCCGACGCTGGCCGCTTGTCTTGCGCTGCTGTAGTTCATCATGGTGGGTCACTGCCTCCTCCACAAGTACGGCCAGCTCCTGGTCACTGAATTTGGGTTTCCTGACCCTGTCCAGGCTGACTTGCCCCTAGTGCACTCCTGTGACATTTTTCACTCTTCACAGGGGTGGATGGCTTGCAGGGGATATGATATTTGACGGATTGTGATTTCCAAAATGGCCGCCGCTTCATTTCCCGTTCCAGGGTTACGGGTTTCCCACGCGCTACTAGCGCGCGATATTGGCACAGCGGTAGCGCACGGTGCGCTGGAATTACGGGTTCTTGCCCAATTTCTACGGCGTGCGCTATTTGTGCTAACCCCATGTCCCTGTGTGCGTGCACGCCTACTCGTGATCTGGTAGACTTTCCGCCGTGGCTTGGCGTTAGGGCTAATACCACTCGACGGGAAAATCCACTGGATTACCGCCCAACTCGTGATGAGGCCCAGAGTATAAAAAGGCATAATGGCAGCAATTTGAACCAAAAAAATCTTAGTCAAAAACAATTACCCCTTGAACAATCTTCTCACTGACATTATTCCATCTTCTCTCCCCAACAATTTACAGTATTACATGAAGGTTTTACAAATAGAATAAAAAAATATAGGGCGCCTGGCGGAGTCCTGATTTACCCAGGTGGGTACATGTACAAGTCTCAAATCGCAGTGCATCTGGTGCTTCTGTGCTCGCGCGGGCGTGAGCACAGAAGCACCAGACACACTGCGATTTGGGAAGCACCAGACACACTGCGATTTGGGACCCACCCTGGCCCATTCCAGTCTGCGGGACCCTGAGAGACGTCGGCCTTCAGGACACTTCGGCCCACTCTTAAAGTGCAACTTCGCATGAGCAATCCAGTAATTATATGAGGATTGTCCACAGCATCCTACTGCTATTGCAGCAGCAGATTCTACGGACAGCACCACAATTGGTTTCCCTCCTGACGAAGGCCAGCATATAGACAGGCTTCAATCAAGCCCTATTTTGGCCGAAACACACCTGTGTCAATCCCCGTGACACAACTGTACCATCCCCCTCTCGTGTATGTTTTGTAAAGACTGTTGTGTACACCCTCTGTGAACAAATCCTGGGACCATCTTAAGTCCCAGGCGCACTTCCCTTGCATAGTAGGTTTTCTCTACCTCATCTGTTTTTGGAATGTGCCTCCTTGTGGAGTTTTGACCTCAATACCTCTGAGGTCGACACTTACCCGTGTTACCATCGTTCACAATCACTCTTGTCCGTTTGTTCTCTCAAAACCTTCGTGCTTATCGAAAGTACTGTAAAGTAAATTGTAAAATCAACACAAAATGTTCTGTGTCATTGTAAAATAAACATACACACACAGAACAACTTTATGGCTTGTAGGATATTTTCATCCTGATTATTTTCTTCTGGTTTTACAAATAGTGGGCGGGGGGGCAAATGATCAAGTTAGCCAGTGTGTGTTAAATGCAGTCTAAGGAGTGCCATTCCTCTCTGTTATTGAGACCAAGTTGGTAGCTCTGTAATGTGTAGGGCCAGTACGATTCTTTTTTTGCTAGCTGTGTTTCCCTCATGTTTTTGTCTCCCTTTTTGATCTTTTCAATGAACCACCATATTAGGTCATCCTGGATGTGTCCTTGTTCTAAAAATTGCTAACCTGTGTGCTGGTTTTTCCCACATAAATCTTTTTGCATGGGCACTGGATGATATATATACATAACATCACAGCTTTTTCAAGTGCTGCGGAATTTCAATTTCCATTCTTTTCCATTGACTCAGAAAGAAGTTCTTTTTTCTGTGAATTTGTACACAGAGCAATTTCTGCAGGCGTAATGCCCCATTATTTTTGGTAAACCAAAGTATGTTCTTAGGTTAGTGTCAGGAGTTATTAACAATCTGTCTGCTTTGACAAGATGTTGTTTTATATCGTGTTCCCGTTTGAAGGCAAGCAGGGGAGGTTCCAATTGCGGTTTATCCAATTGCAGTACATGCCAATGTTTTTATAAGTTTTTATGACATTGCTCTGTTTGCAAAATGTGGTAACACAGACTATGTTAGTGTTGGGTTGTTAAACCAATGATGTGTCTAACAGATTATGTTTGTTTTAATTTTGTGTTCTCTTGCTGGCGTGTCTAACAATGTTTTTGGAATATCCTCGATTGATGAATATATGAGAGGCCACAGCTGCCTCCATCTTAAAATCGTCTAAAGTGGTAACATTTCTGCAGATTCTCAGAAATTGTCTGAAATGAATATTTTCCCTCAATGCTTTTGGGTGAAAACTCTTGTTGTGCACTATACTATTCCTTTTGGTGGGTTTTTGAATAGACTATTAGATTTCCTTCTGCAGCTGTTATTGTGAGATCAAGGAAGGGGATCGAAATGTTGTCCTTGCATACGGTGAAACCTAGATGTGTATTAAGTTGTCTCACCCAAGCAAAGAGCTGATCTGCATTTCCCTCCCTGGTCTCCAAAATGACCAATATGTCATCAATATATCTTTTGTATCATTTTATGACTTTGGAGAATTCATTTTTGACTGAAAAAATGTCGAGGTCTTCAAATTTGGCCACATATAGAATAGTAAATTGGGAGCAAAAGATGCCCACATTGATGTACCTTTTATTTCCAAAACATATTGCTTTTTTAATCTGCAAAGGTTTTTGATGTGAGAGACATTTCCAGTAAAGCTCACATAAAACTAGTCGGGACATTGTGCAGAGTGACTCTTTGTTTCAAGTAATCATGGCATTCTCTAATAGCCTCACCTTGTGGAATATTAGAGTACAATGCAGTTACATCAAGAGTTATTAGTAGATGGTAAATTGGATTGGATGGAAACCATTCAATGGCATGTATTACATCTCTGATGCCTGAGAGAAAAGTCTGGGTGTCCATGGCCAAAGGTGTTAGAAAAAACTCTATGTATGTACCCATGGGAGATGATAGGTTGTCCACAGGGATTGATGAAGTCTTTATCCATTTTAGGCAGGATGTATGATAAAGGGGTTCTAGAATTGGTTGGGATCTTTGAGAAGACATTGAGACTAGTTGGACCCAATATGAGCCAGCCTGAAAGCAAGTCCAAGTCCACCAATGGTAAGGATCTACACCATCCAAACAGAGAGTAGTTGCCCAATCAACAACTATTGGTTGCCCTGTCTAGAGGAATGTAAGTAGAAATTCAGCTATGCAGGACTTGTTTGTCATTTTATGACTGAATTTGGCCAGACGAAGCCTGATCTGCAAAGACTTAAATCACTACCGCTTTTGTTCAAATAAAACACAATGAGAAACCCTGGAACATTGCAGTTTTTGAAGTGATTCATCCTTTGATGTTAGTCAATCAAAGGATGAATCACTTCAAAAAATGTGAATTGACTAGATACAGCTTCATGTCAATGGATGATATTTGATCCAACATAACTAATAATCCTAATTTGGGAATGCGAGTGGCTATAATCCAGTACCTTGATGCCATCTTTCCTAAATTCTCTTATGATGATAATCCTGTGCCACTTCATTTGTAATCTAATAACTGTGCGTGGCCTTTTGTTCTCTCTGCTTTTGAATTTTAGTCAATTTGTAAGACAAGAAAGATCATCACAAATGTATTTTATACTATCTTGTTATGATAAGGGAAATGTGAAATCAGATTTTTGTTCCTTTAATGACAAGGTCTCATTATTAATGCTCATTTGTACATTTTGTCATACACAGAGTAATTTTTGTTTCATGTCTATAGGTTTTTCTATGTTTTCTTACCTTCTGTGACTTATTGTTGAGATCTCGTTAAATGTTGTTAAGATGTACTATATTTGTCTTTTATACATTCGAAAAGATGATTGTATTATCCATATAAAAAAAATAAAAAATAAAAAAATAACTGAATTTCTACTTGCATTCAGCTAAACAGGGCATGGTTGCCCTTTCTTTAGAATTGAACTCTAAAGGCACAACATTGCTACAACTTTCATAAGACTGGGGTCTTTCTTTTATACCAGTCTTATGAAAGTTATAACAGAGCATCAGCAAGGGATTTGTGTGGTCTAGTGGTTAAGTATTATCCCTCACAGCCACACTCTGCCCTTCCTCCACCCCTGCCCCTTTCCTTCAGATGTCATGTCCCCCCAACATTTTCTGAAAAGTCATACCACTGACTAGATCCAAGGAGAAGCAGATTGTTTCATGAAGAACTGACGGCAGGTTCCACTCGAACATGAGATGTACATAAAACAGTATTGTAGGTGTGATGCCTAGTTCATATTAAAAGATATGTTAAGTGAACACGAAACTTTGATATTACTGGACAGAACATTGCAAAGTTGGACAATGATACATGATAACAATTTGAGGATACAGTGATTTCCCATAAACGCACAGTTTGTGTTGATCAAGTACTGTATCTGCGAGTAAAGCGCAAGTCGCAGGTTTGCAATTTAGCCACTAGATCACTTTGCCTTCCTTCATGGCCACTATTCGGGTGCCCTCCAATGGTTCTATGTACACCACGTACAAGTAATTCTCACTTTAGAGCCTAGACCAATTGAGCTGGTCTTACTTAGCACCCCTTGACCCCTCCCAATACAAATAAATTAGCTAGCATTGGATGAAGCTGAGAAGAATCTTGACCTTGCAAAAAGAGGCACACGTCACATGGTGATGATTTGCAGAATCCTCTTGCTGAAAAACTGGACATGAGAAATTGATCAAAGAAATAACTATTTCAACAAAATGGCCACAGACTATCAATCTGAGAACCCAGAAGACACGGATTTGAAATAATCCTGAATCCTTGTGAGGGAATCGTACAAAAATGTCGACCTGGGAACTGCGACGGCCGAAAATGTGGACTTTCTTTTTCTTTTTAACCCCTCCCTTACACCATATATATATATGTGGGGGGTTAAGTGTATAATATTAATATCAGGGGGTCGTGGGGGGTTTCTCCCCCAAATATATGTGGTGTAAAGGGTTAAAAGAAAAAGTACGCATTTTCAGACGTCGCAGTGATCACATAGATCCCTTGTGAGTTGCAAATAAGAAACTGGAAGAAATTCTAAAGAAACGGGAAAATGAATGTGCTTCTGAGACATGTCTTTGTATTGGCAATGCAAAGACTGCTCATTGTTCCTCAATTATGTATTGTTTTTACTGCTTGACAGCATGGGGATCATTTTCATGTGCCCATGAACATAAACTACATGCAGGAGACCATGGGTAAAAGAGTTACTCATGGTTAATCTGTTCTGTCTCATTGTTCGACACCTAAAATAGGTGTAGACCTTTTGCAAGTAATTTATGTGGATAACGGGTATTCTTTCACAGGCTGTGCTGTCGCATGCAGGGACCATAAAATATCCACATCAATTTTATGTACGCAATATTCACCCAGAGGAATAATAACAGCCATTTACTCATGTGTTTACTGCCTAATATTGCTTGTAAAAATAGCTTCTTTGAAGAGCAGGTGCAAACAGGGTTGTTGCATGAAACAGCAGGCCCATAAAACAATAACATGCGTCGACATAATCTATAATATTCCATGCATGCAACTGACTAATAAAGGGGTGGGGAAAAATGGCAAAATGGCCACTCTCTCTATAAAATAGCAGTATTGTCCATCATATGCTCCCCAGCATCCTTCAGTGGAATAGATCCTTATAGGTTATAGCCACCCATTTAATTCTATGGGCCTCATTATGACCCAGGCGCTAAGTGTTTAATGGTGCCGTAAAAGGCTGCAGCACCGTTAAACACCTAGCGCCTAATTACGAGGTCCCTTTGCGGGACCCGACCTTAACGGCTGATTTTACCAGCCGTTAAAGTAGGGACCCGCAAAGGGACCTTGGTGCTAATTACAGTACCGCAATTTGCAGTACCGTAATTAGCACCTTCCCCATTCCCATTGAGCCCTATGGGGCAAAAATGGGAATGGGGAAGGGCCATGGCGGCATGGGGAATTACCGCCCCACCAACCTCGGAATGGGGTGGTAATTCCCCATTCCGCCATGGCGGACTCTGGCATGGACCATGGTGCTAATAGCACCATGGTTTAGCGCCGGAGTCCTAATGAGGCCCTATATCTTTTAAAAGGGTGATAATCTAGTGTGTTGCATATCAATTATTGTGCTCTAGTTTTGACAGCATCTCGCAAGGGAAGGGATATCTTTTTTTTAATGAAAGTGTGCTTTAGCACCTTGAAGCATTTGTGTGCTAGATGGTTATCACCAATTAAATATCTCAGACCAAATAACCAGACAGACTCAAAAGGGATGGTAAAATACTGCTTTAATCTCAAAGAAGTAAAGCAGGGCGAATAAACACTCATGAAATCAATGTGGGATGTATCAACCCACTCATCCAAGCCCTGCAACATCAATGTGCATTGCTGGCAGCAGAAACATCATAAACGCCGCCGGAAAGCATGCTGCTCGCCAGAAATCACCAGAAATTGCACAGTGAAAACCTGAAAAATAGGCCACCATCCACATTTGCCTACCTTAGTGATCACAGGAGATCACTGCCAACAACCACCATTGGACTACCCACACATAGCCTGAAACCACTTGGAAATAGCAATGCTGATTGAAAACGAAACACAGAGCTGTTTGAAAATCCATTTCTTGATTGTCAAAAATTGCTAAAATCATGGCTCACAAATCACCTAAAAGATCCAACCTCTTTGTTGGGTGTGCCACATCATTTACTGCAAGAATCCACATCAATACAATGTCAGCAAGAATCATGTTCTCAGAACAAAATCCTATTTTAAAGATACTTTATGGAAAAAACAGCTGCCAAAATGGGTGTAATACCGTTGCTCAGCTCTACCAGAAAGCCAGCATTTTAAACCATTTGTGTAAAGTTGAACGATTGAACCCAAACTATTCCAAAAGAAGAGAATTCCATCAAAATGCCATATAGAGTGCCACACAGTGATCTCATGTTGAAAAAGACTTGATGTAAAGATATGTTGCTTATTTTAAGTTTATAAATGTTATTTTTTTCACAAGGAACTATGTTACAATTGATCAGAAAGTAACCTGATGCAGTTAAAACTCCAAAAGGCTTGCTTCCCCTGAGAACCCTTTACACCTTTTCCCTGGACAAAGGAAGCTTCCCCTGCCCTTGGCCAAGAGATTGACAGGCTGATGTGAACAGGAACTAGCAGAGGCACCCTGTGCTGTTTCTTTCAGTCAAGACAATGGATTCTTTGGGATGAATAGGAATATGCTAAATTCGGGTGTAACTGTCAACAAAGTGTTGGCAGGAAACAAGACGTGTGACCTTCTGAGTCAGCCCAGCTCTAGGAGGCGGACCAGACTGAGATGTGAATTGAATTGAAAGCAAATGTATGTTTTATAAAAATGCTTATAACAAATTGTACCAAGATGACAAAAATGGGAAACTTTGAGGTTCTTAAAATGAAAAATTCCCTCACGATTTAAGACTAAGCTGGACGCTGTGTGATGTTTTGAGACCAAACCCCAGAATTTGTTCATATTGCAGCTGCTGGGTTGTTGCTATGAACATAAGAAATTACAGTAATATGCCCAGAGAGGATATGAATGCATGTCTAAAGATGGGTGCAGAAATAATATTGGGAAACCCACCAAAAGCGCAAAAAGTGGTCATTTCTGAACCAAAGCTCCTAGGAAGATCAGAGTTGGACAGAGATGTACCTTAGGCAATCTGTCATGCAATTTAGGTAGCATTAACAAGGATGGTATATTGTAAATATGTGTTTTTATGAAAAATCGGATAAGCTGCACAGACGCAAAGGGGAGTGTTTTCACCTGAGCCATAAACATGACACCGGGTGACACGCTGATCCTTTCTTCAGTCAGGGGACAGGAAATCCTCTGACCAATCAAATCCTTAGAGGGTTGGGCATAGAGAATCAGCCTCCCCACCCACTTTGGAAATACATAAATAAGGACTGCTAGGACAGATAGGACACACACCTTTCCACTACTCACCGATTTCTTGGCGAAGCACCCTGCAGGAAGACTCCAGACTCCAGATAGGTCCAGAGACCAGACTCTAGAACCAAACTCTAGAACTGTGAAGCAGAGAGGCCTAATTCAAAAGCTGAACCCTTCTCAGCAGGCCTTCAGAACCTAGCAACCTGATTCTAACCCCTAAACTCCCAGGGGCTCTCACCTTCAACAGCCGGGCTGTGCTGTTTTTAGCTAAGAACCCTGTGCTAGAACATAGATCCAGACCCAGAAAGCAGCGCTGTATCCAGAACCCGTCAGATCATTCCAAGAGGCCATCCAGACCGCAGTGCAGTGCTGAGAGCAGAACCCAGAGTGCCTGAGACCTGTCCGGTGGCGAGAGAGTGAAGCCAAACCCTTGACCAGATCTTTGACGAGGCCCATTCCATTCTAAAGCCTAGGAGTGAGTATCTAGTCTAGAAAAGCGCATATTCATCTCTTAGTTTAAAGTAATCTTATTCCAACCATTTCAACCTGTCCAGAACTGCATTACAGAACTTTTTGTCTATCCTAAACTCTTCTCTCCTCCACATAATTCTTGATAATTGTAGCAATAATCATCTTTGCACTGATATTTTCTGAAGAGGGACAAGTGTTTTGACGGACAGAGATCAGAGCAGTGGCGCCGCTGTTCTGGTGGCTTCCCGTTGAGTGTCTTGCTTCTTCATAGCCCCTTAGTTTAAGTCCATATTGGTTCCGAATCTTTAAAGCGCATCTGTCATATTTGAAATCTTGACTTTATTTCTGAAAAATCTACCTTCACAAAAACTTCCGTAACGTTTGAACCGCATGTCCCAGAACCGAAATTTAACTGTCATTTTGAGGCTAAGATCCTAAGCTTTCCAACGAAACTAAAATGACATTCCAATTCATTATAGTTTTTCCGTAATCGTGTTTCACGCACACGGAAAAATTGCAGCGAATTGCAATTTAGCTCCATTTCAACACATGCCAAAATAGCTGTTTCTTCTTTGCAATGGCTGAGATTCGTTTTCGATCTGATAATCCTTCATGAATCATTGCTAGTGTTGAACTGAACCAATCCCAAGTAACTATCATTTATCCTGAATCCCATTTAGTGAATTAAAATCATTTTAGCCTATTTTCACATTCATTGCAATCACATTCAAAAGTATTTTTTGCCTGTTTTAAAATCAGACCTGTTCTCTCTAAGCTTGCTGGGGAACTGAAATTGAACTGCATTATCGATTGTATTCTAGAAACCTGTGTGCCCTCATTTCCACCTCTTCATATTGCATACTGGGGGGAGTGAGTAGTCACAGGGGAAAAAGTGATCATATTATCTTTTGTTGAAATCATATCAAGTTTATTTCTGTGTTGCATTCTTTCCCATCTTGCATTTCCTTGAACCATACAAAGTATTCTCTGCTACCTTATCCTTTCTATTCCTACTCCATACTGATTAAAGAGATTGTTGAGACTGTAATATTACCCATTGCTGATTACTGTACATATTCATAAGTGTGCTATTCAGATATTATTTTATTCATAAAAGTGTTATATATATTGTTCAATTCTTCAAATAAACCTTTTAATTTGCAAAACAAACCTACTTCTTGGCTCAGTGAGGTCAGGGAGATTCAAAGAGAGGGGCGTTATATAAGGGTTCATCATCCAGATTTAAAGACCTTTGACATAAAAATATATAAATAAGTGCTTCCATTGGGCATCCCATACTAAGCATTGATTTAGTTGGAGTGCTGGATTGAAGTGCTAGAGAGCACCTTTTACATAAGCTATTTATGAGAGGTGAGTGGACTGAGCAGGACCAGAATGCGTGGTTGCAGGCAATCACACAACAGGTCACTGCAACCGGGTTAGATATCTGGAGAGATCAATGTCCCTTACATGTGGCCCTGAGTGAACTATATATGGCCCCTAAGGCCAAGGATGAGCACAGCAAGATTGCCAGGGTAGCGGCATATTTATATTTATCTATGGGAGCCATAAAGGACAAATATGCTGAAGGCCAAGATCTGGCAAGTAGGCAACTGTTGGCATTAGAGAAGGCCCAATCTGATCTGGACTCTTCTGAGCACAGGCTGCAGAGGAGCCAGGAGTCAGAAAATGAAAGTAGGCAGTATCTAATTAAATTCAAAGAGGATATGGGTATCCTGCAACAGGAAAGGGCAGACCAGGATACCAGAATTCTGGCCTTGCAGAAGGAGTATCAAGAAGGGTTGGACTGCCTACTGCAGAGCCAGAAAAAGGTGGAGCAACAACTGGATTTCGATAGGGTATGCACAGAGCAGGTAGTCACCCTGAAAAGCCACCTAGATAGAGAAAAGGCAGAGTGTAACAAATTATTTCTGAAAGACCTGGACACCCAGGCAGAATTTGAGGAAGAGCGCCAGAAAGCTGGTGCCCTTCAAAGACAGAGGGATGACCTGGTGGTGCATAAGAAGGCTCTTGCTCAGGAAAGGGATACCTTAGGCCAGGAAGTCTGTAACTTAAAAGGGAGGCTGGAAGAAAATCACCTGGCCCTCCAGGGACTGGGTGACCTCCAAAAAGAGCATCAAAACTTGTTAGAGCACATCAGGAGGGTGGAAGATGCTCTGGCAAGGAATGAACAGGCCAGTAGGGACGGGACTCAGGAGGTAACCCTCCTGCAGCAAAGACTGGCCCAGTACTCCAGGACAAACCAGGAAGCACAGAGAGAGAATGAGGCTCTCTGTCAGCACAATGATAGGCTCCAGCGACAGGTAGCCATGCAAGAGAGACTGATAGAGTCTAGTAAAGCCTTGAGTCTAGTAAAGCCTGAGAAGGTTCAGGCTCTTGCATGGCAACAGGGAGCAGGGGCTGATAGAGATGAGGTTCACTGAGAAAGGGAAACACCTGAGCATAAACTCAGGAGCCCTATTACCAGAGGCCTCCATCTCTCCCAGTCCATGGACTCTGCCACCCCCACGTCCCCTGGCGCACATGAGCCAAGGGCCACGGGGATGGCAGATTACTATCCAGTCAGAGGTATGGGGCTCATAGGCAAGTACCTCCCAGGAATGGATGGGCGGGCATCTGGGTATGGGCACCCAAGTACAGTGCAATTTAGTGGGGAACCTGAGGAGAGTAGGCCCACTAAGGGCATCCTGAAAACCACTGCCCAGTTAGGTCAGTGGGGGGGGTACCCCTCAAATTCTGGCAGCAAGGAGGAATCTGAAGACTCCTCTGAGCGTCCCAGGAGACAAGAGACTAGGTCCCCACATTCTGCCAGCCATTCCCAGGCTCGCAGAATCTGGGAAAACGTGGAAGATTAGACGGGCACCTCTGGGAGCAGTGCCTCTGAGTCAGAGGATGAATGGACGGGGGTTACCCGAACCAAGAAGGCCAATAAGGCAAAAAGGGCCTTGCTTAAGGACCCCTTAAAACAGATTAAGGCAATAAGGAGTGTCATCACCCCTTATCACAAGAACACCAAGTATTCTGTGTGGGAACACTTAGAGCTCTTTGAGCAAATGATGGAGACTTTCCATTTGAAAGACAGCAGTAGCTGCATTCAGTACGTAAAATGGACATTCTCCCCAGAATACTCCAGTTTCTTTGCAGGGCTGGAGGACCAAAATCATTCAAGATGGTCCACATACAGGGCGGCCATCTTAAAGCACTTTTCTGTTCATGGAAATCCCCAAGAGGCTCGCAAGGCAGCCTACAGTTTGCAATGTGGGGAGGATCAGGCCCCACAAGAATTTGCTAATGAAAAATTAGACCATCCAGACCAGAAATGACTTTTTCAGTTTGTAATCCTGAACTATTTATTTTTGTGACAACCTATATGTCAAATTACACAATAACAAAATATATTTATATAAAATATGGCTCTTTGAACTTAGAAAACAAACACATCCCTCCAGGCAAACTTCATTCACAACTTCTTCATACATTCATCACATTCACAAACAATAGAAAAAAATGATATTTTGTTCATATCACAATAGAAAGCATTTCTTCGTTTCACACTCGATTGATTTACAATGTGTCCATCTGTCAACATTCAGAGGATAGGAAAACTGTTTGTCGACATGTTTCGGTTGAGTTCTTGAAGTGGGCAATAACTTCCCTTTGTGTATTATGTTCAACCTTCTTCAGGACAAGAGACGATCGCCAATTCCGCGTGGTCTCATAGACGAGTGGGGGTGTGTGTAAGGCAAAGAGGCCTAGGTCTAAAGAATAAAGAATAAGAAAAAAATGTCATCTCTGTTTCATAAAAACCCATTTCTTGAGTAACAGCTAGCTACTAAGGCTGTATGTGGACCGGCTCACCTCCTCTGATTTTTTCAGTGGCTGGCGTGTCGGTTCAATGGAGTAAATCCCGGCGTGAGAGATCTCTTTTAATGAGTTCCACGTCGTGCGTCCTACAGAATGAAGGGCATATACTCTCGTAAGTTTTATGAGAGAAGTCTAACATACTGTGAAACAGAACATTAATGAATCGGTACTCACTCAGTTGAGGGGCTCGCAAAATAGTCAATTCGTCCGAGCTGGGGGTTCGGTAAGACTGCAGGGAAAGGAACAAAGTGTAAGGGCTTGCGGATGGTGCACCCTTGTGTCGCATGACTATTATCACAATATAAAACTTGCTTTAAAAATTGCTTTAAAAATTCTATTGGGTGTCTGCTCTACGGAATAGAAACATTGTGTGAGAACCCACACTCGGGAGCCCCGAGCCTGCATATCTATACATCCCTGCGGAGAACTCTCAACCACTCATGGTGAATGAAACCAAAATGGAGCTTACTTCTAGGTTCTCTGGAGTGAATCCCTTGGGAGAGTGTGCACGTTGCTGGTCAATCGCAAGTCACGGAGTCACGAAACTGAAACAACAATACATGGTCTCAGAATATAGACGGAGGAGCACGGACTGGCATAGGCTATATCTACTGCTATCTACTTACTTGCAACTGATCGCGGCGAAGAATTCAAAGCGACTGCGCGTCCATTGGCTCTATTCGGAACGTACGCCGGATCACCGCGATCAGTTGCAAAGGAGCGTCAACAGATGCATACACCGACGGATAGAGCTGAGGTCACACCGAGTAAGTAGATAGCAGTAGATATAGCCTATGCCAGTCCGTGCTCCTCCGTCTATATTCTGAGACCATGTATTGTTGTTTCAGTTTCGTGACTCCGTGACTTGCGATTGACCAGCAACGTGCACACTCTCCCAAGGGATTCACTCCAGAGAACCTAGAAGTAAGCTCCATTTTGGTTTCATTCACCATGAGTGGTTGAGAGTTCTCCGCAGGGATGTATAGATATGCAGGCTCGGGGCTCCCGAGTGTGGGTTCTCACACAATGTTTCTATTCCGTAGAGCAGACACCCAATAGAATTTTTAAAGCAATTTTTAAAGCAAGTTTTATATTGTGATAATAGTCATGCGACACAAGGGTGCACCATCCGCAAGCCCTTACACTTTGTTCCTTTCCCTGCAGTCTTACCGAACCCCCAGCTCGGACGAATTGACTATTTTGCGAGCCCCTCAACTGAGTGAGTACCGATTCATTAATGTTCTGTTTGACAGTATGTTAGACTTCTCTCATAAAACTTACGAGAGTATATGCCCTTCATTCTGTAGGATGCACGACGTGGAACTCATTAAAAGAGATCTCTCACGCCGGGATTTACTCCATTGAACCGACACGCCAGCCACTGAAAAAATCAGAGGAGGTGAGCCGGTCCACATACAGCCTTAGTAGCTAGCTGTTACTCAAGAAATGGGTTTTTATGAAACAGAGATGACATTTTTTTCTTATTCTTTATTCTTTAGACCTAGGCCTCTTTGCCTTACACACACCCCCACTCGTCTATGAGACCACGCGGAATTGGCGATCGTCTCTTGTCCTGAAGAAGGTTGAACATAATACACAAAGGGAAGTTATTGCCCACTTCAAGAACTCAACCGAAACATGTCGACAAACAGTTTTCCTATCCTCTGAATGTTGACAGATGGACACATTGTAAATCAATCGAGTGTGAAACGAAGAAATGCTTTCTATTGTGATATGAACAAAATATCATTTTTTTCTATTGTTTGTGAATGTGATGAATGTATGAAGAAGTTGTGAATGAAGTTTGCCTGGAGGGATGTGTTTGTTTTCTAAGTTCAAAGAGCCATATTTTATATAAATATATTTTGTTATTGTGTAATTTGACATATAGGTTGTCACAAAAATAAATAGTTCAGGATTACAAACTGAAAAAGTCATCTCTGGTCTGGATGGTCTAATTTTTCATTAGCTTTATCGTTTTGCCTGATAGACCACAGACTTAAAAGCAGGCGTCCCTTATATATTTGTTCCCCACAAGAATTTGTGCAGGAGTTGAAGCATGCCTTTGTGCAGACTACTGAAAGGGTGTGCACGGACAGTAAAGAATTTGTTAATACATGATTCCATGCGCTGCCGAAATACATCATGACCCAGCTAGTGAGAGATTTTCATGAGAAAAGGTCATTGGACTGGGTCATTGAACAGGCCACCCAAACCTATGAGGTTCAGAAGCCCATAGAAGATAAAAATAATGCTCAGAAAACCCCCAAACGACCAGCATCCCTGCCACTGCTAAGGTGGCAGAGGCAAAGGTTGCCCCCATTTTAGATTTGGCGATGGGGGGCCTAAAAACCTGCCTGCACAGATTAATTCTAAGCCCAGAAGGCACTCGGGCCAGTCACAGACAGGGAGTCAAGGAGGTAGTCCCACAAATGGGGTCCCTCACTCCCCTGACTATGTAAGTCCCTGCTACAAGGGAAACCGACCCATTCTGGGTTATGTGTGGACTCCTCCAACCCAAAGGGGGGGGTCCAACCAAGCACCTAACCCAGGGAACTCCCCTCCTAACTTCCCCCAGGAGGGCAGAAATCCACCAAATCCTGGTCAGAACTTTTTACCCAGGTATCCACAAAATTTCCAACCCCAAAATTATCCATCCTTCTTTCCCCACTTCCCTGAGCCCAGAACACTTAATCTGGGAAATGGGAGGCCAAGGGTGGAGGGGTACCCAAATCTTCCCAACCCAGGGTACCACCAGAGAAGGGATAGCTACCCTTCCCGGGATCAGCTGAGGGGAGAAAACAGAACCCCGTATCAGCCTGAGCGGGTTTCACAGCTTGAGCGCCAGGTCCAAAATATGGCACACGATCTGGATCGCATGCTGAGGGCTCAGCAGAACCCTCAGAAAGCATGCTGGCACAGAATGCCCCCAACTCTGGACCTGGTGCTCCAGAAAAATGGCGGGGGCAGCATCCTGATAACTCACCGGTTCCCAGAGAGAAGGCACAAGGTGAAGGGGGGTGTAAAGCATTGGAGGAAGCTTCCTTCCCCACTTGTAAACAGCCCCTGAAAACCCAGGAACCGTAAAAAAAAATCTCCTACCCCTGCCACCCAAGGAGCAAAGGGGGGGGGGGGTAGGAGAAACAAAGGAGCCAAACAGACCCATTTTGAGGAGGAGGTACAGATTTTCCAATTTGAAGGAGAGGGATACTCAGAGGATCCTGGGTAAAGGATTTTCTCCTTCAGAGATGGGTTAACTCCTCCCAAAGAAAAATGGGTCCCTAGGGATTCAAATCCAGACTTGGTAGATGTGGGGACTGAGCTAGCGCCGCCCATCATCCCATCCCAGAATCAACAACATCAAAATCCCCTGGTTCAAACCCATCCTGGTGACTGCCTCCAAAAAGGGGAGGGGCCAGAACCGGAACCAGCGGAACTCAAGACTGCTCCTATCTCCAGATGCCAACTTTTTCTTTCAGATTCCCAAGACTCCCCACAGAATCCTGCCCAAATCTCTTCTCTCTCAATGTCCAAAACCAGAAAATTAGCCCACCAGTTGTCCAAAAATGTGCATTATCTGTGCCCCCTTGCGGAGAAGGAGGGAAGATACTATGCCCCGGTTCAAGTACAGGTGCAGGGTACAATTTTGGCACTGGTGGACACTGGATCCCTAGCTACCCTTCTGTCCAAAAATGCCTTTGATGAACTAGATTCAGGAAGGGGGGAGAATTACCAAATTCCTCTCACCTCTCTTCCTGGACAACTTCAGAACTTTGACGGGAAGGAAATTCCCATCGAGGGGACTGCGAATTTGGACATTACAATTGGGCGACACAAGGTGAAACACCCGGTCATAGTAGTGACTCCAGAGGGCACCCCTTGTTTACTAGTGAATGACCTCCTGAGAAGGCTATCACCCCTCATAGACTGTGTAAACAAGGTCCTCTGGACACAGACTAGCCGACCAATAAAATTGAAACAGAGCATCAACCATGTTAGTCTAAACGGCACATGCCACATGGTTGAACAAAAATCTGACCAAGTAGAATTTCACTTCCAGAACAACCAAATTCCAGACGTGACAGAAACGCAGTAGGACAACAGACTGGTGATGGGGGGTCCTCTCTATTTCTGAAAATCAACCTTCCTTCCAGTTTAAGGTGGTATTCCACACTGGAAGGAAACACTCTGAAATTCTTTACCAATCCACAATCAGACATTCCCACTCCAATAGTCCAGAAAGATGTGAAATCAGCTCAGAGCCTGGCTGATATTCAGCAAATTGGTGAGCAGTTGTTCATCCCTGTTCAGTTAAATGAAGGGAAGGACTCTGTTCTCGCCCGAGTGTGTGTGAACAACTGTAAGAGCTTCATCAGCAAAGCCATGTTCTGCCAACTCCCAAAAGATCCAGCCATTCCCACATTTAGACTCATAGACAAATGAGAAATGGATCTGGAAGCACCCAATTCCAAACATCTCCTGCCAAGCAGGTGTATGCTCAAAATCGCCATTGGCAACAAGTGCATAGTCCATAATTGTTGTGTCGTGCGAGACGTCACTGCCGCCTTTTACTTAGGCAGTGACATTCTCAATCGCTCTGCCATTAGTTTGGACCTAATAAACTTCAAAGCTTGGTCCCGATTAGCGGATAATCCCATGGGCTTTGATGATCCAGAGAAAGCATTTAGGGCATCTCAATTGCTACCTTATGCAGTTGAAATTCAGATTGGAGAAGAAGTCACCATCCCAGAAAGGACCCGAAAATTCTCCCGGAAGTGAAAGTTAAAAGAGAACAGAAATCGAAAAACCCTGATGCTTATATTCATCTAAATGCTTCTATCAAACAGCAAAGGTTCAGGGTAAACCCAACACCACTAGTCAATATAGAACATGACACCCTTCCAATAGAGATGGATAACAGCGACTTAAAGAGTATCACTCTAGCCTTCACTATTATTGTAATGGCTGTTGATGACCGACATTTTTCCATTGATCTGTTAGGACCAATCCCCAAGGACTGTTTTGATAGTGACAGTGATGACAATACAACACCAGACAGGATCTTTACCCGGCATGGAGGGAACTTCCTGGTGTACACTTCCTGCCCTTATGGTAAGGAAGATGGGACTTGTGACTTCAGGAGGGATGAGGTGATTTTCCAGATACATGAGGGCTGCCTTTCCCACCTGAAGCCACCAGTCCAAATCAGCACTCTGACCAGGGACTTCTCCACCCAGCTGGAGGAGGACGCTGAGATAGCAAAACCAGAAGTCTTTCCAGGCTTCCGGCACATGGTTGAAGATAGAGTCAACCTAGCTGATGCCTGTGTGACTCTGGAGCAGAAGCAAAAGGTGAAACAAGTGTTCTTGGATTTTCAAGATCTCTTTGCGGTGGACTCATATGAGTGTGATTGCACCGACATCCACACAACAACAATTCCCACGGACCCTGGTATGACTCCAGTGTTTATGAAACAATATCGCTTGCCTCTCGCATCAATGGAGTCCCTTACTGAAATCATTAAGAACCTTGAGTCCCGTGGGATAATCCGTCCAGTCCACAGCACCCTCAATAATCTGGTGCTGGGGATATTGAAGCCAAACGGCCAGTGGAGACTCTGCGCCAAGCTTAGGGTGCTCAACAAACGGGTCCATACTTCCCGATGGCCTCTTCCCTACATTGACCAAGGGCTGGCCCAGATCCAGGGGTCACAGGTATTCACTGCAATAGACCTGACCAATGGATACTAGACTGTACCTGTCAGTAGGGAGGACCAATACAAGCTGGCTTTTACCTTTGGGGCCAGCAGTACACATGGACCCGGACTCCCTTCGGATACCTCAACTCCGGAAATGAGTTCAACATTTTCCTACATAAGGCCATGCCCGACCTGGGTGAGAGGGGTAACCTGGCCTATGTAGATGATGTCCTCATCAAAAGCTCAACTGTGGAGGAACACATAGCGGAGATCCGTTATGTTCTGACACAGTTGAGGGCCGCCGGAGCAAAACTTTCCTTTCAGAAAGCACAGTGGTGTAGAACCCGTGTTAATTTCTTGAGGCATGAGATTACTCCTCAGGGTCTCTGACCCCATGAAAAGAAAGTGGAAGCCCTCCAGAAACTAAAAGATCCTCTGCGGGAATTAAGGAGCCTCCTTGGACTGACTAATTACAGCAGAAAGTTCATTGAGGGCTACGCTGAGATCACCAGACCCCTGATTCATCTTTTGAAGGGGGGGTCAAGTGGGAATGGGGTCCTGAACAAGCCGAGGCAGTAAGACAACTCAAAAGAAGCCTCTCACAAGTGCCTTGCCTAGCTTACCCTGTCAGAAACACAGAGTTCTTCTTGGAGACAGGGTTCTCTAATACATGCTTGACTGCAGTATTATTCCAAAAGCATGACAAGGTCAATAAAGTAATCTCCTATGCGAGTAAAACTTTATCCTCTGTGGAGGAAAAATTCAATGATTGTGAGAAGGCAATCCTGGCAACGGTGTTGGCATTGAAAAATTACCACCCGTTTATCCAAGGGGAACACATTATAGTGGAGACAGAATCCGGGCTGGAAATGTGAGTAATTCCCGAATTACTTCCTGGATCCTGTCAATGCAAGGCTTTCCTGTGGAGGTCAGATATGGCCAAAACAAGAAGAGTCCCCTTGCGCAAGGTCTGGCTGACTTGCATGATTGTGCCAGAGAAAACCTTCTCGAGGATGAGAGTCTAAAAATCAAGGACAACATGGAGGCATACCTCAATTCCCCACACAAAGTCTTTGAAGAAGACAAGTGTAAGGAAATGCCGACTGTCTATGTGGATGGATGCTCTTACCATTTTTATTTTATTTATTTATTTTTTTACATTTTTAAAGGGCTCACACAGCCCACAGGCATCGAGGCGCTGTTACAGGAATTGTTTGTTTTGTAGTTGCATGATTGTTTTTCTCTTAGTTGCGTATTTATAACGCGCTTAAACACCCAGATGTTTCTAAGCGCGGACCCGGGGATCGAACCTGTGTTGCTTTGTGTCGTCTTGCTTCCAAGGCGCGCACGTTGCCGCTGTGCTATCCTCCATGTTGATAACAACGGAGAAAAATAACTTGTGTCCGGCGTAGCGAATGCATGGGTGAATGATATCCCAGAACCCTCCGCTGGGTACAAGATTGGTCCCCGAAGTAGTCAAGTGGCAGAGTTGATGGCTGTGCTCCAGGCCATCCTCACTGCTGTCCAACATCAACTCCACAAACTGGTCATAATCACAGATTCAGATTATGTACGGAACGGGTTCGTGGACCACCTGGTTAACTGGAAAACCAGAGGCATGCTATGTGCTGATAACAAACCCTTGAAACATGGGAAGATAATCCAAAATATTGATGATCTGGTCACCTCGAATGGGATGACCATCTACTGGAAAAAGATCAAGGGTCATTCCAAAGTAGAGGGACCAGACAAAACTGGAAATGACTTAGCTGATCAGCTGGCCAAAACCGGGGCCATCCAAGGGGATCTAATAGAGATCAAGTCCCTGTTGGGGGAAATCCAGGTCACTGCTATCACTAGGTCCCAGACAAATGCTCACAATGATCTTTCAACTGCACAATGGAGTAAGGAGACCCCAGATGCTGATATGATTACGGCTCAAGAAGGGGATCCAATAATTGGTACGTTTTATCAACACATTGAGGACCCTGAGAACTTTCCCCTGACGGATACCAATTACATTGGGAAAGAGGACCTCAGAGTGTTGATGAAATGTCCAAAAATGTTCCGAATCCAAGACGGTTTGTTGGTATGGAAATCCTTAGCTGGCCATGATCAGTGGGTGGTTCCTACCTCATTCTGAAGCCTGATGTTAAGTCACGCCCATGATGCGGCCACTGCCGGTCATAGGGGGTTTCATACAACACTTGAAATCTTAAGAGAGGTTGCATACTGGCCATACATGGGGCAGGACCTCGACCAATACTTGAAGGGGTGTCTTGTATGTGCACAATTATAGCCAACATCCCTCACACACCATGCACCTCTCCAAAAGAGGGGGATGACACTGCCATGGTCAGATTTGCAAGTCGACTTTATTGGGCCTGTGATTCGCTCCTCTAGGGGGAATAAGTACATGATGACTGTGACATGCTTATTTACTAAATGGGTGAAATGTCTCCCGGCCCCAAACTGCAAGGCAGAAACAGCAGCTGCCCTGATAATCAATCACATCTTTTTGCGTTTTAGACTACCTCAAAGGATTGAGTCAGACAAAGGTAGCCATTTCACCAGCGAAGTAATGACAACGATGTGGGAGATACTTGGGGTTAAAACGAAGCTACATATTGCTTACCGGCTAGCCTCTAGTGGTGCAGTAGAACGTTACAACAAAACCATTGTGAGCATATTAAAAACATTTGTGGCAGATTCTGGGCCAAGTTGGGATATTCGATTACCTCTTGTCCTAATGGCCATCAGATCTACCCCTTCATCTGCAACTAAAATGTCACCATTTGAGCTGATGACTGGACGCAGGATGCTGCTTCCCCAGCATCTGCTTTACAGGACCCAAGAGCAGACATTGATCAATGCCTCCACAACACATGAGTATGTCAAAAATTTAAGAAAACACCTTCAACATGCTTTTGCCCATGCTCAGCGAAATCTAGAAAGATCAGCCGACAGCATGAAGACCCACTATGACTTGAAGACTACCAGAAAAGAATACAATGTAGGAGACCGGGTTTATCTATACAATTTCCAAAGGAACCAGGCCAAACAGCGTACATTTTTGCCTACCCGGAAGGGACTTTTTGAAATTGTAGACAAGATCTCACCAGTCGCCTACAAGATCCGCATCCCCAAAGGCAGTTTGGCAGAAGCGGAATACAAGTGGTTCTATATTAATCTGCTAAAGTGTTGCCAACCTAGGCACACTCTGCAGCAACTGGAGGAGTCTTCTGGAACCCCAGAGGGGGCCACTCCAGATCCATAAAGTTCCAACCCTAAAATATTCCCTATATAGTCTATAAAATACAATAATGCAAATGTCTCCTGATTTATAAAATGTATATGTCCGCCCCACTACATTAATAGTGGTGGGGAAATATCTACAAATATGTTTTTGCTTTGTCATCCTAGGAGAAAGAGAGAGAGATAAACCATGGAGACTGACCAAGGAGGACGACCCGGGGACCGGGAGCAAAGATCTGAGGGGCCCGGGGTATCGCTCAATACTCCCATCAGTACTGCCGAGGAGAACCAAGCGATCCACCCCTGATGGAGGAAAAGATGCTGAACTTTGCCATTTGTGGAATCTGGAGAGATGAGGCTGACATCCCAGTCTTGCGAAGTTCCATTGATGGAAGTTCAACGGCCATCGCAAGAGGGGGGCTTGTGGGATGTATCAACCCACTCATCCAAGCCCTGCAACATCACTGTGCATTGCTGGCAGCAGAAACATCATAATGGCCGCTGGAAAGCATGCTGCTCGCAAGAAATCACCAGAAATTGTGCAATGAAAACCTGAAAAATAGGCCACCATCCACTTTTGCCTATCTTAGTGAGCACAGGAGATCACTGCCAAAAACCACCATTGGGCTACCCACAAATAACCTGAAATCACTTGGAAATAGCAATGCTGATTGAAAAAGAAACACAGAGCTGTTTGAAAATCCGTTTCTTGATTGTCAGAAATTCCTAAAATCATGGCTCACAAATCAGTTAAAAGATCCAACCTCTTTTTTGGGTGTTCCACATCATTTACTGAAAGAATCCACATCAATACAATGTCAGCAAGAATCATATGTTCTCAGAACAAAATCCTATTTTAAAGATACTTGATGGAAAGACAGCTGCCAAAATGGGTGTAATACCGTTGCTCACCTCTACCAGAAAGCTAGCGTTTTAAAACCATTTGTGCAAAGTTGAACAATTGAACCCAAACTATGCAAAAAGAAGAGAATTCCATCAAAATACCATATAGAGTGCCACACAGTAGGTTGCTTATTTTAACTTTATAAATGTTATTTTTTTCACAAGGAACTATGTTACAATTGATCAGAAAGTAACCTGATGCAGTTAAAACTCCAAAAGGCTTGCTTCCCCTGAGAACCCCTCACACCTTTTCCCTGGACAAAGGAAGCTTCCCCTGCCCTTGGCCAAGAGATTGACAGGCTGGTGTGAACAGGAACTAGCAGAGGCACCCTGGCCTGTTGCTCTCAGTCAAGACAATGGATTCTTTGGGATGAATAGGAATATGCTAAATTCGGGTGTAACTGTCAACAAAGTGTTGGCAGGAAACAAGACATGTGACCCTCTGAGTCAGCCCAGCTCTAGGAGGTGGACCAGACTGAGATGTGAATTGAATTGAAAGCAAATGTATGTTTTATAAAAATGCTTATAACAAATTGTACCAAGCTGACAAAAGGGAAACTTTGAGGTTCTTAAAATGAAAAATTCCCTCACGATTTAAGACTGAGCTGGACGCTGTGTGATGTTCTGAGGCCAAACCCCGGAATTTATTCATTTAGCAGCTACTGGGTTGTTGATATGAATGCATGGTTAAAAATGGGTGCAGAAATAATATTGGGAAACCCACTAAAAGCGCAAAAAGTGGTCATTTCTGAACCAAAGCTCCTAGGAAAATCAGAGTTGGACAGAGATGTACTTTAGGCAATCTGTCATGCAATTTAGGTAGCATTAACAAGTAGTGTATATTGTAAATATGTGTTTTATGAAAAATCAGATATGCTGTACAGACACAAAGGGGAGTGTGTTCACCTAAGCCATAAACAGGACACCCGGTGACACGCTGATCCTTTCTCCAGTCAGGGGACAGAAAATCCTCTGACCAATCAAATCCTTAGAGGGTTGGGCATAGAGAATCAGCCTCCCCACCCACTTTGGAAATACATAAATAAGGACTGCTAGGACAGATAGGACACACACCTATCCACTACTCACCGATTTCTTGGCGAAGCACCCTGCAGGAAGACTCCAGACTCCAGATAGATCCAGAGACCAGACTCTAGAACCAAACTCTAGAACTGTGAAGCAGAGAGGCCTAATTCACAAGCTGAACCCTTCTCAGCAGGCCTTCAGAACCTAGCAACCTGATTCTAACCCCTAACCTCCCCAGGGGCTCTCACCTTCAACAGCCGGGCTGTGCTGTTTGCTTCTAGCTAAGAACCCTGTGCTAGAACCTAGACCCAGACCCAGAAAGCAGCGCTGTATCCAGAACCCGTCAGATCATTCCAAGAGGCCATCCAGACCGCAGTGCAGTGCTGAGAGCAGAACCCAGAGTGCCTGAGACCTGTCCGGTGGCGAGAGAGTGAAGCCAAACCCTTGACCAGATCTTTGACGAGGCCCATTCCATTCTAAAGCCTAGGATTGAGTATCTAGTATAGAACTGTGCATAGTCATCTCTTAGTTTAAAGTAATCTTATTCCAACCATTTCAACCTGTCCAGAACTGCATTACAGAACCTTTTGTCTATCGTAAACTAGATATTCTATTCTAGACACCTGTGTGCCCTCATTTCCACCTCTTCATATCGCATACTGGGGGAGTGAGTAGTCACAGGGGAAAAGTGATCATATTATCTTTTGTTGAAATCATATCAAGTTTATTTCTGTGTTGCATTCTTTCCCATCTTGCATTTCCTTGAACCATACAAAGTATTCTCTGCTACCTTATCCTTTCTATTCCTACTCCTTACTGATTAAAGAGATTGTTGAGACTGTAATAAGGGCTTCCATTGGGAATCCCATACTACACATTGATTTAGTTGGAGTGCTGGATTGAAGTCACTTACATCAATTCATGCAAGATCACACTGTCTTTTCAATTATAATCAGTTTATATAATGCTAGACGAACCTAAAACGACATTCCAATTCCAATAGTTTTTCCATAATCGCGTTTCACGCACGCAGAAAAATTGCAGCAAATTACAATTTAGCTCCATTTCAACACATGCCAAAATAGCTGTTTCTTGTTTGCAACTGGTGAGATTCGTTTTCGATATGATAATCCTTCATAAATCATTGCTAGTGTTGACCTGAACCAATCCCAAGTAACTATCATTTATCCTGAATCCCATTTAGTGAATTAAAATCATTTTATCCCATTTTCACATTCATTGCAATCACATTCAAAAGTATTTTTTGCCTGTTTTAAAATCAGACCTGTTCTCTCTAAGCTTGCTGGGGGAATTGGAATTGAACTGCATTATTGATTGTATTCTAGAAACCTGTGTGCCCTCATTTCCACCTCTTCATATTGCATACTGGGGGAATGAGTAGTCACAGGGGAAAAAGTGATCATATGATCTTTTGTTGAAATCATATGAAGTTTATTTCTGTGTTGCATTCTTTCCCATCTTGCATTTCCTTGAACCATACAAAGTATTCTCTGCTACCTAATCCTTTCTATTCCTACTCCTTACTGATTAAAGAGATTGTTGAGACTGTAATATACCCATTGCTGATTACTGTACATATTCATAAGTGTGCTATTCAGATATTATTTTATTCCTAAAAGTGGCATATCATATTGTTCAATTCTTCAAATAAGCCTTTTAATTTGCAAAACAAATCTACTTCTTGGCTCAGTGAGGTCAGGGAGATTTAAAGAGAGGGGCGTTATATAAGGGTTCATCATCCAGATTTAAAGAACGTTGACATAAAAATATATAAATAAGGGCTTCCATTGGGCATCCCATACTAAGCATTGATTTAGTTGGAGTGCTGGATTGAAGTCACTTACATCAATTCATGCAAGATCACACTGGGCCTCATTACGACCCTGGCGCAGTGGGTTTACGCCAGCGTTATTCGCGGCGGACCCGTCCGCCCTACTACGAGTTTCCGTAGCGCCATGGAGCGTTTTCCGCCTGGTTTTTCCGGGCGGAGAAATCCATGGCGCTACGGGACCTTGTCGTTAATTACGCCACCGTATTTTGAGGTGGCGTAATTAACGCCTTCCCCACTCCCATTATACCCTATGGGGCAAAAATGGGAATGGGGAAGGGTAAAATGGGGAATGGGGATTTACCGCCCCGCCAAGGTCGGAATGGGGCGGAAAATCCGCCAACCCCCATGGCGCTATCGGCAGCTTTCCGCCGTGCTCCATGGTGCATTTTGCACCGCGATTTCCGCCAGGGTCGTAATGAGGGCCACTGTCTTTTCAATTATAATCAGTTTATATAATGCTAGATGCATCATTTATGATGTCAAAATACGTGGCAAACTGGAAAACCTATTGAGGGGTGGGATTGGATTAGGGGAATATATTTGCAAATAGATAGTATGCGTGTTAATCCCTCATTGGTGGTCTCTTATCTGTAAGGCACACCCTGAGCTACTTCTATACATGTAGTGTAATATACTCGTCATAGCAGAGAATATGCCAGCGGAATAATACTTTGCAAAATTTCATTAAAAAGTGCATGTCAGGCTTTCTGATTGGTTGGCAACCCAAATCCAACCTTGGACATTCAGTATGCTAGCAGCACATACATAGAAACGATACCCAGGTGCTTGGAGATATGTCAGCTCTCCCTTTGATCTCCTAATTAGTCTTCCCTCTCTCATCGGTAGGCCTAATGCCAGCGTTTTCTGTTTGAAGGCTGACCTTGCCAGTCTGCACTGTCTCGGGACATGCAAGGGAGTGTAGGCACACCATTATTTTAATTTCAGACTTAATGAATAAGCCTTGTTTGCGAGCTCTCCATCACATGTCAAGACACCATGAAATAATCCATGTCAGTAGCACATTTAACACCATTTGATTCAATTATGCTGGGTGCAGTTGCTCCTCTTGGCCTTTCAAGACTTGCTCACTCTATCCCATATAAACCTCATGCCGTTTTAATTGTGCAATACTTGCCATCCATGAATGTTCTTGTTCCTACTAATCTTAGAGAAATATGACCTTCACACATGGTCTGCTCGTTAGACTGCCTTCATGATTTTCCTCCATCTCTCAAAATAGCATCCTTGTTTCCAAGCCAATGTACTCCTCTATTTTGCAAGGGAATACAACTTCTTCATCATCTTTCTCCTTTAAGATCCTGGGCTCGTATTTTTGGTAGCTATGGTGATTGACATAAGCTGTCGTACATCTTCTAATGGTCATCTTAAACATTGAATATATACCTCTCATAAGCAAACTTCTACCTTGTGTTTCAGCATATTTACAATTATTGACCAATGAGTCACTTCATTCATCTCTGTGTTCGTGGTTACTGTATCGTGGAGTACATATTTCTCTCAGTGTTTCAGTTACATTGTCATTCTTAAGTATCTTCATATCCTTTCAGCATAGGTTCTTATGTCTTCTTTATAACATTATTTTGCTGTCATTAGACTTTGTTTTAATGCACATCTATTCCTTTCATGGCTGCATTTCAACAGCTCGGCAAAGTACATCCTTCTTGGTAACTTTCCTCCATTATATCAGCTTGCAGGTACACTTTGAAGGGTTTTCTGAGTTCATACCATCTCTCATATTCTCGAGGTGGTACAGGAATATTGCAAAAATTCAGGCATGGCTTTGTCTGTCATCACAATATGATGGTAGCAATGGGATAGGGACTAGGGGACTGGGGAGAAGACAGGTACCTCCTCTTCTGCACAAGTGTGGTAGTCTGTGATCTGCAAAGTGATAGAAGCTGGAACATTTGTTCTGTCTTTTTAATTCCATGTGTAAATTTAAGTAAAGAGTATTTATTGCCTTATTTTGTTCTTATTTATGCAGTCATGTTTTTTATGACTTTTAGAAAGACTGCTCGGAGACCACTCAGACCGGTCTTTCTAAATCGAACTGTCACGCCCATTGCGCGCAGGGGCAGACAGGCATGGCGGGATCCATAAGAGGAGTCGGGGAGTCCCAGGTAAGTAAGTGTGTGTGTGTGTGTGTGTTTTTGTGTGTGTGTGTGTAGGGGAATGTTTGTGATGGAGGGGGGTGAGGGGCAAGGGGTAAATGTAATGCATGTTTGCATGTCTGTGAGTGTATATGGTCAGAGATTGAGTGAGAATTCTTAAAAGGAGGCGCTGTGGTGGGGAGCATGGAGGAAATGGAGGTTCGAGGGCGGGGTCCCCCCAAATTATAAGAAAACCCACCACCGTCGGAGGGGCAGAAGGTGCGGGCAGGCAGGGGAATGGCTTGGCTGGGAGATGGGGGTTGTGAAACTCCCCAGTTTTGTGCTATTGTTGATTTTTGAGGGCCGCTCAGGATCAGCAGAAATAGATTGGTCTTTTTTGTGTTTGGCCTTCAAAAAGCAGAAATATCACATTTAAACCAACAATGCTTGCAATTCTTTCTTATTTTCTTATTGACTTGAAGCTCAAAGAACCTATGTTGGTTTTAGAGACAGAGTTTTCAGAATTAAAGGCGCCACAAGAGTGCATGTAGTTGGCCAACACTGCCAGACCTGTTTAGCATTACTGCCAGCCCTTTTTGCAGTGCATCTGCATCTTTACATGTTAAGAGTATTACTCTTTATGGAATCCCATAAGACTCAATTGGGGACTGAAGGATGAAATTGGAGATTTTTCAGGATGAAATACCTTCATGCATGCATGTGCTGTGGGTATTTCCGGCCAAAATATTCCAAAAATGTGATGCGGTGGAGTGGAAAAACTGGCAGAAAAATCCACTTCTGTCAGTTTTCCCCTTTACTACCAAACGTGTAATCGGGATCTGGCCTGGCGGAGAAGAGGCGAACTGGACTAGGGTGCGGAATTTCTGACAGTCTCAACTAACACGTAAGGGGCATTCAGAGGCAACGGCCTGTTGGTACATGCCCTGTTTTCCTTGTGAATCAGTTTGCTTAGGTTTGATGAAAAAAAGGGCATTTCACCTCAAACATGTGTGAATTCTGCGACGAGGCCTTTGAAACCCGGTGAATGATGGTGGGGTCAGTCCAGGAAACTTCCCCTGCAGGCATTCCTCCGAGTGGGGTGCGTATGCCGTCTGTCTTTCATCGGGAAACGATTATAATTAGTTTACAGTGAGTATCACGTAGATATCCCCCAGATGCCATTGTTACAAAAACGTGTTTAGTGAGAAATTAGGATACTTTGCTTTATGCAACTATCCTGATGCGCCAGAGGAAGCACAATGCGCAACAGTTAGGCACAGCTAACCCGAAGCGCCAGTGGGAGCAAATTGGGCAACAGTCAGGCACAGCTAGCCTGATGCAAGAGTGGAGGGAAAATGCACAGCAGTCAGGCACAGCTAGCCTGATGCAAGAGTGGAGGGAAAATGCACAGCAGTCAGGCACAGCTAGCCTGATGCGCCAGTGGGAGCAAAATGTGCAACAATCAGGCACAGCTAGCCTGATGTGCAAGTGGAAGCAAAATGTACAACAGTCAGGCACAGCTAGTCTGATGCCGCAGTGGGAGCAGAATGTACAACAGTCAGGCACAGCTAGCCTCATGCCCCAGTGGGAGCAAAATGCGCAACAGTCAGGCACAGCTAGCCTGATGCACCAGTGGGAGCAAAATGCGCAACAGTCAGGCACAGCTAGCCTGATGCACCAGTGGGAGCAAAATGCGCAACAGTCAGGCACAACTAGCCTGATGTGCAAGTGGAAGCAAAATGTACAACAGTCAGGCACAGCTAGCCTCATGCCCCAGTGGGAGCAAAATATGCGACAGTCAGGCACAGCTAGACTGACGTGTCAGTGGGAGCAAAATGCGTGACAGTCAGGCACAGCTTGCCTGATGCGCCAGGGGAACCAAAATGCCCAACCACCATGATTTTTGTCCTCTCGGGTTTGCACATATTTTCCAAATTGGACGGGTTTATTAGGAATCAGTAATTTCTCGCCCCGCTGGTACCTCTGCAAGTCACTGGACTGCAAGGAATGTTTTTAATGCGTATTATTTAAGCGCCACATGAGAATTTCTTTTTATGGAGTACACTATTAAAATAATTATAATAGTTATTTCGGATTGGTGTGTGCCCATGTCTGTGAGCTCTTGGAATAGACGCAGAAGGCAGGTGGCATAAAACTAACGCAACCCCCTGCCGACACTCCCTCACAGAAATCTAATATCAGCAAAATCGAAAACAGCCTTCTGACTGCCCCCTCTCGACAGTTCTCAAAGAATCTTAAATCCAGTCAGAACATTCACAGTCATCATATATTAAGGTAATTTTTAACATGATGAAGTGGAGACGGGGAGACATAGCACAAGATTTACTTTTCAGCTGAGTCACAAAAAGATTCCTGCATACCTTGTGCAAAATGCGCCTGGCACCATTGCACATTGAAACATACACTGCAGTAGCAAGGACTACTGTGCTCAGCCATTCATTATTCTGTTGCATCAGATTACCAGAGGGCAACTGCCTTATAGATGATGCAGCAAGACTTGAAGATGATTTGTGCATTCAGTGGCAGCCAATGACGGTCGATAAGGGCCGGGGTGATGTGGTCGTATCTGCGTAGACTCTTGGTGACGCGTGCAGCCGTGTGTAGGACATGTCTCAGGGCACAAGGGTGGATGTTGGGAGGCCTTTGAGGAGGGCATTGCTCACATCCAGCTGTTATCGGGCCAGTGCTTGAATGTAGATCTAGAAATGTCCGGAAGGAGGAAGGGCTTGACTTTCCACAGGAGGGAGAGCTGATACCAAGCTGTTTGAGTTTTTTTAGCTATGTGTGTCTTGAAGGAGAGGTGTTGGTCGATGTGGGCCCTGAGGGACTTGGTGCAGGAGGTGAGCTCGGTGTGAAGCCCTCAGGGTTCATGGTTCATATCCAGGTCTGTATGTCTGGGTGTTCAGTGTTGTTGGTGAGGAGTAGGGGAGTGGTTGAGCTTGAAGTATGCACTGGACATCCAAGACTGAATGAGAGGCAGATTTTGAGCCTGTGGATGTCCTTGGTGGAGTTGATCTTGAGGTATTGCTGTGTGTCATCAGTGTATTGGTGGATGTGGATTTTGGGTGTGGCCAAGAGGGCTCCCAGCAGCTTAATGTACAGATTGCACATGACTGGGGAGAGCATGGAACTCGGTGGGACTCCACAGGTGACGGGTAGCATTGCTGATCTAGAGGAGTCTATTTGTACAAACTACTGGTGATTGGTGATGTAGGACTTGAACCAGTGTAGGACAAGGTCGCTGATCCCCATACACCAATGTAGGGTGTCCGTGAGCACCTGGTGGTCTACTGTGTGAAAGGCTGCTGAGAGGTGAAGTAGAACCCAGAGTCAGGGGTGGCCACCATCAAAGATGTTAAGGGTGTCGTCAACCACCTATGTGATTGCTGTCTCAGTGCTGCATCTGGGTCTGAACCCGAATTGGTAGGGTTAGAGGAGATTGTTGGTGTTGATGTGTTGCTGCAGATGTACGGCTACTGCTTTCTCGATGATCTTACCTAGTAAGGGAAAATGGGTGATGGGGCGATAGTTACCTAGGTTGTCAGGATCCAGAGTGGGTTTCTTTAGTAGAGGGACAATTTGACCTGTGTTTAGGGTCAATGGGAAGGTGCCTTGAGTTAGGGAGCTGTTGATGATCTCCAGGTAGGGAAGGAGAGCATCTGCATGGAGCGTCTTGAGGATGGAGACTGGGAGGATGTCGTCTGTGTATGATGTCGCTTTGAGGTCAGCCAGAGATTTCTTGAGGAAGGATGTGGGGTGGGTCTGTGAATGCAGAGCTGGTGTTTAGGTGCTACCAAATCTTGCTGATTTTGTTGATGAAGAATGTGTTGATGGCGGTGGATTTTTCAATGGAGTATGGCATCACAGGGTTGGGTAGCGGGATGACGCAGTGCTTGACTGCTTTGAAGAGGGCTCTGCTTTTGTTGTCGGCTTCTGTTGTGGTGTTCTGGTGTAGGAGTCCTGGGCTGTTTTGTTTAGTTGTCGGGGGTTGCTTTGAGTTCCTTGAGGGGCACCAGGTCGGGCGCGGTCCTGGAGCAGCTCCAGATTTTCTTTTGTTTCCTGATTACTCTTTTGAGGCGGAATTCTTGCGTGTACCAGGGTGCTGGCAGTTTCTGTTATGGTGTTCTGATGTAGGAGCCCTGGGCTGTGTTGTTTAGTAGCCAGTGGGTTGCTCTGAGTTCCTTGAGGAGTGGCAGGTTGGGTGAAGTCCTGGAGCAGCGCCAGTGTTTCTCTTGTTTCCTGATGACTCTTTTGAGGTTGAGTTTTGGCATGTACCAGGGTGCTGGCAGTTTCGGTTTGCAGATGCATTATTTCAGAGGCACGTGTTGGTCAAAGGATGCTGAGAGTGTGGCAGTGTTCCAGAAGAGAGTTGCAGTTCAGTTGGGGGGGTTCAGTCCATGTTAGGTGGAGGTTGGGGAGGTCTTCCATGAGGGCTTCCACCGGGAAGTTCTTGAAGGACCTGAAGGTCTGTCTGATAGATTTTTCTGGGAGTGCTTGGCTTGGGCAGTGTGCAGGGTGTTGTAAGGCACGGCCAGGTGGTGAGACCATCGAAGCGGGAGATGAGAGCTGTAGTGCAGGGAAGGTAGTGCGGTGATGATTAGGTCAAGAATGTTACCTTTCTCATGCATTGGGTCTTTCATGAGCTGTGTGAGGCTGAGGATGTCATGAAGGCCGAGGAGAGCTTCCTCCATTGGTTTGTTGGCTTTGTTGCCTGAGAGGTTGAATTTGTCCACAAAGATGTTTTTGGCACGTGTGAGGAACATGCTGGTGACCAGGTCGGTGAAGTCTCAGATGAAGGCAGTTTGGGTTTGTATGGTCTGTAGATGAGATGGAATGTGACTGTGCCCATTGGAGAGAGTGGGAAGTGGCAGGAGTGGACTTTGAAGGAGCCAAGGTTGTCGACTTCAAGTCTAGTGCAGGGCCTCAAGGTCTTTTGGATGACTGCGAGGCCTCTGCTTGTCTTGTTTGGCCAGTCTCTGTGTTGGATGTTGTAGCCGTTGGGGACAAGGACATCTAGGATGTGGGTGGAGGTGATTGGTGGCCAGGTCTGAGTGATGAAGATGGCATCAAGGTTGTGTTTAGTGATGAGGTTGGCGATGTTTGCTGCATGGATGATAACTCATCGAGATTGGTTAGCATCCATGTTGTGGACGGTGAAGGGGTATTAATGGCCTTGAGGCTGATGTGGGTGAGGTTGCTACATTGTGGAATCCATGCTTGAGAGGAGGGGTGATGTTGTTGACATTGACATTGCCTGGTGATACTGGGGATGGCCTGTGGGGATGTAAGGAGAAAATACATGTTGGTGCGTGCTTACCGGTTGTCTGAGCAGGGGTTTAGGGCCTGAGTCCTCCCGGTCTGAACAGGAATTGCCCTTTTCTTTGTCTGCCCTTTAATTTAGATGGAAGAGGCAGGACTAAGGAGGTGGGTGGGGCTTAGACCACCTGACCTAGATTGACTTGCACCTGCTCACAAACTGCAAAGGAAAAGAGGCTGAAAGGATGCTTAAAAATGGCGAAAAAACAGGACGGCACCAACAGTTTAGCAGTTATTGACAGGTGGGCAAGGTTTAGGCCTTGTGACCTAGATCAACTTGCACATGCTCACCAACTGTGACACTGGAGGCCAATAAGCAAGCAGGGAGGGGGATTCAAGGAGTGTCTCGGACTCTGATGAGGGTAGTTCGACTTAAGTGAGGAGACATAAAAAAAGAAAACATGATCACAGTTTGTGAACGATCCAATCAAGCAGATTAAGGCCATACAAAGTGTTATGACCCTCATCATAGAAAGACAAAATAATCAGTTTGGGAACATCTAAAATTGTAAAAACAGATGATGTCATCATTTGGATTGAAAAATGACCAGAACAACAAAGAACTCATCAAATGGATGTTCTCTCCCGAGTTTTCTAGCTTCTTTGCTGGCCAAAAGATCAAAATGATTACAAATTGTCCTCTTACATGGTGGCCATTTTGAAATATTTATCAATCGTCCAGGTAGATGCCATAAACAGGGACCTTTCCACACAACTAGAATATACTTCAGAAATATCCACCTCAGAAATATTTCCAGGATTCTGTCAAATGGTTGAAGAACAGATAATTTTGGCTGATGCCTGTGAGACAGATTATTAAAAATAAAAACTAAGAAAGGTATTTTGGGATTTTCCAAAAAAGTTCTCTGTTGAAGCCTATGATTGCGCGCAAACGCCCCTTCATTATATACCCATCCCTACGGCCCTAGTACAGCACCAGTATTTGTAAGCCTATACCGATTACTTTAAGCGTCCATGGAATCACTCACAAAGATGATCAAAACCTTGAAACCCTGTGAGATTGTTCAACCAATTCACAGTATCTTTATTAACCCAGTACTAGAAATATTGGACCCCAATAGACAATAGAGACTCTGTGCAGATGTGAGGGAACACATGTCACTGTGGCCTCTTCCTTATACAGGGGGGATAGCACAGATCCTGGGTTCTAAAGTATACATTGTCCTCAATTTAACTAATGGGTGTTTGACTGTCTCTTTACTTCAGGAACACCAATATAAACTTGCCTTTACATTTCGGGGCAACAATATGTATGGACAAGAACTCTGTTTGGTTGATAAGTGGCACATTTAAACCCAAGGGCCTGAAAGCATCAGAGTTACAATTAGAATGCTCTTGTAATTCAGATCTCCATATGCATACATATTTGAATATGGAAATGAATGCTTGTGTGTGAGAAATAGTGAGATATGCAGGCAGGTTAATTAAGTATTAGTAGACAAGCTGCCTGTTATTATGCAGCTTTGTGGTGACTACCCTTGTATAAAGAAGGGGACCACCTTTGTCTAGATTTCACCTTTAATTCACTTATATAAATACATCCAAGTTTTGATAAAATCACTGGTTTCTTGCTCAGAATTGTGGGATGAGACTGTATAACTAGGAGGCATTAGACTAAGGTGTTGACTTGATGTAGTAGCCATACATGAAACGAAATATATCTTACAGGTGTGTGCAGAGGGAAGCAACACAGAGAGGAAGCGGAGTGTAATGGCAACCATCGCAGAGAGAGAGCCAGGTGAGTAATAATTCACTGGCAAGATCCGTGAGAGCTCTGTGCCTGTTTCTGCTGGACATAAAAGGGAGGGTGGGTACCGTTGGGCGGAGCATAGCAGTGAGAGGCTTGGGTGCATGACTAGGGCAAGGTGAGTCAGGGTAGCATGTTGAGACTGAGAACGTCGTTGGAGGCTGGCCTTTGAGGGGCTAAGGTGGCTTGTTCATAATGGGCAATGGGCCATCAACCTACCCCCCATTATGGGCTTGCCAAGCTAACCCAATGAAACAACTGAGTCCCGCAGTTGCAGAAAGCAGGAGAGGGAGTGCTCCTGGGCTGACTTTCACTGAACTGTCAAAGGGAAATGCAGTAACCGTTTGACAGCTCAGGAGTACCCCAGCACATGCCCAATGAGCCATGCAAGGCTGTGTAGTTTTGCTTCCCCAGCCTTGTATGGCCCACCGGGTTTGCAGGCTGGGGTACTGCGGGCTTAAATGCGTGAGAAATCTCTCTTGCACAGCCCCACGCATTCTGTGCTCGAGGGCTGACGTGATGGAGACACTCCGGCTCCTCCACACATTTGCAGGAACCAGGAAATACCCCCTGCTGCCTGTTCTATACTGCGCTGCAGCCGGAGCATCTTCATTACAGAAGACTGTGTGGAAACGGAATCTCGACGGAATCTCGACACCAGGGCTGCAGGTAAGAAAATAAAAAGATTTGTATGTGTGTGTGCATATGCAATGGTTTGCTTGTGCAAGCGGGTGTGTGAATAAGAGAGTGCATTTTGTTTGAGTGCGCACATTTATGTGAGTTTGCATGAATGCTACATGGGTGCAATGGTGAATGTGAGAACGAATGATGAATGAATGCCATATGAATGCTGACGGTGTGCGTGTGAGTGGGAGAGTGTATGAAGAATGAATGATGCCATTTCAATGGGGATGCGTGTGTGCATGGGAGAGTAAAAATGATGGTGTGTGAATGCTTATGCATGTTTGTTCCTGGGAGAGCGAATGAATAATGAATGACGCTTTTTGAAGGCTGCTGCATGTGTGTGAACGGAAGAGCGTATAGATGATGCCGTAAGAATGCTGATGCTCGTGTGTTAATGGGAGAGTAAATGCCGGTATTGCTTACCGAAAATCTTCATTCCTCCTAGTCTAACTCTTCCTTGTCACAATACTTGTCACAATTAAGTATGGGACAGTAAGAGGGATGTGGAGGTAAAGAAGAATGAATGGCGCAGATGTGTGTGTGTGAATGGGAGAGTAAATTAAATATGAAAGATGCTGTATGTATGATGATGTGTGTGAGTAAATGGGAGTCTGAATGTGGAGATTACTTACTGGTAATCTTCATTATTCCAAATCTAAATCTTCTTCGTCACAGTACTTGAGTCATAAGTAAGTACTGGGACGAAAAAGAGATGTGGAGGTAATGAAGAATGAATGATGCCATATGAATTCTGATGCATGTGTTTGATTGGGAGAGCGAATGAAGACTGAATGATGCCGTATGAATGCTGAGTCATGTGTGTGAATGAGAGAGTGAATGAAGAATGAATGTTGCTGTATGAACAGTGATCATGTGTTTGAATGTGAAAGTCAATGATGACAGAATGCTGTAAGCATGATCTTTGACGAATGCAGATGCACGAATGCCAGATGGGCAGCAGGCCTCTTATCGGGAGGGGAGGAAGAGAAAAATGGGACAGCAGACAGGGCCATTTTGTTTAATTGGTATATCCAGTTTGGACAAACATTAATTGCTGCATGGCATTTTATTTACTGGGCAACAAAGGAGAACGCAGCACGGTGAGAATTCCTATATAGTAGAGGCCCACATTGGTGGGAGCAGCCTGAGCATATTTCCTTACTGAAGTAGAATTTTTTTTACTGGGCATTAGGGTGAAGGCATCATGATGAGTGTTCCTATGTAGTACTGGCCCACATTGGTGGGTCCAGTCTGCATATATTTCTTTACAGTGGACAGGCATTTTTTACTGGGTCTCACGAGTGAAAGCAGCAGGATGAGTTTTGCTACGTGGTACTGGCCCACATTTATGTGCCCATTCTAGACACATATTCACTCTGGCATAGCATTTTCTACAGGGCATCATAGTGGCAGGCAGCATGAGTGTTCCTACATGGAACTGGCCAACACAGGTGGGTCCAGTCTGGGCATGTTTTCTTACGCGGGCATGGAATTTGGTATTGGTAAAACCAACTGGATTACGATATTATATGGTAATGCCGGGATATATTGGTGCAGCCTTCATGGATATGTATGGGAACAGAAAGCATGAGCATATATTGTGTGCAAGGGCATCATGAAAATTAGCTGGAAAAGGCTTGTGTCCAATGTTAACGACTTGCAACTGTTGGATTTGGTCATGTGTTGCCCTACAAAATCCATTGCAAACTGTGGCTGCTTATTTTGAACAGAAAGTGTGTTGATAATGCACGATTTAACCCTAATATTTCAAGAAAATGTCTCAGGGGAAGAACCCCTCAGAACCAAAGTTGCTTGGTTCGGGCTCCATTGCTACACAAGATTGATCCTGAAAATGTGTGGTAAACATTTACGCCCTCCCCAGTTAGAACGTTCACCATCCGCCACTGCAGGGAGGACAGCATTCCAGTCACTATCAGAAATGGGTGCCTGGAATTCTACCTCCCTGATTGTCTGTGGCCCTCCCAACGTTTCAAAACGGGTGCTAAAGTAATTCCCCAATCCTTTGCCATTACATCAAATTAGGAGGATACAGCATTTAAGAAAGGGAAATAGTTGCTGCACGACAAGGGAATACCTTATTCTAGCCCTCTAATTCTAAAAAAAGACTATGAGACTGTATGAGAGTTGTGTTTAGTTTTTCATTCCCCAGTGAGTAAAAAGATGAATGCTACTCAAACCAATAGTTCCCTCGTTACACATGCAAAGCTTGTTTTCCCTCGCTATCTTGGTCTATCTTCCCTCTCCCTTATTTATGGAAGGAAGCCCATCCTAAACTTGAGCTATTCCCTTCTTTCTGTGTATTTGGATGCATTTAATTGATGAAATATTGTTCATGACCCATAATAGTCTTAGATTTCAGTAAAGCTCCAGGGAGATCAGCTTAAAACAAAGATAGTCTGCAACCCAAGCTCTGCCCCGAGTGTCATTGTTTGTTGTCTGTTTGTAAAGGCAAGGGCGCTACTACTTAGTTCCAAAAAGTAAGGCACAGAAATGTGTGGCCGTGCTAATGCTTATTTCTTCTGAATCAACCACATTCATTGCATTCCCAACTCACTGAATCGCTAATATGTAGATGCTGGGTTGGGGTAGGAATATAGGAAGGGGGGCATGGAGGTGTGAGGGTGTTGTTGAGGATCTTTGCCACATTTTTCAGAAAAAAGCTAGGTTAAAAAATGCAGTGAAACAGGAGTCGGTGAGTTGGCATGTGATAAAATCCCGTAGATTAATTTCATTTTATGCACCAAATCATTATTTTCATATGGAATATTGTCTTCTGTTATATGTGGCAAATGAGATCCAGTTTCAGTATTAAAATAAACTCTGTTTATAAATCGTGCTGTTGTATAACACTCAAGTGTCTGCATCCCATTTCCAGGGCAGATTCTCACCATGTCAGTAGCCTCTGCCCCTCTAACAGTTTTTCCTGTCTAATCCTTTAGTCTGCATGGCAGGAAATACAACAGAATTTGGAAGTGGCAGCTGGTCTGCTCTGCAATTTATAAAGACTGTAACAACATCTACTTGGTGTTTGCTGAGCCACCAGTTGCCACCATACTGAACAAGCACATAGCTTCTTTTACTTCTGATTGGTTGGTAGATGGTCACGTGACCTCTGATTTCACCTGTATGTGATCAAACATATAATAAGTGAGGGTAAGGTATCTACTCCCAACAAGTCCACAAAAGGCACACTGCAGATAATAATTGCCTCGGTGCAGGAAAAACCGTGCTATTTCTCCATGATGAAATAGCCTATATGAATATGCAAGGAAGCCTTCAAAATCCATGTCAGTCAACAGTATAATATTAAAAGGACCAGGATAGCAGGTCATTTCCTTGAGTCCATCAATGATCGCATACTAAGACATAGAAATCATTGCACTCACAGAAAGAAACATGTTTCTCAAAGGATTATGCATCTATATTAAAAATGATATCACCAGAGGATCTAATGCAATGTGCTTTAAGAGAGTAAGCAAACAGGGAGCTCTGTTGTCTGATCTTTTTTATTGTGCAGTGACACACTGGCCCTAATTCATGGCATGATTTGCGCGGAAAATAGGGGGCATGTGCTTGAAAACACGCACAAGCACCAGTTTGTGTATTAATGGAACACAATGCGCATGGCTTAACAGGGACTTTCGTGGAATCTGCGCCGATCCAACACGTCGCTGCGACACCACGAACGCCTTGCGCGAGACTCGTAGCGAAGGGGCGTTGAGTTCTGCGCAGTCACCCAAAAAGGGGGCGAGACACGTGGAATGGAGGACAACAAGCGAAAATAAGGGTGTAACGAGGGATGTAGAAAAGTAAATTCTTTGCAACACCCATATGCACGCTAAACACCCATATTCATGGAATTGAACAAGGCTCCCCGTTGCGTGGAAAAAGACGTGCAAATCTGGAAAAAAATATGCCACGCGAAAGCTGGCGTAAGCATCACCCCACACTAAAACAAATGCATAAAAAGGGTGCACAAACAACAAACGTGCGTATACAGCTACGATGAATGTACCATTTGTCGCAGCAGTGATCGTGGGACACCGCAGGAGGAGGAGGATGGCCAGGGCACGGATATTTCCACCTAGGACCAGCCTTTTTGGGATGCCTGAAGACCAGGTCTATAGCAGGTATAGGTTTCCACCTCAAATCATATTAGACCTGGTCACGGAGTGGGAGGATGACCTTACATCACCCACCCTGTACTCCCAAGCACTGAGCTCCTTGGAAAAGGTGCTCAATGTTCAGCATTTTTTGGCCACTGGGTCATTTCATCGAACAACTGCCATAGTTGGGGGCATTTCACAGCCCACACAGTCATTATTGCCTACACCAGGTGTTGGTAATAATGACTGCACGCCCCTCAGTCCGCAGGCACACCTACATGCCCAGAACACCTGCAGAAAGGCAGGCCATGGTCCAGGATTTTTATGGGGTGGCACACTTCCCTAAAGTGCTTGGTGCGATTGATTGCACCCATGTGGCTCTAGGTACACCTAGGACCACAGAGCACATCTATGGCAATTGCAAGCACTGGCATTCCATCAACATTCAGGTTGTATGTGATGCCAAGGGTCTCATTACTTCTGTATATGCAGACTATCCAGGGTCCACCCATGATAGCTTCATATTCAGAATGTCACCCCTACGCCGGGCCCTTGAAGCTGGTAGGCATGGCAACACATGGCTCATTGGTGAGTATAAATGCCTGTGCAAATGCATGCATGTCACACACAGACAAATACACCGCAATCACAAACATTTTAACCTCTAAAGGGGACAGTGCCTACCCTCTGAGCACCTACATGATGACGCCAATACGGAACCCTGCCACACCCCCCCAGGTAAGATACAACACAGCCCATATTGCAACTCGGGGCATAGTGGAGTGCACATTTGGAGTGCTCAAGTCACGTTTCTGCTCTCTGCTCTCTGGTGGTGAGTTGCTATATGCACCATCACTAGTGTGCAGGATCATTGTGGCAGCATGTGTCCTGCACAATGTTGCAACACAGCACAGTGTACAGGTGGACATGGTGGTGCCCCCACATCCCCAACCACATGAATGCCGCTTGCACATGGTAGGGCAAAGGGCATGTGGTGAGGCACAGTTTTTCACCGAAAATCCAACCCCTCTGGAGTGCACCCAGCCCAGGCACATTCCAAGTGCCATTCAATGATGGCAAAGGGACAATCATCTGTGTCCACCAAACCACTCTGAGAATGTGTCCTTGGAAGTGCTACATTGTGTGCATCCCTTAGAACTTAAACTAATTAATTTATTTGGCTTTCCAAAAGAAACACATAGATGAGGGACTATGCCACAACCACCATGCCAAACTAGACATCCAATGTCCTGTGTGTCACATAAATCTTCCCATCTATATTATCAATATCATTTGCATATTTAAAGCATACAACATGTCTTGGACATCACAGAGCTGTCAAAGAAGGCTTACTCAGTTACATAAGTGTTTGTCAAAACATACATGTTGCCTAGCCCCATGTTGCAGAGTGGCAGCATCATACCATTGCAGAAAGTCAATTTAGGTGTCTGTGGCTGGGAGGAGAGGGAAGAGGGGAACGGTAGGACAATACGAGGGGGGCATACACAACATCACAGGTGACCAGGTGTGTAGGGCATACACAACATCACAGACGACCAGGGGTGAGGGGGCATACAAAACATCACAGGTGACCAGGGGTGGGGGGCATACACATCACAGGTGACGAGGGGTGGGGGGGCATACACACAGTGCCGTGTTACCATGCAAACACCACAGAAGTCTCAGCAAATGGCATGCGCTCACCTGTTCGTGGAACTCACCTGCATTGCATACGATGCACACCATCGTGAGACGCTCCACCTACATGGAATGAAATGCAGAGTGTCAGCACAAAATACATGCACATACATCATCATAGTTGACACCAGAAAGAAAATATGCAAACAACACAAAGAGCAGGAACCACACTGGGTGAATATCCATTGGCATAGATATGTACAGGAGTAGAGTGCACCACACCAGAAAGAGAGGGAGACAGTGGCACAGAGAATGACAGATCATGGAGTACATGTGTAGTATGCACTCTGCAGTACACTAAGCTCGAGTCAGTAGACCATGACATGGTTCACCCATGGCAGTCATACAAATGCAGGCAGAAGTGCCACACAATCATACCAATTCATTCAATCTACATACACATATTCTGGATGCACACGCTTCTTCACTCACCGGACGTTTCCTCATATTCTGGCAAGCCTCCCACGCCTTGGATCTGATCCACATGAATCAACTCACTCATGGCCTCTTAGTGTGGAGTGAGCTCTTCCTCCTGTGGTGACCCACCTCCAGTCACCATAGCAGAAGCAAGATTGGCACCCAGCATCCTTTTGGTTCGGTGGCTGAGGTCATTCCACCGCTTCATGACTTCATGAGCAGTGCACCTCCCATTCCCCAAGTAGTTGATGTGATCCGTGACTCACAGCCAGTGGACTATACGCTGACCAGGCATATGGGTTTTCCCTGGCCCCATGCACATGTCATGGTGGTGGTCGCGCACGTAATCCACGAGGATCTTGAGTTCATCATCATTGAAGCTCCTCTTCCTCGCCGTGGCGGTCTCCTTTGCCGTGCTTCGGGATTGAGCCTTTCCCTGTTCTGCACGCCTCTTGGAAGGTGGTGCAGACCCTTTGTGGCTGGGACCACTGAGGACATCAGGGGCTGGACCACGGTGGCCTGGGCCATGGCATCACCCACTGATATTGGGTCATTCACTGGACCTGCAGGTCCCTGACCAGGGGTCCTGAGGTCAGGTGTCTTGCGTTGCTGTCCCTTCCCCTTGGATACACGGGCATCAGCTGCCCCTGTGTGTCTGTTTCCCTCAGGGGGTGATAACAGGTACTGCAGTTGCTCCCTGACCCTGGTTGTTAGGGACTGGAGCTGCCCCTGCAGGTGCCTCAACCTGAGAACGGGGGAGAGCAGATGACCCTGCAGGTGCCTCAACCTGCGAGCTGGGTCAAGGTGCTTTGCATTGCCTTCCCTTTCTTCTTGGACACATGGGCTTCAGCTGCCCCTGTGTGTCCGTGTCCCTGGGGGGGATCACAACAGGTACTGTCAGGGACTGGAGCTGCCCCTGCAGATGCCTCAACCTGGGAGCAGGGGAGAGCAGATGAACCTGCAGCTCACTGACCCAGGATGCTGAGGACAGCAGCATCACCTGCAGCTCCCTGACCCTGTTGGGGGTGGTGCACAGCTCTCCCTGCACCTCCCCGAACCTGACCACCTCATCCACCTCTGCCAACTTTCCCTCTTGTGGCCTCCCCAACCATGGTACTGATGGATTAGTACTATGGGAGGCCCAACAAGCAATTGTCCAGGGCAATTGCAGTGACCCACGTGCTCCTGCCTATGAGCCATTTTACCTGCCTGTTACTGCCCTCAGCTAGCTGCTGCTAGCCATCCGCTGCTGCCTGCCCACTGTGTGTGCCTGCTGCCCACCTGTCCTGCATTTTGAGTGCCTGTTGTCAAGACATGGCCAGTGCTCCTGTGGTCAGGCCTGTGACCACCTCAGCTGATCCAAACCATCACCACTGCTTCACAGACCAGCCCCAGGACCACCTTGCCCACCCACACCTGCCTTGGGGGTTGCCATGTCTGATCAAACATCTCCAGAGGCAAGTGGCAACCCACCACAGCAAGCCAGAGAAGGGAAGTTGACATTCTGGTAGAGCATGTCCTGGGGCATTATGATGCCCTCTTGAACCCTTCAACGCAACGCATCAAGGAAGGTCGGAAGCTGATCTGGGACCAGATCGTGGGTGCCATCAACACAGAGGGGTGGGCACCCCGTGACTACCAGCATGTGTGCAAGCGCTGGGAGGACCTGAAGTCAAGGACCCACAACAAGGGGCCGGTTGAGCACCACCGACATGCGGGTCCTGGAGAGGTTTTACCCGGCACTGCACAGCCAGGTCAGCGATTTGCAGAACCGTCTGGAGTCATCAGGTGAATGTCCATGTGTTGCTGTCCTCCACTGTGCATGTGCATGTTGATGTATGGTGGGAGTGTGCACCATGGCCTTAGAGCAAGTATGCCTCTTGTACGGATGTCTGTGTGCATGTCCCAGACAGTGCTGCACATGTGTTCAATGAAGCATGCGTGATTCCAATGGTGTTAGTTTTGCTATGTGTGTTGTACTGCAGCATATGACGACGTGCACGTGGTTTCTTACATATGTCTGAGACGTGCCCGTGTGAAAGGTGTGACACATGGGTGTTGTCATCAACATCATGAACAGGCATGGTGTACGTGTGTGTGACTAAGATGTGACTGGCCGTCACTCCTTGATGGATGTACCTGGTGGATTTCAATGTGTTCACTACTCTTGTTGCCTGATTGACGTAGAGTGGACTCTGGTATGACAGCTCAGTGCACTGCTTTGGGACTGTCAGGTGATGTATTTGCATGACATGTGTATGTCCCATCATGCATGTGGTGAGAGTGCATGTCCAAGTCTTTGATTCTCTGTTGTGAAGGACAGACATGGATGTGCATGTATGTACATTGCATGTACTTGTGTGTTGTGGAGGGTGATGATGGTTGTGACCTTTGGCAGTTTACTTCAGGTGCATATGTTTTGTGCCAAACACACATAGGTACGGAACCCTGATGTTTGTGTTCTGTGTATCCTTATCCACAGCGGCTTTGGACGAAGAGGGCGGAGAGGTGCTGTGGAGCAAGGCAGCAGGGATGCCTCCACCGGGCAGAGACCCAAGCCACAGCCACGCCCCGGGTCATTTCATCATCGGGGAGCGAGGAGGCTGGTGCCGCGTCTGATCCATTGGCCACAGCAGCAGCAGCGGGGGGAGAAGGGGCAGGTGAGCTCACGCAGGGGCAATCCACTGTGGAAGATTCTGGTCAGGCATCCAGGTTGGCGGGGGAGGAGGAGGAGGCTGTTTCAGCCCAGTCCTTGGGGCACGTTGGGGGTGATAAGGTGGGTGTGACTGGTGCAGTCCAGACTCAGGGGAAGGAGCCAGTGCAGGTGACCATGGAAGTGCCTGTGCCAAATCCTGCTCCTGGGCCAACGCCTGCACCAGTATGCACCTGCCGGCATGCCCCAGGCCGGACCCATTGCAGGTGTCGGATGTTTCCACGCAAACTGACACCCCAATCCCTGTGGATGTCGCCATTCAAGACAGAGTGGAACCCATGCTAGCTGGTATCGCGAGGCGTACAGCCACCATACGTGATGATGTGCAGGCTTACCATCATGGGCTTGCACATCATCACAATGAGGTCTGGCGTCTCCTGAACTGGCTAGCTATGTTCCTGGTCTCGAATTGGGTGCGTGGGATGGCCACTTATGTGACCCCCTCCTCCTCTTCCTCCTCTGTGCGCCAGTCGTCCTCCCTGGCACCTTCCAGCCCAGATACCACCAGGGTCCCCTGTGTACCTGTCCACCCACGTTGGCCCATCTGGTGGAGATCACATCCGGCCTGAGTTGGGAGTTAATGTTGGATCAGCCGAGGTGGTCACCACGCCGATCCAGGCTACGGCAGGAGCTGTGGCAATGGAGGGAGAGCAGGCACCCAGGACCAGGGCTTGTGCCAGAGGCCCCCGGGTAATTTCATCAGCCCCGAGGCTGACCAGGCAACGTAGGCACCGGGCAATAAGGCAGCAGCATGGGGGCATGTTGGGGGCGTTACTGACGCAGCTTGATGTTCCTTGCGCTACGGCTACTCATGCCTCTGAAAGTCCATGAATACATGTGCCGTGCCATAGCTGGCACACACTCCTTCTTGGCACGCAGAGCTTGTGCCTTTTCTGCACCACTTTCTGTGAATCGTGCCCACTGTCATTTTTTAGATTAGTGCATCTTTCGGTGGAAATATCAATATAGTAGGAATGAGGGGTATTGATAGGTTTATAAAAGATCCTGGACTACGCTAGACCTGGGGCTAGCTAGCCTTTTAGTTGTAGCCCCTAAGCTTGACTCTGGTAGGAATGATCAATGATGGCTGCACTGGTGTATTGCCTCACAACCTTAATGCTTCATGCAGTGCAAGCAGTGTGAAGAGAGGCAAACATTCAGGAGCCAGATGGTTATTTCAGACGGGTTTATTTTTCATATCAACAAAGATGTGTCAGCTTTTGCAATGGACTTTTTGAATCTAGCAGAGGCACTTTGTTTTACACAATGTATAAAAGAGCCAATTTATATGCACCCCCCAAATAGGTACCAACTTCTTGGTGTGATCACTCACTGCTAAAGGTTTTTAATAATCATACATTGAAAAACGTTAATTGTAAAATGGGTACTAATGATCTACAAATTCTCAATGAATATGAGAAACTGGTTATTACGTTTACTCCATATGTCTTTGTTCCTATGAAGAAAATTATAACATTTGTCATTTCCAAACCAGGTTGGTATGACAGAGCCTGTCATAATGCTAAATGTAAAATTATTGAATGTTCCAAATCTGTCTTGGGAATTTACAGGTTAAAACCTTGGTGCCGTCATGCGCAGAATATAAGAGTTTGTCCATGGTAAACGTTCTGTTCTCCTGAATGCTCTTCAATTAAAGGAGTATATATTATTTTGGAAATTGGTGTCCAATAGGTATCTTAGTAGTGATCAGGAATTATATTGTTGTATTAGTGAGTGTGATTGGTGGACTAACCTTTCAAAACTGTACCAGGAATCTACTTTGTGCTCCACTTTGTTAGCTCATTCTCCCCCTTCTGACAAAGGTTCATTGGTAGTGACTGTTGAGGAGGTAGCGATAGCTCTGAACTCCGTGAAGAGTGGAAAAGCAGCTGGCCTTCACCTAATTCCAATCGATTTGCTAAAGTATGAGGTGGCAATCTGGGTGCCGGTTTTAACAAAGGTATTTAATGCCATATTGCATAAAGATGTAATTCCTCTTTCATGGAAGAAAGCTGTAATTCTACCCATATATAAGAAAGGTGGACGTGAATGTCTGGGTAACTACCGTCCAATTTCTCTTTTAGATGGTATGGGGAAACTATGGTAAGTTATTCTGAGACATGTTCAAGATTGGGCCAACAGGGAAATCATTATTCATGACTTACAGGCAGGCTTATTCATGACTACAGACTTACAGGCAGGCTTTAGAGAAAACCAAGGTACTTCACAGGGAGGTAAAGGTGTTAAATGGGTACTAAATGTCAAGACTGTTCCTCAAGATTTGGATGCTACTGCTTTATGGCTAACCCCAACAGTGTCTATGACCTCCTTTGTATTGGACATGAATCATAAGTTATGAGGTAGTGAATTGTTTGTGCTCGATGCCACCAATCTAAAGTCAGTGTTGGATTACCTAGAGCACAGGTTTTCACTTGGCTTGAAATCATGTATTGACGTTTTCTGCCCACCATTTGAAAGATCCTTATATTTAATATCCAGATTTGGCCTTTTAGCTGTCGCTTCTTTTGGCAAAAATTGAAGGGTATATAATACCAATCTTTGCCCTCTCTGAGGGACTGCTAAATGAACACACTTTCTGCAGATTTGCTGATTTGCCCTGGATCTATTCATCTGACAAAGAAATATTTAAAGCCGGTTTTGAGAGAAGTGGAGGTTCGTCAGATAGCAGTGGCTGAAAGATTTTTTAGTCAATGTGCCAACTTGACAGTAATTTTTGCTACTGCACATTTTATCCATAGGGCCTGGCTATTGAGAAAGAAGAGCTCGGGGTTGATCGAACGTAGTATTGCAAACAGCTGATGTGGTCGAGGCTGCAAGATTATCTCTCCTCGTCCCTCAGTGTTACATTAACTTATTTGAGTGAAATATTTTCTTTAAAAAAGAGATCTTAATAGATTTGTATCCTTTACCATGTGCTAGTGGATTTAATCAACATATGAATTCCTAAATTTGTTTAGATTTGATCTCTATTAGCTTTATCTGGCTTATTGCACATTTGTGATTAATACATTTTTAACTGAATTTTGTAACTAACATCCTTTGAAATGTATCTGTAGGGGGACATTTTTATCTCACGTTGTTGTATTTTATATGTACTTTTATGGGGGGTTTTCACTGAAATAAAGTTTTATGAATGAATGAAAAAAGGTGCTCTCGCCAAACAAAACTAAGTCACAGCCAGAGCTTTATCTCAGTCTCAGAGAAATGACAGCAGAACACTTCCAAGCTATCTGTCATATTGCGTCTCAGCAGCGGTTAATGTCTTCTTCCCATACAGATTTGCTGCTGCAAATCAATGGGAGAAATTGTAGCAGTTTTCGTCTTGTAACCCGTTGTGATGAATTACCATCTTGCAGGGATTTGAAACACTGTTTCTTTTAATTTAATTAAGTAATGAAATGATGAGGGTAATTCCATCTCTGAAAGGGAAATCTGCTAATCCGATTGCCCTGTCATAAGCTCCATGCCAAAAGTATAATATATACTTCTGCAATGCAGCATCAGTATCCTGAGTCACAGCACCCGCTCTACCAGTCGCAGAGGTGCCCTCTTGACAGCTGCGATGACATCCAAGCATCTGCAGCACAGGGGCTGCATTTAAAATATTCATCCCACTGCATAACCCTGGAGATCCTGTTATGGTGGCACAATTAACTGTAAATATAAACTGTACCTGAATTAGGGCATGTGGGCCAGCATCTAGCAAAGTTATCCCAGCCAGATTAAATTTATTTTGCACATATGTCCGTCCTGTGGGCCCAGTTCAGCTGTGGAAGCATTATGCATATACCTCCCAGACAATGGCCCACCCCTCTCCACTTACAGGACTGTCGCCTTGGGGAATTGCTTCTCTTTGTACCTTTGTAAGAATTTGTAACAGCCTTTACACCAGGACAACCAATCCACAGGATGCTGACCCCGGAAGAGCAAACAAGGGGCACATCCATTCACAGAGAGACAGGCCTCACACCAGGGAGCTCCATTTCTAAAGCCTTTTGGTCCTATTGAGAAGGGGAGGGGGTGTAGTTAGGGTAGACAGAGAGGGTTCTGTACAGTTTTGGGAGGGTTCTGACATCTTGATTCTCACTGCCTATCTTTCTCTTTCCTATCCCCCTCCACTTACTCTCGAGCAAAGCACTTTGGGTGTAACATCATAAGGCCAAGGTCCACACATTTCAAGAGCAGGGAATTGGTTCCTTAAAACAGGCTAGATTTAGTCCAATCACCTGGGGACATTTGCCTATAAAAGAAGTGGTCTCCCACCACTCCTTCGAATTATCTTGAAATATCTTTGGGTCATCACTTGAGAAGATTTCACTGGACCCTCCTGAGAGGGCAGCTCTCTCGGAAGTCCTCAAGTTCTAAGGTGAAAGCAGGGACCATTGGAGGCATCTGTGCTGCTGGTCCATAAACTCTGCTAGCCACCCTTTTGCTTAGGACCTCTCAGTGTTGCAGGTACCCAGAAGGTGTGTGCCAGCCTCTCCTGTGTTTGGGAGCCCAGGAAAGGGACTGACATTGGCCCTTGAGACCCTTTAGCGGGGTTCACAGCACCTAGAAGCCAGAACAGGCAAGGCCCCTGTGGTCAACGATGACCCACCCTGAGCGTTGACTCAGGCATGCTCAGCGCTGAGCAATATAGCCGTACCATTCAATGCTGGTGAACCACCCCCCGCCGATTGACTCTGCTCACCACTGCACCAGCAAAAGTGCATCATTGCCTTGGTTCGAATCACAAAGTACTGATGCCTTGCCTTGCTTGAGCCACCATCCGAAACACCAGCTTCTTAATCGCTGCTCCTGTAAGTCGATGGACCCAACTCTAGTGTTCCCCGAGCAGCAACCTACGAGCCTCTGCATAGAATCCACTCACCTGCGCATCCTGGTACCAGTTCATCGCCATCGAACTGCAACCACAAACTTAACCTGGGGACTGCCCAATCTGCACAGAGTGAATAGATGATTTGAGACCAGAGCCATTCAACCCCGACTCTACGCCAGCTTGCTACTGGGCCATCGCGACAGCTACATCCTCGACCCCAGCCGACACTGCAATCATCACTGAGTAGCCTGGTACAACCGTTGAAATTGAGACATTTGCAAAGGCACTCTTGACCGTTATCTCCCACCCTGGTCCATCCTTTGGGCCCTGCAGACGGTTTAGGTTCCTTTGAACCCTTTTGGTCACAAGTACATATCCTTTTTCAAGAACATTGTTTCTTTTTCTTGCCTTTCACCCCTGATTCATTACCCAGAGTGCTTCATCTACTATCTTTTCTTATTCTATGTTCTTTCCTCAGGGGTGGGTTTTGTGTAGTGTTTTTCTAGATAGTTATTATTTTACATGGCGTGTTTATTTAAAGTGTATATAGTTTTATAGAACCTTTACTGGACCTTCCTTTATTTTGGACTGTTATACTTTGCTGTTTGCATTGCTATAGAACCAAATTCACACCCCTCTTAAGAGTATGACCTTCTTTCGTCCAATGTTACCACAAAGGCCAAAGGAGGTATATCTCTTGACTGTGCCAGTTTTACCTTTATGATTGTGTTGGCTCTTGGTTTATAGAAGTGTGGAGGCTGAGTGGGCATTTTAGCATCTAATCATCCTTACACTCCTGCAATGCAGAAATCAATTTGTCACACCCATATAAAAGAGGTATTCCTATTATTTGTAACTGAAACACGCTTCCCCTCCTGTTTTATTTCTTTTCCGAAGGACCATGCAGGTATAATGGAAAATGACATATTGCCATAGAATGTCTCTAGGACTGCCATGATAGCTGTGAGTGCACTCCCTCTCCTAACCAAGAGAGCTCTGTCCGCCACAAAGAGCAGCACTGTGGGGCATTTACTGTCCATCCATGCCATTTCTTGTGCTTTGCTTACCGGGATCTACTACCACCTTTATGGGAATGTTGAACACCATTGGGGCGAGAATGGAACTGTCGGGGGGAAATTCTGCCGGGGTCGGCTGGGCCGTCCGCGGACCTCCGGGCAGGGAGGCCCCAACTCCTCCCGCGTATCACAAAAATGAGTATGAGACGCACACAAGAAGCAAGGTGGTTCTGCTGTTTATTATACAAACGGCAGGGATGGGTCAAGGAGCGTACGCGTCCGTCCTGACACACACACAATCGTGGGGCTCGCAGGCCCTTTTTACCTTGGTATGACGCGCTACTTGCGTCACCTCGAAAAGTTAGCAAAAAACCTATCTCCACTCTGGATTGGTTACTTGAGTGGTAGGGTTAGTATAGCATACATATAGAGAAGGGTATTAGTGGCTGAGGGTCAGTCAGGTGGTATACCTGGGTTGTCCCTGCAATTAGATACATGAGAATTGTTACATGAAGACCCCTGAGGATTGGTCAATATTAATGGCGTCAGTGATAAGAGCCCCATGTTCTAATTGGTGCGCCCGCGAGCCTCCCAGCCTGGGACCATCGCCGTTCCCAGCTCGCGGTGTACCTGTCATTTGCAACAATGTTTCACTATGGGTACGTGCAGACAATGCGAGGACTTATTCATAGGCTGGAAGGCCGACTACTCCCACTGTCGCAGATGTCCATTGAGTCTTTTATTATTTGTATCTGCCTGTGTCTTGTAACGAGGGATCCAGGCTCCCCCGTTCTCTTAGCCTTGGCATCCTTTTAGGTTTGGCTTGGTCACGTGAGGCGGGACCGTGTTTGAGGCCGAATTTCTGCACAATTAATATTGTTTTTCCCACTGTGTGCCTTGTTTAATTTGCAGGTGCAACCTTGACGTTGGTGTGCGGCGTGCGAGATTTGCAACATTGTGGCTTAGCTGTCTGGCTTTCGCCGAGCTCACTCTGCAGGATCAGCAACCGGACTCTTGTTCATTTTAATGTTCATGGAAGCTCTTGCTTGCGGCCTACTTGAATCAGGTGCATAAATGGAGTCGTTGAGTGCACAGGCGCTTTAGGTTATAGGGTTTATGTGGAGCGTAAGCAAGCCATTTAGATAAGTTCATCGTGCGTCTTGCGTTTCTGCATCTTAAAAACCTATGTGAAAAATAATAAAGATGCACGTCCGTGGATGTGTCCGTCACCTACGTCATAGCGCTGAGTATATTCTTCGTGTAGGTTGGTGTAGGAGTGTCCAGTGTGCATGGTCGTACAGGTGTGACCGTTGGCTAGGTCGTCATGGCATCTCTAACGATGTGTTGGTTTAGTCGAGTTGATCCGTGTTGCAGGTGTCGGCCTGGGTAGGGCGAGCTGCTGGGCAGGTAGGGCAGGTAGGTGGGCACATCCGTAGGTTCCTGTACCAAGGTATTTGGTCGTCTGGTAGATGGGCAAACTCATCTCGTGGCGGGTGTCTAGGCCGTGATCCTCTAGGCCAAGGGCGAGAAGGGATTGGCGGGAGCCTGTTGTTCCATTCTCCCACTTCAGTCCCCCCTCTGGTCAACTTGTCGACCACAAACATATCCTTTTCTTTATCTCCTCTCACTCTCCATATTTTAGTTATTCCTCCCAAATGTCCATAGTGGTTGACATGGTCTTCAAATGACCAATACATGTATGCACAGGTCCCTCCAGGAGTGCAATTTACCCATTTCCCTATGTAGCTCCTTGGGTTTCTTGGGTTTTCGAGCTTCACAGATGGTGGGTCCAGGTGGTTGGTGGTGATCTGGTTGCGCAACTTCTCTCTCTCTTGTATTATCCTGCCTGTGTGTTGGCCGTCATCTGCTGGCATCAAGGGGTGCATACCGGCCATTTCAATCATTTCATCTGTGGTGCGTGCCTTCCGGGCTTTCCAAAATCTTATTATGATCAGTGTAGCTCCAGCCAAAATAGTACATCCAACTATAATCTTCAGTCCATCTGATAGCCATGATGGCATCCATGACCATAATATTGAAAACCAGCTTCCATCCTTTGTTACACCTTTACTTTCATCCATCATTTTAGAATGCATCTGGGCCAATTGTGAAACTGCTTCTGTCAGTGTACCGTTGTCAGCATCATTGGCAGGGATGAATGTGCAGCATGATTGTCCTATCTTTGCGCAAACCCCTCCTTCCATTGCTGTGAGGAGGTCCAGTACATATCTGTTCTGAAGTGCCACCATTCTTACTGCGCGCAGTTCCTCTTTTATGGCGTTAAATCCATTCACTGTAGAGTTGATGGTCATCATTAGTTCCCATCTAGTTATCTGGAGCCATTTTGCATTTGCGTAAGCCTGTAATCCCGGATGTATTATCGAGGAGAAGAACATTGCTGCTCTGCTAAACAGTCTATGTTCTGGCGGAATTGAGGTGAGTGCTGTTTCTGATCTACCCCATAGGTAATTTCCCGTCAGAGGTTCTCCTTGTCTTTTCTTTCTATTCAGGACAGTATTATTGCTGTTGGTTTTGTTCTCTGGCTCCTTCTGAGGTTGCACAGACCTCTTCTTCCTCTCGTTCCCTTCATCCATTTTGGGGAAATTGGCCACATTCACGTGTTTCTGGGGTACCACTAGTGACGGTACATTAACGTGCACTATTGTGCATATACCATTCCACAGAGGGGGCAGTGTGTGGTATGCTTTGTCTCCGCAGGCCCAGTAGTGGTCCATTATCACTGCTGTTCCTGCTCCCCCCTCAGGTAACTCCATCACGCTTGCACAGTTGATGTTATATCCTACGTCCACCTCTCCTTTATGTTGGTAGCATACCTTAGGCGCAGTTAGTGGCAGTATTATTATTGGGTCTTCATCCTTCTCTATCCACGTGAGCATGGGTGCGTACTTGATCCAAGTCATCCAACATCTGTGGTTGTGTCCTTCGATAGTTGAAATAGTTTCTTTTGTTATCATGTTGCTGCCAACCACTCCTATCTCCCATTTGTTGTCCAAGTACACCTTCCCTGTTATCGTCACCAGTGCCCTCTCCGAACATCCTGTTTTACCAGCAACTTCAGTGGCATACCAATCACATGGTAGGTACTGTAGTGTTACCTTTTTTGTTTCTCCTTTTTCAGGACCACTCGTCATGTATCTGAAGGCTTCGGTATGTAAACTTTTCTTGTGGTAACTTAAATAAGTCTTGAGGAAGCTGTTTTCATATGGGTATGTGTCTCGTGTTTTCCACACCAGTTGCACCACTGTCCCTTGAAATCTTCCTTTCGTTTGGAACAGTGCCAGGTATATTATGCATTGTGCTGTTTTTTCATCTATTTCCGTGGCAACAAAAGTTCGAGAAGCGCTCATGGCATATGGAATTAATGAGCAAACGTAGCAGCTGTCTTCTGTTGTCTGCTTACCTATGTGGGTCATGTGTTGATACCACATGTTGTTTGAGATGTGTGCTGAATCTTGTATGTAGTTGTCAATACCTTTATTATCTGAGTATGTGCTGCGTTTAACTCTATTATCTTTGTGTGGGATTATACTAATACCACCTGACGTAACACCTGTTGCAGCTGGGGGTGGGGGTATATTAGGTCTGGGTACAGCAACAATATTTATAGCATAGCTGTACTGCCATACAGAGGCAGCCAAGAACCCGGTGATCATCAAAATCCCTATCAATTTTATTACAAAAGCTAATTTCACCGGCATTTTGCTCTTACCTTGCTGCAGTCCGGCAGCTTATTCTTGCGACGTTAAAGTTGCCCGCCTGAAAATTCTCAATATGCTTGTTATTAGGGTTAGTGGTTGTCTTTTAAGCCCTCCCTATCAGATAGTCATTCAGTGCCCAGGCGAAGAGCTGTTCCCAAGCCACTCTAAGTGATCTATCTCTTAGGGCAGGCAAGTATGGGTGGAGGTGGGGCATTGAATATTCTATGGCCAAGAGGAATGCTGTGTAGTAGACACGTATCCTCCTTTTGTTCAGGTACGTTGGCCTTCTTACTTCATATACAAATTGGTGTGACAATTCTTCTGGGTAGTTATTGTCTGAGGGTACCATCTACTCCTGGGCAGTGAATTTGTTAGTTAACTTACTTTCTTAACAGTACAATAATACGCAGTACCTGCATGTGCGAGAGAAGAGAAAAAGAGAACATTCAAGTGTTTACATGTGTATATGTGCAAAACAATGTCCTTCAGTTCGGTTGTTACTACAGTGGGTAGGGGGTCAATGGGCAGAGGGGCAGAGGGTTTGGGTCTTAGCTGGCAGAAGTCTCTTTACTCTTTGATCGTGTGACCATGGGGTGGGTGGGTCCAATAATTGTCTCTGGGGGATTTGGGGGTTGACAGGGTATGGGGACACTTAAGCCGTCAGAAATGGCAGAAGTCTCTTCCTCCGTTGGTGACGCTGTTGTTGTTCTTCCGATGGCCCTGTCGGTGGCGCTGGGGCGGGTCAGGAGTTTGTAGATCTTTACGTCATGAAGGTGATTCCAGGCACGTTTGTCCTGTAGCTTTACTGCTCTCGTTGATGTCTCCTCTACCAGATGGGGGCCAGGGAAACGTGGGCTGTTCCACTTCCTGTTGAAATTGCGCAGTAGCACGTGGTCACCTTTAGCAATTTTACACAGTCTTTCCTTTTCCAGTTCTTTATCCGCATCTTCTTGTTGATCGCTGTTAGACCCGCCCCGTGTGCGCTCGAGCTGTTGAGACACAAACACTACACTAGTAAACAAAGAAGAAACATATTGGTACATTTCATCACCAAAAACAGTGGCAGTACTATCTTGGTCGGTGAATGCTCTTGATGTTGGGGTCAGAGGAAGGCGCATCTGGCGTCCGGTAACCACCTCGTGCGGGGTGAGGTGGTGGTCGGAGCCCGGTCTATTCCTTAGTTCGAATAGGGCTAACGGAAGGCAATATAACCAACTCCTTTTTGTTGTTTGCTGTATTTTTGCAATTGCCTCCTTTAGTAGGCCATTCAGGCGTTCGGATAAACCGTTGGCCTGGGGGTGGTATGCACATGCAAATTTATGCTTGATGCTCAATAAGGACGTGATGTGCTGGAACATTTCGTTTGCGAAATGCGAGCCATTGTCTGACCGCAGTACCTCGCATACCCCCCACCTGGGGAAGACCTCCCTCACTAGGAATTTAGCTGCTCTGAATGCATCTGGGTGGGAGCATGGCCCTGCTTCAATCCACCTCGAAAATGGGCATACTACTACAATCATATACCTGTTTCCTTGACATACGTTGATCATATCAACATAGTCAATATGGAGATGTCGGAAGGGTCCCTCTGGCCGGGGTATAGTACCTTTTATCACCTTCAGAGTGTGACCGGCCGTAAACTGTTGACATGTGAGACAGCTACTTATGAAATTTGACATATGGGAATTTAACTCGGGGCAAAACCAGTCTTCCCTAATTCGTGCTGCAATTACTTCCTTGCCTGTATGGGCTGGGTGGTGTAGTTGGCTCAGGGCGGTATTCAATAGTGCCAGTGGTATTACAATTTTTCCAGTGTTACCCTGGCGCCATAGTGCATCAGTTGGTGACATTGTGCATCCTCTTTTTACCCATATTTCTTTTTCTGCCATTGGTGCAGCCGCTTGTAGCTCCATTATCTGTGTGGTGGGGAGATGGGTGTACCCTTCTCTTATCAACATCTCCTTAGCCATTCCCCTCCCTCTCCCTCTCTCTGACTCTGGGGGGTTCCATATCTCACCAAAGTACGCAGCATACTTCGCATGTGCGTCTGCCGCTGCATTCCCTCTTGAGACATGATCTTCTCCATTGGTATGTGCGGTACATTTGACCAAGGCTAATTCCTGGGGGTTGTTTATTACTTCAATTAGTTCAGCCAGTAAGAGAGCATGTTGCACTGGAGTGCCGTCAGCTCTTCTAAACCCTCTTCTTCTCCATTTTGACAGCCCTGAGTGGACAGTGGACGTAACTTATGCGCTGTCAGAATATATGGTCACTCGTTTATTAAAGCTTTCTTTCAACGCCAAGATCAGAGCAATTAGCTCTGCCGCTTGAGCAGAGTAATGCTGCGGTAATTACACACATTTCATTGCCACACACACCGGTACCTCCATCATTTTCACCACCGCTGCCCCAGTCCTCCTTATCCCATCCTTTTGGTCAATTGTTGATGACCCATCAATGAACAGGAGCTCACCTCCCTCTAGTGCGTTTTCTTCAACTTTTCTAGCACATGAGTACATTTCAGTGGTTTGCGTACAATCGTGTGCATAATCTCCTTCCTCAATTACTTCTGCTAAAAACCTTGCAGGGTTGACTGTGCTACATCTAACAATTGATAGTTCAGCTCTGGATAAAATTATCTCATAACCTGATGCCCTCTGCGTGGTTAGGGTGGACTTGGGTTTATTCAATATTGCAAATAGTGCATGTTCCACAAATAGTGTGGTTGGGCACCCCATGGTGATTGTTGACGCTTTTTCTACCGCAAAAGCAGCTGCGGCGAGACCTTGTTCGCAAGGGAAATGACCCAACATTACAGGATCTAAGTGGCCGCTGTAAAACGCTACTGGTTTGTAGCCCATGCTTGTTTTTTGAGCCAACACTGCTTTCATTACTGCTGAGTCGCAATGTGAAAATATGAAAAATTGTCGCTCATAATCTGGGGTGGCCAATACTGGAGCAGTTGATATCGCATCTTTCAGTTCATCAAAAGCCTCTTTCATTTCCATTGTCCACCCCAACTGTTTCTCCCCTTTGTTAGCTTCTTTTAACCCCTCAAGCAGGGGTCCTATGTATGAGCTGTAATCAAATACCCATGCTCTACAGTAGTTGCACAGACCTAGAAACTGCTGTAGTTCCCTCACTGTTTGTAGCAATGGCGTTTTCGAAATGGCCTGTGCTCTTTGTGGTGCAATCTTTCTTCCATGTTGGGATATGAGCTGACCAATATAAAGTACCTGTTCCTGACAGTACTGTAACTTTTCCATGTCTACCTTCTAACCTTTTTCAGCCAATATTGTCAACATCTTTAATGAGTCCTCTCTGCATCTTTTATCGTTTGTGCTGCAAATTATTATGTCGCCTACATACTGCAACACTGTGCTTTCTACTTCAATGTTACCCAAATCCATCTGTATTACTCTGTTGAATATTGAGGGTGACTCACAGTATCCTTGTGGCAATCTAGTGTGTTTCCACTTTGTGTTTCTGTACGTGAAGCTTGTCAAATCTTGTGAGTCTGGGTGCAATGGTATTGAGAAAAAAGCATTTTTAAGGTCGATCACTGTAAATCGTGATGCTTCTGCTGGAATGCCACACAATATTGTGGCCGGATTTGCTGCTATGGGGTACTCTGCTTCCACTATGTTGTTCAAGGGCCTGAGGTCCTGTATGAAGCGCCAAGACCCCCCTTTAGCCTTGCGCACTGGGTATACAGCTGTGTTACATGGTGATTCTGATGGGACCAGTATGCCATTATTTATGAGGGCCGTTATGGTTTCATATATGCCCTCATCTGCCTCTTTTGATAGTGGGTACTGTTTTACTCTGGGGAGTATTGCACCTTTTTTCAATTTTATCCTTACACCCCCTATACTTTTTATACATCCTACGTCATAGGGGCTAGTAGTCCATAGCGATGTGGGTACCTTTGTCATATCCTCCTCAAAGAAGGGAACTGGGGTGGATGCGGGTGCCTCAAGTGCCATTGCAATTTTTTGTGCCACTTGTTTATACGCCACTCTTAGCCATATCTCCACACTCATCATAAACACCATTTCACCTTCCTCCTTTTCTTCTGAGAAGAGCTCCTCGTCTGACACCTGGGTGAGTCTACATCCCTCTGCTAGTGCTATTACTGCTCTCCATGCTCTTCCTTCGCTGTCTTGGGCATGCACTGCAATGTAATCAGCTGTTGCTATGATGCTCTCTATGTTCACTGAAATCACCTTTCCTTCTGGTTCATTGGCTGGAGTTTCTGGTCTGAACAAATAGGCTGCTGGCCTCCTCCAGATCTTTCCCTCTATCCCTGGCATCCAGGCAAATGCCATGTCTGTCCCGTACTGGAATAGTTCACCATCAACTGGCTCAGCCCTAATCGCTGTCTGTCCGCAGTATGCTTGCATTATTTGTCGTGCTGTGAGCATGTTGATCCCTGGAGTAGAGCAAATTATGCCGTTTTCCGTAAAGGTGATCGTCATATTCAACCTGTTCATGATGTCTCTCCCCAGTAGATTTACTGGTGAGGCCCTAAAATATAAAAGTGGGACTGACATGTCGCAATCCCCTATTGATAAGGGAACGTTATCAGTAAAGGGAACCAACCCCCTAGCCCCAGAGAATCCTTGGGTGTTCATGGCTTCGCCTGACATCTTAAACTTACCTTCCCTTATGCAAGACCGGGTCGCCCCGGTATCAACAAGGAATGATAACTTTTTGTCACCTATCGTTACCTCTATGCATGGTTCCTCCGCACTATTAGGGGTTACTGACAGGATGGGACACACCAAGGCCGTTTGTGGGCTGTCCTATTGAGGGTACAACGATTGGCCATTTCCTGTGTAAGGGTTGTGTCCTAGTACTGTCACCCTACCCAGTTGTGTTTGTTGTGCTTGGGGTTGTTGTGTTGTCGCTACCTGTTGTTGTGGCAGTGAAAATCCCTGTAGCTGTTGTTGTGTTGCTAGTTGTTGCTGGTCATTTCCCTGTTGCAACGTCTGCTGTTGCTGTATCCCCTGCTGTTCCTGTGTGGGCCTTAGTTGTCCCTGCTCGTTCCATAATGGTGTCCCTGGTCTTGCTCTACACGTGCGTGACATGTGCCCTACCAAGCCACAAATCCAACACACTGGTGGTTCCCTACTCTGCCATGGAAAGCTACCTGTGTTGTCCTGGTATACTGGTTGGCCGGTGGGGTAGTAATTTCTAAGTCCTCCCACCTGTTGTTGTGTGTTATATCCGTATCCCCTCCCTCTCATTATTCCTCCTCTTCCCCTGTTATAGTTATAATACCCAGCTCCTAGCGTTGAGTATCCTCCTCCCAAGTTGGTCGTGTATGGTTGGAGTGGCGGCATCTGTTGTGTTATAGTCTGGGAGGGTCGTATTTGGGAGGGGTCTTGTGCAGCCACTACTTGTGTGGGGCTTTGGGTCATTGTTGCAGGTGTAGTTATTAGTGCCCCTTCCATTGTGTATTTAGTAAGTTTTTTCTGTACAAGTTTAGCCTCTTCCGCTTTCCTGTCCTCTTCCTTTTGTTTCATTTTACCTTGCCATGTCCTACAATGATGTACTATTGTCAGTTGTATTTCTGGCCATGCTTTTGCTTCCATTCCCACCACTTTCTTCAGTTGTTTCTGAACTCCTTCTGGGAGCCCTTGTACCAGTATATGATAAAATATTGCTGGTGTTTTGTCCCATTGTTCTCTAGTTTCCATGCTCCACTTCTCTTGAATTTCCTGGATATAATCAACAGGATCTTCGTTCTCACGCATCTTGCGTGAGGTAATTGCTCCTATGTCTGATGTGTCTGGGTACTGTACCCTTAGTGCCTGCCATAATGCATGTCTGCAGTTTGCGAATGGTGCCCCATCGTGTGATGTGTTGGTTATTGTTACCCCCAGTGAATCCCGCTCTTTTCCAAATGTCATCCGCTGCATCCCCTAATATGGATATTAGAAGGCCCTTTACATCCCCCACTGCCAATTTCTGTCCTGCGGTGTGTTTTTCCATTTCATATATCCATTTACCTGCACCTCCACTTAATGATGGGAGCCTGCACTTTATATTTTCTTTGTCTACATACTTCCAAGGGACATATTGTGGTCTCACCCCTCCCCTCTCCAGAAGTGGCATTAAGTTGGGTCTCGTTATATCCCTTGGGTTCCATAAAATTGAGTCCCCACACCCCTCCTCTTCTTCCCTCTCTCTTATATCTTCTATTCTGTCCGTAATTCCCCTGCTCGTAGCTCTTTCTTCTCTTTCTTTTCCCCTTCTTTCATCATCTCCTGTAGTTAATGTGGGCGTGTGTATTCGTCCTTCCTGCCTACGTCTAGGGAGGTCTCTAAGCCTACCTACATAAGGTGTCATTTCGTTTGTGAAAGGCGCGAGTTTAGTTGTACGTAGTGAGCGTGGGGTGGTTGTCTGAGGGTAGGATGGTGAGGGTGTGGCGTCATGTATCTGTCTGTTCGCTATTCCTCGCTCTTCCTCCTCACTTTTCTCCAGTTCATCCTTTCTCATACATATCCATGGTGAGTCTACATTGGTCCGAGTGGTGTACAGTTTATCTAGGCTTTCCCTGTCACTGTTTCTTCCTTCCTTCTCCATTCCTTCTTCTTCCTCACTACAAAAGTCATCTGTATGTGGCTGCCCCCACTCTGTCTTTCTCCCCTTGATAGTTACTGTTTTTAAGTCTATTAGGTCTGTCTCTCCCCTTTCTCCTTTACTACCCGCTCCCCCTTGTGCTGATGTTGTTGCTACTTCTTTATCTCTATATACATACCTCCTTTCTTCAATCTCTCCTCTCCTATCTTCTCTTTCCCCTCCATTTCTCTCCTCCATCTCTCTTCCAATTTCCTCCCTTTTCCTTTTTAATTCCTCCATTACTTCACTACTCATCTTTCCCAATACCCTTTCATCCTCTTCCTTCCTTTCCCTTCTCACCCTCTCCCTTTCTAATATACTCTCTATCACCCTCCCTTCTTCGTATTTCCTTGTCGTTTCTGATAGTAATCTCTTCTTCCACATTGCCATTTCTTTTTCTTTCTCTTCTTCTTCCTTTTTCCTCTCTCGTAGTACTGCTCTTGATACCCTTTCTGCTGCAGCTTTTACCCTTTCTGCTTCTCTCCTTTGCTCCTCATTTCGTTCCCTTATTCTTTCCAACTCGTTCTTACCTTCTTTCCTTTCCCTCGCTCTCTCTCTTTTCTCCCTCTCAAGCTGTTTTATTAGTTCATTCTGTTCGTCCCTTAGCTCTGCTAGCCTTTCCTCCAAAACCTCTTCCTTTCGTCTTACCAGCTCTTCTCCCCTTATTTCGCTCTCCCTGGTATTATCCTCGTCCATCTTCCTCACTACCTCCCTCTCTTCTCCTGTTAATGTACCTCGTAATTTTAATAGTATCTGTGCAGCTACCCACTCGTCATGTCCTATTTCCTCAGTTTGCTCTTCTCCAGTCCTCCCCTCCCCCTCTGGTATCTTCCTATAGGCTGATCCCATAGTACTAGTCCGCTCCCCTCCCTTGTTGACACCTGTCACTGCATATGGTGGCGGGCTGTATGTCGGGTTCGAGTACCCCTCAGCCGCCCTTAGTTGTTCTCTTCCTATTTCTCCTAGTTCTCTTAAAGGGTACAACCCCCCTCCCTCTGTTTTCACTACCTTTGCTAGGGTTATATCGTTGCTCTGTTCCTTTTTTAGTTCATTTTCTTTTGGGTTGTTATTCTTTTCTCCTCCCTCCTGTCCGTTCCCCGTGTTCTTTGGGCCTTCACTCTCCTTCTCCCCACTCTCTCCTTCCTCCTTAATCTCTTTTTCTTCCGGTGTTTCCCCCATAGTGAACATTCCATTTGGTCCTGGTCGGGACCCCTGGAACATCCGCCATAAGTTAAACATCTCCACATGGTTTGTCAATTTCTTCCCCTTGTATGTATTATGCAGATGGTTTAATAGTGAATGTTGGGTATATGGATCGAAGCTACCATTAGGCGGCCATGGTGTTGTCATTTTGTTGTCCGTCCCCTGTGTCCATTCAATGCTATACTTGATCAATTTCTCTCGATGGGGTGACAGTGTTTTGCATATGTGCTGTAGTGGGGTAGTGAGGGTGTTCCCCCACCCTCCCCATCCTGCTCCGTGTGACATAGCAGCGCTCCACTTGCTATCCTTCCCCTGTTTGGTAACTGTTATTTTACTAACACCTACAATAAACAACCTTTTACCTTTACCTGGCCCCGTGAGTTTGAGGACTTGCGATAGTCCGCTAAGGGAAATTATTAAAATATAGTATTTACATTTGCATATTCTTTTCTTCCTTGTTTTCCTTTACAGAACACCCTTACGGCCCCCTGCGGCCGAGGCGCACATAGCCCCCTACAGCTGCGTACCCCTTGTGACGTTCTTATACAGTCGTCCTATTTTCATTTGCTCCTCCTCCCTCTTGTACCCTGGCCGTGGCCTGCGCTCTCCGTGCATAGCCACGTCCCCCGTTTCGCCCTTTCCCCGATCAACTCGTTACCGTTTATCTCCGTTTCCACTCCCTTACCACAACTCTCTTCCCCACCACCCTCCGAAAGAGAGATGCCTTGTGCTCGGGATATCCTATGAAAGCCCTACTGGTGACGTCACCGATCTCTTCAAACTAGTAGTCAATTCTTAATACACTTACACTCTACCCCCGTTAACCCCACAGCTGTCGTCCTGTCACGCCTGGAACAAGGTAATCAACAATATGTGTGATACGCCCCTCGACAGGAGGGCTTAACCAGCCAATTATCTTCCATATTGGGCAACCAACTAGCTACCGCCTACAGGGAAACGTCATCTACCTATCGAGTTTCTTGCTCGATCAATAGGGATCCTCATCTACTCATTGATCTATAATCACCAAATCGTAGGAGACCGCACACACACACACCCGTACACGTAGTCGCGACCTAGGCCAATCAGTGTCTACGAGCGGCGGCACGTGATGTTTTCGTGCTCCGCCCTCCTCTTTCGCGTAGGGTAGCCGACTGCTCTCGCACTCGTTCGGCTACCATTCATTTCATAGCCAGCACTAAATTGTCAAACCTTCGCCGCGCACCTGTGCAACACCTCCCACCTCCCTTATTTAATTCCTCCCCCCTCCCTCACAATTTCACATTGCTTGTTGGGTGTGGCATACTCACCAAGTTCTCTCGATGCGGGGCCGCTCGACTGCGTGCACCCCTCCAACCGGCTCGCCACCTCCCCTCGTCTGGACCACGTCTGGACACTCGCCAACCGCGGGCGGGATACTTCTCAACCGGCTCCCGAAGGCCAATATCCGGATTGCGCTGTCCGGTCTTCTCGCAGTTCCGCGATGGTCCTGTAGTCCTCAGAAGGGGGCAGCGGCAGAGGGGGCCGCGCCGCCGGGCCTCCTCGCAGCGGGAGCACTCGGAAAAATAAAATAAAAGCAGACCTTAAACAGATCTCAGCAGTGCCTCCAACTTGTCGGGGGGAAATTCTGCCGGGGTCGGCTGGGCCGTCCGCGGACCTCCGGGCAGGGAGGATCCAACTCCTCCCGCGTATCACAAAAATGAGTATGAGACGCACACAAGAAGCAAGGTGGTTCTGCTGTTTATTATACAAACGGCAGGGATGGGTCAAGGAGCGTACGCGTCCGTCCTGACACACACACAATCGTGGGGCTCGCAGGCCCTTTTTACCTTGGTATGACGCGCTACTTGCGTCACCTCGAAAAGTTAGCAAAAAACCTATCTCCACTCTGGATTGGTTACTTGAGTGGTAGGGTTAGTATAGCATACATATAGAGAAGGGTATTAGTGGCTGAGGGTCAGTCAGGTGGTATACCTGGGTTGTCCCTGCAATTAGATACATGAGAATTGTTACATGAAGACCCCTGAGGATTGGTCAATATTAATGGCGTCAGTGATAAGAGCCCCATGTTCTAATTGGTGCGCCCGCGAGCCTCCCAGCCTGGGACCATCGCCGTTCCCAGCTCGCGGTGTACCTGTCATTTGCAACAATGTTTCACTATGGGTACGTGCAGACAATGCGAGGACTTATTCATAGGCTGGAAGGCCGACTACTCCCACTGTCGCAGATGTCCATTGAGTCTTTTATTATTTGTATCTGCCTGTGTCTTGTAACGAGGGATCCAGGCTCCCCCGTTCTCTTAGCCTTGGCATCCTTTTAGGTTTGGCTTGGTCACGTGAGGCGGGACCGTGTTTGAGGCCGAATTTCTGCACAATTAATATTGTTTTTCCCACTGTGTGCCTTGTTTAATTTGCAGGTGCAACCTTGACGTTGGTGTGCGGCGTGCGAGATTTGCAACATTGTGGCTTAGCTGTCTGGCTTTCGCCGAGCTCACTCTGCAGGATCAGCAACCGGACTCTTGTTCATTTTAATGTTCATGGAAGCTCTTGCTTGCGGCCTACTTGAATCAGGTGCATAAATGGAGTCGTTGAGTGCACAGGCGCTTTAGGTTATAGGGTTTATGTGGAGCGTAAGCAAGCCATTTAGATAAGTTCATCGTGCGTCTTGCGTTTCTGCATCTTAAAAACCTATGTGAAAAATAATAAAGATGCACGTCCGTGGATGTGTCCGTCACCTACGTCATAGCGCTGAGTATATTCTTCGTGTAGGTTGGTGTAGGAGTGTCCAGTGTGCATGGTCGTACAGGTGTGACCGTTGGCTAGGTCGTCATGGCATCTCTAACGATGTGTTGGTTTAGTCGAGTTGATCCGTGTTGCAGGTGTCGGCCTGGGTAGGGCGAGCTGCTGGGCAGGTAGGGCAGGTAGGTGGGCACATCCGTAGGTTCCTGTACCAAGGTATTTGGTCGTCTGGTAGATGGGCAAACTCATCTCGTGGCGGGTGTCTAGGCCGTGATCCTCTAGGCCAAGGGCGAGAAGGGATTGGCGGGAGCCTGTTGTTCCATTCTCCCACTTCAGTCCCCCCTCTGGTCAACTTGTCGACCACAAACATATCCTTTTCTTTATCTCCTCTCACTCTCCATATTTTAGTTATTCCTCCCAAATGTCCATAGTGGTTGACATGGTCTTCAAATGACCAATACATGTATGCACAGGTCCCTCCAGGAGTGCAATTTACCCATTTCCCTATGTAGCTCCTTGGGTTTCTTGGGTTTTCGAGCTTCACAGATGGTGGGTCCAGGTGGTTGGTGGTGATCTGGTTGCGCAACTTCTCTCTCTCTTGTATTATCCTGCCTGTGTGTTGGCCGTCATCTGCTGGCATCAAGGGGTGCATACCGGCCATTTCAATCATTTCATCTGTGGTGCGTGCCTTCCGGGCTTTCCAAAATCTTATTATGATCAGTGTAGCTCCAGCCAAAATAGTACATCCAACTATAATCTTCAGTCCATCTGATAGCCATGATGGCATCCATGACCATAATATTGAAAACCAGCTTCCATCCTTTGTTACACCTTTACTTTCATCCATCATTTTAGAATGCATCTGGGCCAATTGTGAAACTGCTTCTGTCAGTGTACCGTTGTCAGCATCATTGGCAGGGATGAATGTGCAGCATGATTGTCCTATCTTTGCGCAAACCCCTCCTTCCATTGCTGTGAGGAGGTCCAGTACATATCTGTTCTGAAGTGCCACCATTCTTACTGCGCGCAGTTCCTCTTTTATGGCGTTAAATCCATTCACTGTAGAGTTGATGGTCATCATTAGTTCCCATCTAGTTATCTGGAGCCATTTTGCATTTGCGTAAGCCTGTAATCCCGGATGTATTATCGAGGAGAAGAACATTGCTGCTCTGCTAAACAGTCTATGTTCTGGCGGAATTGAGGTGAGTGCTGTTTCTGATCTACCCCATAGGTAATTTCCCGTCAGAGGTTCTCCTTGTCTTTTCTTTCTATTCAGGACAGTATTATTGCTGTTGGTTTTGTTCTCTGGCTCCTTCTGAGGTTGCACAGACCTCTTCTTCCTCTCGTTCCCTTCATCCATTTTGGGGAAATTGGCCACATTCACGTGTTTCTGGGGTACCACTAGTGACGGTACATTAACGTGCACTATTGTGCATATACCATTCCACAGAGGGGGCAGTGTGTGGTATGCTTTGTCTCCGCAGGCCCAGTAGTGGTCCATTATCACTGCTGTTCCTGCTCCCCCCTCAGGTAACTCCATCACGCTTGCACAGTTGATGTTATATCCTACGTCCACCTCTCCTTTATGTTGGTAGCATACCTTAGGCGCAGTTAGTGGCAGTATTATTATTGGGTCTTCATCCTTCTCTATCCACGTGAGCATGGGTGCGTACTTGATCCAAGTCATCCAACATCTGTGGTTGTGTCCTTCGATAGTTGAAATAGTTTCTTTTGTTATCATGTTGCTGCCAACCACTCCTATCTCCCATTTGTTGTCCAAGTACACCTTCCCTGTTATCGTCACCAGTGCCCTCTCCGAACATCCTGTTTTACCAGCAACTTCAGTGGCATACCAATCACATGGTAGGTACTGTAGTGTTACCTTTTTTGTTTCTCCTTTTTCAGGACCACTCGTCATGTATCTGAAGGCTTCGGTATGTAAACTTTTCTTGTGGTAACTTAAATAAGTCTTGAGGAAGCTGTTTTCATATGGGTATGTGTCTCGTGTTTTCCACACCAGTTGCACCACTGTCCCTTGAAATCTTCCTTTCGTTTGGAACAGTGCCAGGTATATTATGCATTGTGCTGTTTTTTCATCTATTTCCGTGGCAACAAAAGTTCGAGAAGCGCTCATGGCATATGGAATTAATGAGCAAACGTAGCAGCTGTCTTCTGTTGTCTGCTTACCTATGTGGGTCATGTGTTGATACCACATGTTGTTTGAGATGTGTGCTGAATCTTGTATGTAGTTGTCAATACCTTTATTATCTGAGTATGTGCTGCGTTTAACTCTATTATCTTTGTGTGGGATTATACTAATACCACCTGACGTAACACCTGTTGCAGCTGGGGGTGGGGGTATATTAGGTCTGGGTACAGCAACAATATTTATAGCATAGCTGTACTGCCATACAGAGGCAGCCAAGAACCCGGTGATCATCAAAATCCCTATCAATTTTATTACAAAAGCTAATTTCACCGGCATTTTGCTCTTACCTTGCTGCAGTCCGGCAGCTTATTCTTGCGACGTTAAAGTTGCCCGCCTGAAAATTCTCAATATGCTTGTTATTAGGGTTAGTGGTTGTCTTTTAAGCCCTCCCTATCAGATAGTCATTCAGTGCCCAGGCGAAGAGCTGTTCCCAAGCCACTCTAAGTGATCTATCTCTTAGGGCAGGCAAGTATGGGTGGAGGTGGGGCATTGAATATTCTATGGCCAAGAGGAATGCTGTGTAGTAGACACGTATCCTCCTTTTGTTCAGGTACGTTGGCCTTCTTACTTCATATACAAATTGGTGTGACAATTCTTCTGGGTAGTTATTGTCTGAGGGTACCATCTACTCCTGGGCAGTGAATTTGTTAGTTAACTTACTTTCTTAACAGTACAATAATACGCAGTACCTGCATGTGCGAGAGAAGAGAAAAAGAGAACATTCAAGTGTTTACATGTGTATATGTGCAAAACAATGTCCTTCAGTTCGGTTGTTACTACAGTGGGTAGGGGGTCAATGGGCAGAGGGGCAGAGGGTTTGGGTCTTAGCTGGCAGAAGTCTCTTTACTCTTTGATCGTGTGACCATGGGGTGGGTGGGTCCAATAATTGTCTCTGGGGGATTTGGGGGTTGACAGGGTATGGGGACACTTAAGCCGTCAGAAATGGCAGAAGTCTCTTCCTCCGTTGGTGACGCTGTTGTTGTTCTTCCGATGGCCCTGTCGGTGGCGCTGGGGCGGGTCAGGAGTTTGTAGATCTTTACGTCATGAAGGTGATTCCAGGCACGTTTGTCCTGTAGCTTTACTGCTCTCGTTGATGTCTCCTCTACCAGATGGGGGCCAGGGAAACGTGGGCTGTTCCACTTCCTGTTGAAATTGCGCAGTAGCACGTGGTCACCTTTAGCAATTTTACACAGTCTTTCCTTTTCCAGTTCTTTATCCGCATCTTCTTGTTGATCGCTGTTAGACCCGCCCCGTGTGCGCTCGAGCTGTTGAGACACAAACACTACACTAGTAAACAAAGAAGAAACATATTGGTACATTTCATCACCAAAAACAGTGGCAGTACTATCTTGGTCGGTGAATGCTCTTGATGTTGGGGTCAGAGGAAGGCGCATCTGGCGTCCGGTAACCACCTCGTGCGGGGTGAGGTGGTGGTCGGAGCCCGGTCTATTCCTTAGTTCGAATAGGGCTAACGGAAGGCAATATAACCAACTCCTTTTTGTTGTTTGCTGTATTTTTGCAATTGCCTCCTTTAGTAGGCCATTCAGGCGTTCGGATAAACCGTTGGCCTGGGGGTGGTATGCACATGCAAATTTATGCTTGATGCTCAATAAGGACGTGATGTGCTGGAACATTTCGTTTGCGAAATGCGAGCCATTGTCTGACCGCAGTACCTCGCATACCCCCCACCTGGGGAAGACCTCCCTCACTAGGAATTTAGCTGCTCTGAATGCATCTGGGTGGGAGCATGGCCCTGCTTCAATCCACCTCGAAAATGGGCATACTACTACAATCATATACCTGTTTCCTTGACATACGTTGATCATATCAACATAGTCAATATGGAGATGTCGGAAGGGTCCCTCTGGCCGGGGTATAGTACCTTTTATCACCTTCAGAGTGTGACCGGCCGTAAACTGTTGACATGTGAGACAGCTACTTATGAAATTTGACATATGGGAATTTAACTCGGGGCAAAACCAGTCTTCCCTAATTCGTGCTGCAATTACTTCCTTGCCTGTATGGGCTGGGTGGTGTAGTTGGCTCAGGGCGGTATTCAATAGTGCCAGTGGTATTACAATTTTTCCAGTGTTACCCTGGCGCCATAGTGCATCAGTTGGTGACATTGTGCATCCTCTTTTTACCCATATTTCTTTTTCTGCCATTGGTGCAGCCGCTTGTAGCTCCATTATCTGTGTGGTGGGGAGATGGGTGTACCCTTCTCTTATCAACATCTCCTTAGCCATTCCCCTCCCTCTCCCTCTCTCTGACTCTGGGGGGTTCCATATCTCACCAAAGTACGCAGCATACTTCGCATGTGCGTCTGCCGCTGCATTCCCTCTTGAGACATGATCTTCTCCATTGGTATGTGCGGTACATTTGACCAAGGCTAATTCCTGGGGGTTGTTTATTACTTCAATTAGTTCAGCCAGTAAGAGAGCATGTTGCACTGGAGTGCCGTCAGCTCTTCTAAACCCTCTTCTTCTCCATTTTGACAGCCCTGAGTGGACAGTGGACGTAACTTATGCGCTGTCAGAATATATGGTCACTCGTTTATTAAAGCTTTCTTTCAACGCCAAGATCAGAGCAATTAGCTCTGCCGCTTGAGCAGAGTAATGCTGCGGTAATTACACACATTTCATTGCCACACACACCGGTACCTCCATCATTTTCACCACCGCTGCCCCAGTCCTCCTTATCCCATCCTTTTGGTCAATTGTTGATGACCCATCAATGAACAGGAGCTCACCTCCCTCTAGTGCGTTTTCTTCAACTTTTCTAGCACATGAGTACATTTCAGTGGTTTGCGTACAATCGTGTGCATAATCTCCTTCCTCAATTACTTCTGCTAAAAACCTTGCAGGGTTGACTGTGCTACATCTAACAATTGATAGTTCAGCTCTGGATAAAATTATCTCATAACCTGATGCCCTCTGCGTGGTTAGGGTGGACTTGGGTTTATTCAATATTGCAAATAGTGCATGTTCCACAAATAGTGTGGTTGGGCACCCCATGGTGATTGTTGACGCTTTTTCTACCGCAAAAGCAGCTGCGGCGAGACCTTGTTCGCAAGGGAAATGACCCAACATTACAGGATCTAAGTGGCCGCTGTAAAACGCTACTGGTTTGTAGCCCATGCTTGTTTTTTGAGCCAACACTGCTTTCATTACTGCTGAGTCGCAATGTGAAAATATGAAAAATTGTCGCTCATAATCTGGGGTGGCCAATACTGGAGCAGTTGATATCGCATCTTTCAGTTCATCAAAAGCCTCTTTCATTTCCATTGTCCACCCCAACTGTTTCTCCCCTTTGTTAGCTTCTTTTAACCCCTCAAGCAGGGGTCCTATGTATGAGCTGTAATCAAATACCCATGCTCTACAGTAGTTGCACAGACCTAGAAACTGCTGTAGTTCCCTCACTGTTTGTAGCAATGGCGTTTTCGAAATGGCCTGTGCTCTTTGTGGTGCAATCTTTCTTCCATGTTGGGATATGAGCTGACCAATATAAAGTACCTGTTCCTGACAGTACTGTAACTTTTCCATGTCTACCTTCTAACCTTTTTCAGCCAATATTGTCAACATCTTTAATGAGTCCTCTCTGCATCTTTTATCGTTTGTGCTGCAAATTATTATGTCGCCTACATACTGCAACACTGTGCTTTCTACTTCAATGTTACCCAAATCCATCTGTATTACTCTGTTGAATATTGAGGGTGACTCACAGTATCCTTGTGGCAATCTAGTGTGTTTCCACTTTGTGTTTCTGTACGTGAAGCTTGTCAAATCTTGTGAGTCTGGGTGCAATGGTATTGAGAAAAAAGCATTTTTAAGGTCGATCACTGTAAATCGTGATGCTTCTGCTGGAATGCCACACAATATTGTGGCCGGATTTGCTGCTATGGGGTACTCTGCTTCCACTATGTTGTTCAAGGGCCTGAGGTCCTGTATGAAGCGCCAAGACCCCCCTTTAGCCTTGCGCACTGGGTATACAGCTGTGTTACATGGTGATTCTGATGGGACCAGTATGCCATTATTTATGAGGGCCGTTATGGTTTCATATATGCCCTCATCTGCCTCTTTTGATAGTGGGTACTGTTTTACTCTGGGGAGTATTGCACCTTTTTTCAATTTTATCCTTACACCCCCTATACTTTTTATACATCCTACGTCATAGGGGCTAGTAGTCCATAGCGATGTGGGTACCTTTGTCATATCCTCCTCAAAGAAGGGAACTGGGGTGGATGCGGGTGCCTCAAGTGCCATTGCAATTTTTTGTGCCACTTGTTTATACGCCACTCTTAGCCATATCTCCACACTCATCATAAACACCATTTCACCTTCCTCCTTTTCTTCTGAGAAGAGCTCCTCGTCTGACACCTGGGTGAGTCTACATCCCTCTGCTAGTGCTATTACTGCTCTCCATGCTCTTCCTTCGCTGTCTTGGGCATGCACTGCAATGTAATCAGCTGTTGCTATGATGCTCTCTATGTTCACTGAAATCACCTTTCCTTCTGGTTCATTGGCTGGAGTTTCTGGTCTGAACAAATAGGCTGCTGGCCTCCTCCAGATCTTTCCCTCTATCCCTGGCATCCAGGCAAATGCCATGTCTGTCCCGTACTGGAATAGTTCACCATCAACTGGCTCAGCCCTAATCGCTGTCTGTCCGCAGTATGCTTGCATTATTTGTCGTGCTGTGAGCATGTTGATCCCTGGAGTAGAGCAAATTATGCCGTTTTCCGTAAAGGTGATCGTCATATTCAACCTGTTCATGATGTCTCTCCCCAGTAGATTTACTGGTGAGGCCCTAAAATATAAAAGTGGGACTGACATGTCGCAATCCCCTATTGATAAGGGAACGTTATCAGTAAAGGGAACCAACCCCCTAGCCCCAGAGAATCCTTGGGTGTTCATGGCTTCGCCTGACATCTTAAACTTACCTTCCCTTATGCAAGACCGGGTCGCCCCGGTATCAACAAGGAATGATAACTTTTTGTCACCTATCGTTACCTCTATGCATGGTTCCTCCGCACTATTAGGGGTTACTGACAGGATGGGACACACCAAGGCCGTTTGTGGGCTGTCCTATTGAGGGTACAACGATTGGCCATTTCCTGTGTAAGGGTTGTGTCCTAGTACTGTCACCCTACCCAGTTGTGTTTGTTGTGCTTGGGGTTGTTGTGTTGTCGCTACCTGTTGTTGTGGCAGTGAAAATCCCTGTAGCTGTTGTTGTGTTGCTAGTTGTTGCTGGTCATTTCCCTGTTGCAACGTCTGCTGTTGCTGTATCCCCTGCTGTTCCTGTGTGGGCCTTAGTTGTCCCTGCTCGTTCCATAATGGTGTCCCTGGTCTTGCTCTACACGTGCGTGACATGTGCCCTACCAAGCCACAAATCCAACACACTGGTGGTTCCCTACTCTGCCATGGAAAGCTACCTGTGTTGTCCTGGTATACTGGTTGGCCGGTGGGGTAGTAATTTCTAAGTCCTCCCACCTGTTGTTGTGTGTTATATCCGTATCCCCTCCCTCTCATTATTCCTCCTCTTCCCCTGTTATAGTTATAATACCCAGCTCCTAGCGTTGAGTATCCTCCTCCCAAGTTGGTCGTGTATGGTTGGAGTGGCGGCATCTGTTGTGTTATAGTCTGGGAGGGTCGTATTTGGGAGGGGTCTTGTGCAGCCACTACTTGTGTGGGGCTTTGGGTCATTGTTGCAGGTGTAGTTATTAGTGCCCCTTCCATTGTGTATTTAGTAAGTTTTTTCTGTACAAGTTTAGCCTCTTCCGCTTTCCTGTCCTCTTCCTTTTGTTTCATTTTACCTTGCCATGTCCTACAATGATGTACTATTGTCAGTTGTATTTCTGGCCATGCTTTTGCTTCCATTCCCACCACTTTCTTCAGTTGTTTCTGAACTCCTTCTGGGAGCCCTTGTACCAGTATATGATAAAATATTGCTGGTGTTTTGTCCCATTGTTCTCTAGTTTCCATGCTCCACTTCTCTTGAATTTCCTGGATATAATCAACAGGATCTTCGTTCTCACGCATCTTGCGTGAGGTAATTGCTCCTATGTCTGATGTGTCTGGGTACTGTACCCTTAGTGCCTGCCATAATGCATGTCTGCAGTTTGCGAATGGTGCCCCATCGTGTGATGTGTTGGTTATTGTTACCCCCAGTGAATCCCGCTCTTTTCCAAATGTCATCCGCTGCATCCCCTAATATGGATATTAGAAGGCCCTTTACATCCCCCACTGCCAATTTCTGTCCTGCGGTGTGTTTTTCCATTTCATATATCCATTTACCTGCACCTCCACTTAATGATGGGAGCCTGCACTTTATATTTTCTTTGTCTACATACTTCCAAGGGACATATTGTGGTCTCACCCCTCCCCTCTCCAGAAGTGGCATTAAGTTGGGTCTCGTTATATCCCTTGGGTTCCATAAAATTGAGTCCCCACACCCCTCCTCTTCTTCCCTCTCTCTTATATCTTCTATTCTGTCCGTAATTCCCCTGCTCGTAGCTCTTTCTTCTCTTTCTTTTCCCCTTCTTTCATCATCTCCTGTAGTTAATGTGGGCGTGTGTATTCGTCCTTCCTGCCTACGTCTAGGGAGGTCTCTAAGCCTACCTACATAAGGTGTCATTTCGTTTGTGAAAGGCGCGAGTTTAGTTGTACGTAGTGAGCGTGGGGTGGTTGTCTGAGGGTAGGATGGTGAGGGTGTGGCGTCATGTATCTGTCTGTTCGCTATTCCTCGCTCTTCCTCCTCACTTTTCTCCAGTTCATCCTTTCTCATACATATCCATGGTGAGTCTACATTGGTCCGAGTGGTGTACAGTTTATCTAGGCTTTCCCTGTCACTGTTTCTTCCTTCCTTCTCCATTCCTTCTTCTTCCTCACTACAAAAGTCATCTGTATGTGGCTGCCCCCACTCTGTCTTTCTCCCCTTGATAGTTACTGTTTTTAAGTCTATTAGGTCTGTCTCTCCCCTTTCTCCTTTACTACCCGCTCCCCCTTGTGCTGATGTTGTTGCTACTTCTTTATCTCTATATACATACCTCCTTTCTTCAATCTCTCCTCTCCTATCTTCTCTTTCCCCTCCATTTCTCTCCTCCATCTCTCTTCCAATTTCCTCCCTTTTCCTTTTTAATTCCTCCATTACTTCACTACTCATCTTTCCCAATACCCTTTCATCCTCTTCCTTCCTTTCCCTTCTCACCCTCTCCCTTTCTAATATACTCTCTATCACCCTCCCTTCTTCGTATTTCCTTGTCGTTTCTGATAGTAATCTCTTCTTCCACATTGCCATTTCTTTTTCTTTCTCTTCTTCTTCCTTTTTCCTCTCTCGTAGTACTGCTCTTGATACCCTTTCTGCTGCAGCTTTTACCCTTTCTGCTTCTCTCCTTTGCTCCTCATTTCGTTCCCTTATTCTTTCCAACTCGTTCTTACCTTCTTTCCTTTCCCTCGCTCTCTCTCTTTTCTCCCTCTCAAGCTGTTTTATTAGTTCATTCTGTTCGTCCCTTAGCTCTGCTAGCCTTTCCTCCAAAACCTCTTCCTTTCGTCTTACCAGCTCTTCTCCCCTTATTTCGCTCTCCCTGGTATTATCCTCGTCCATCTTCCTCACTACCTCCCTCTCTTCTCCTGTTAATGTACCTCGTAATTTTAATAGTATCTGTGCAGCTACCCACTCGTCATGTCCTATTTCCTCAGTTTGCTCTTCTCCAGTCCTCCCCTCCCCCTCTGGTATCTTCCTATAGGCTGATCCCATAGTACTAGTCCGCTCCCCTCCCTTGTTGACACCTGTCACTGCATATGGTGGCGGGCTGTATGTCGGGTTCGAGTACCCCTCAGCCGCCCTTAGTTGTTCTCTTCCTATTTCTCCTAGTTCTCTTAAAGGGTACAACCCCCCTCCCTCTGTTTTCACTACCTTTGCTAGGGTTATATCGTTGCTCTGTTCCTTTTTTAGTTCATTTTCTTTTGGGTTGTTATTCTTTTCTCCTCCCTCCTGTCCGTTCCCCGTGTTCTTTGGGCCTTCACTCTCCTTCTCCCCACTCTCTCCTTCCTCCTTAATCTCTTTTTCTTCCGGTGTTTCCCCCATAGTGAACATTCCATTTGGTCCTGGTCGGGACCCCTGGAACATCCGCCATAAGTTAAACATCTCCACATGGTTTGTCAATTTCTTCCCCTTGTATGTATTATGCAGATGGTTTAATAGTGAATGTTGGGTATATGGATCGAAGCTACCATTAGGCGGCCATGGTGTTGTCATTTTGTTGTCCGTCCCCTGTGTCCATTCAATGCTATACTTGATCAATTTCTCTCGATGGGGTGACAGTGTTTTGCATATGTGCTGTAGTGGGGTAGTGAGGGTGTTCCCCCACCCTCCCCATCCTGCTCCGTGTGACATAGCAGCGCTCCACTTGCTATCCTTCCCCTGTTTGGTAACTGTTATTTTACTAACACCTACAATAAACAACCTTTTACCTTTACCTGGCCCCGTGAGTTTGAGGACTTGCGATAGTCCGCTAAGGGAAATTATTAAAATATAGTATTTACATTTGCATATTCTTTTCTTCCTTGTTTTCCTTTACAGAACACCCTTACGGCCCCCTGCGGCCGAGGCGCACATAGCCCCCTACAGCTGCGTACCCCTTGTGACGTTCTTATACAGTCGTCCTATTTTCATTTGCTCCTCCTCCCTCTTGTACCCTGGCCGTGGCCTGCGCTCTCCGTGCATAGCCACGTCCCCCGTTTCGCCCTTTCCCCGATCAACTCGTTACCGTTTATCTCCGTTTCCACTCCCTTACCACAACTCTCTTCCCCACCACCCTCCGAAAGAGAGATGCCTTGTGCTCGGGATATCCTATGAAAGCCCTACTGGTGACGTCACCGATCTCTTCAAACTAGTAGTCAATTCTTAATACACTTACACTCTACCCCCGTTAACCCCACAGCTGTCGTCCTGTCACGCCTGGAACAAGGTAATCAACAATATGTGTGATACGCCCCTCGACAGGAGGGCTTAACCAGCCAATTATCTTCCATATTGGGCAACCAACTAGCTACCGCCTACAGGGAAACGTCATCTACCTATCGAGTTTCTTGCTCGATCAATAGGGATCCTCATCTACTCATTGATCTATAATCACCAAATCGTAGGAGACCGCACACACACACACCCGTACACGTAGTCGCGACCTAGGCCAATCAGTGTCTACGAGCGGCGGCACGTGATGTTTTCGTGCTCCGCCCTCCTCTTTCGCGTAGGGTAGCCGACTGCTCTCGCACTCGTTCGGCTACCATTCATTTCATAGCCAGCACTAAATTGTCAAACCTTCGCCGCGCACCTGTGCAACACCTCCCACCTCCCTTATTTAATTCCTCCCCCCTCCCTCACAATTTCACATTGCTTGTTGGGTGTGGCATACTCACCAAGTTCTCTCGATGCGGGGCCGCTCGACTGCGTGCACCCCTCCAACCGGCTCGCCACCTCCCCTCGTCTGGACCACGTCTGGACACTCGCCAACCGCGGGCGGGATACTTCTCAACCGGCTCCCGAAGGCCAATATCCGGATTGCGCTGTCCGGTCTTCTCGCAGTTCCGCGATGGTCCTGTAGTCCTCAGAAGGGGGCAGCGGCAGAGGGGGCCGCGCCGCCGGGCCTCCTCGCAGCGGGAGCACTCGGAAAAATAAAATAAAAGCAGACCTTAAACAGATCTCAGCAGTGCCTCCAACTTGTCGGGGGGAAATTCTGCCGGGGTCGGCTGGGCCGTCCGCGGACCTCCGGGCAGGGAGGATCCAACTCCTCCCGCGTATCACAAAAATGAGTATGAGACGCACACAAGAAGCAAGGTGGTTCTGCTGTTTATTATACAAACGGCAGGGATGGGTCAAGGAGCGTACGCGTCCGTCCTGACACACACACAATCGTGGGGCTCGCAGGCCCTTTTTACCTTGGTATGACGCGCTACTTGCGTCACCTCGAAAAGTTAGCAAAAAACCTATCTCCACTCTGGATTGGTTACTTGAGTGGTAGGGTTAGTATAGCATACATATAGAGAAGGGTATTAGTGGCTGAGGGTCAGTCAGGTGGTATACCTGGGTTGTCCCTGCAATTAGATACATGAGAATTGTTACATGAAGACCCCTGAGGATTGGTCAATATTAATGGCGTCAGTGATAAGAGCCCCATGTTCTAATTGGTGCGCCCGCGAGCCTCCCAGCCTGGGACCATCGCCGTTCCCAGCTCGCGGTGTACCTGTCATTTGCAACAATGTTTCACTATGGGTACGTGCAGACAATGCGAGGACTTATTCATAGGCTGGAGGGCCGACTACTCCCACTGTCGCAGATGTCCATTGAGTCTTTTATTATTTGTATCTGCCTGTGTCTTGTAACGAGGGATCCAGGCGCCCCCGTTCTCTTAGCCTTGGCATCCTTTCAGGTTTGGCTTGGTCACGTGAGGCGGGACCGTGTTTGAGGCCGAATTTCTGCACAATTAATATTGTTTTTCCCACTGTGTGCCTTGTTTAATTTGCAGGTGCGACCTTGACGTTGGTGTGCGGCTTGCGAGATTTGCAACATTGTGGCTTAGCTGTCTGGCTTTCGCCGAGCTCATTCTGCAGGATCAGCAACGGGACTCTTGTTCATTTTAATGTTCATGGAAGCTCTTGCTTGCGGCCTACTTGAATCAGGTGCATAAATGGAGTCGTTGAGTGCACAGGCGCTTTAGGTTATAGGGTTTATGTGGAGCGTAAGCAAGCCATTTAGATAAGTTCATCGTGCGTCTTGCGTTTCTGCATCTTAAAAACCTATGTGAAAAATAATAAAGATGCACGTCCGTGGATGTGTCCGTCACCTACGTCATAGCGCTGAGTATATTCTTCGTGTAGGTTGGTGTAGGAGTGTCCAGTGTGCATGGTCGTACAGGTGTGACCGTTGACTAGGTCGTCATGGCATCTCTAACGATGTGTTGGTTTAGTCGAGTTGATCCATGTTGCAGGTGTCGGCCTGGGTAGGGCGAGCTGCTGGGCAGGTAGGGCAGGTAGGTGGGCACATCCGTAGGTTCCTGTACCAAGGTATTTGGTCGTCTGGTAGATGGGCAAACTCATCTCGTGGCGGGTGTCTAGGCCGTGATCCTCTAGGCCAAGGGCGAGAGGGGATTGGCGGGAGCCTGTTGTTCCATTCTCCCACTTCAGAACCCTATCTTGCACCTTTCTGTACATGAAATGGGCAAGACAACTGTCTCCCTTCTCCATATCTCAATAGTTAGCATATAAACCTTGAAGGCCACTCATAAGTCTGACCAAAATAGACCACAGTTTGTCCTTGTTGATCGAACCAAATGCAATTTCGTGCTCATGAAATTACATGTCAACAATGTCCCCATTCACCCTCACATATTTTGCCAAGTAAGACTACTTGCATCCTTCCACTTTCTACAGAGAGTGGCGCTAAATGCAAACTGCACTGCCCGTTCACTCGTATTTACCTGAGCTAAGCTCATTGTGACAAATGGGAATGTGTTCAAGCTTATCTGCATTCATGCTGATTTCACTTGCACAGTGTTGACTCACAAGTGGATGCAATATGGCTCTCCGACTGTGGAGCAGTCATTAAAGCTGTGAATTGGAATTGTATTTTCGTATTTTATTTATAACAGAATAAAAATAAAAAGACTGATATAATAGGCAATGCAGTATGCAACTAATGTTGCATTGTAAATCAGATTTTATTTTATTTTTTATTTTTCTATACTACCAAATTCTGTCCACTATGTTGAACTTTTATGGCTTCATATGTTGGATTTTTTTTTAAATTGGATTATATTTGTTATTTTTTGTAAAGGCAGATTAATTCATAAACAGTAAGGGGAAATAGGCATCCATTACACGTCTTAATATTATGATGGTGTCCTAGGCAATAAACTACATTGGTGGCGTTTAGGGTGCCCCTTTCACATGGAGATGCTAAACTCCTGCAGAGAGCCAGTACTGTCTTCAAGATGCCTGAGCTAAGAGCATAGAGAAGTTGGGGATGTGAGCTTCACTTTTTTAATGCTCAAGCTGCCCTCCCCTCACTCACCTCCCCACCCCAACTGTTCACACCTGAGGGAATCTGTGTCCCGTAAGAAAGGGTGCAATGTGTTAACGGAAGCAGTACTGGGTAATGTTCAGGAAGCTGACATCTTCACCAAAATGGCCACCAGAAACAAAAATCTAAAGTTATTCTAAGAAATGTGAGAAATAAACATGTTATGATAAAGAGACACCATGGTGCTTATTATTATTTTATCTAAAAGCCCAAGACAATGTTGGTCGTCAAGCAGTTATGAATCCATGCTATTTGATATCTGGAGGGATTGTTTAAACCCATCCCTGGGTGCCTCAATGCATTGAGAGACTATCTTCAGCTTGTAAGTCAGTGAGCCAAGCAGCAACAGTAAATGTAGCTCCAAGCATACATAGTCATACTTGTAGCACTGTAACCTGCAACTACTCTTTTCAGTATGCTTTTGTTAATTGTTTCTTGTATTTCTATTGCTTTAAACATCCTGGGGCAAGATTCCAACACAGCTCCACTGGTATCCTGTCACTGGAGGCAAACAGTCTCACCTGTGTACCCCCAATTTTGATTTTGTGATGAGGAAGCCTGGAAATGCACAGAACATCAATCCATCCCCATATTTCACAATGTACTCTACTACACAGTGACAATCATATTGCACTATACTACAGCACACAAAGCTTATTTCCCCTAAAAGTGTATCCATTTAAGCTTCTGATTTCATTTATACTGTGACAAAACCAAGCATTGGCAAAGGAAGTTTTGGCTTGTGTTTGAGGACAGTAACAGGCAGCTCTCCTGATGTTCTGGATCAAGTCGGAATTGACTATTCATATAAGAGAGTATTGAGCAAGGTGCCAATATTGTCCAATTAAAAATGCATTAATTGATGTACCATTAAAGGTTCCTTGTTTGCTATGCAGTGATGATAAATTGCCCAATAGGTGCAAATCTGATTATCTTGTTTTGTAGTTTATACCTTTTAATGTTGTACTGTACATACATGGAAATAAAGAAATGCATCTGCTCAGAACAAATGCTGTGACGGGGTCGTCGGATTATGAGACATTCTTGTCAGATTGATGAGCCATAATGGTGGCTATCAAGTTAATACTCAGGGTTTGGAAATCGAGGAAGAAACCTAATGTAGATGAATGGCTGATGGAATTACATGTTTTGGCACAGTATGATAAGGTTTCATTTCATAATAAAGATAAGGATGAGGACTATTTGAATCTTTGGGGTCCCTTTATGGCTCTATATGATTGATGGGTAGATGGAAAAAAGGTTTTTCTTTTTTTTTTGTTTGTTTGTTTGTCCTGTCTTGTGTGGTTGTGGTTATCTTGCTGGGTATGCTTCACTAAGGTTGATTCCTTGTTTGAGCTGTATTGTCTATGATGCTCTAGTCCTTTTGTAAATTTCACTTTTTCTGCTGATTGTGAAGCATTGTTACTTTTGCTATTAATGTTTATATGAAAAACAATAAAGTGTTGTTGAAAGAAAAAAAAGAAAAAAAAGAACAAATGCTGTAACATAGTCTATAATTGATCAACATTTAATAGCTGTAAACTTTGCTGCACTGAACCTCCAGCACTAATTCTAAACCATGCCATTCATGACTACAAATGCTAGTGGAGCACAACCACGAGTTGATTGGAAACCACTGGAATCCATTAGCAACTATTGTGTCTTTACATTACTAAAAAGGGGAATTATTGAGCAGGTCACGTGTGAATAGAGCTCTGTGCTGTAACAGCAGTCAGAAGCAGAAAGGATATCAAACTCAAATGTACAGTAGAATGCATAGGTGGTATGGCAATAGACAGGGGACAATGTGTGGGTACCACATCCACAGATACGTTGCAAGTAATAATACACCAAACCAGTGATTGAGTTCTGCTTTGTGGTCACTTGGTCCATCTCAGGTAACTGTCTGAGTACCTGGGCATCTAGTGGTAATGCCCTGCAATAGTGTGAATACCTTGACTTCTTTTTTTAAACTTCTTTTTATTGAGTTTACAACATGTAAAACATTTCCCCAACTTTTCCCCCCTCTCTTCCGTGCCCCCCGAGTAGCATCTGTTCTTCCCTCTTTGGGCTGATTCTGCGTAAGCTGTTTCTTTGTGTTCACTGCAAGTCCAGGAGTTTAAGGCGCTGGGGGCACCACATCGCCCTATAATCATCTTTAAGAAAGACAGTGGGCCTCATTCCGAGTACGGCGCTAACCAATGGCGCTATTAACGCCTTGGTTGACGCCGTACCCGGACCGGCAGCGCCTTGGTGGATGGCGGAATTACCGCCCCATTCCAAGGTTGGCGGGGCGGTAATTCCCCATTCACTAAGGCTCTTCCCCATTCCCAAATGAGCCCCCATAGGGCTCAATGGGAATGGGGAAGATGCAAATAACGGTGACCGTTCATTACGGTCACCGTTATTGGCTTGGAGGCCCCTTTGCGCCCTCGACTTTAACACCTGCTCAAAGCAGGCGTTAAGGGCCGAGGGCGCAAAGGGAACTCGGAGTATGGCGGTAAGGGATTACCGCCACCGGTCTCGTTACCGGTGGCCGCTATCCCTTACCGCCATACTCGGAATGAGGCCCAGTGTCTCTCCCCAGTCCTTTGCAAATTTCTGTAGCTCCCCATTCATGGCATATGTGGCCCATTCCAAGGCTACTATGTCCCAGACCTTATGTACCCAGTCCTGGATTCCTGGTATGGCCTTGCTTTTCCATCTCTGCCCAATTAGCATTATAGCTGCCAGGGTTAGAACCACTCTTGCCTTTTCTCTGTTGGAGGGTTCCCCCGCCGCCTCCTCCTCTTTTAGGCCCAGCAGAATATGCTCTGGTGGTCTACTTCCCCCTTTCCCATATGCCTGTTCTTGTTCCTGTTGTATTTCCTCCCAAAGGGGCATTTTCCGAGCACCTCCACCATATGTGCTCCACTGTGCCCTCTTTCCTGCATCCTCTCCATTATTCCCCTGGTGCCTCTGGGTACATTTTGTGAAGGCGAGCTGGTGTGTAGTGCCATCCAAATAGTATTTTGCACCAGGCTTCCTGTAATTGAGAGGCCTTGGCCAGCTTGGGGATTTTCCTCCATAGCCTCCCCCACTCCTCCTTTTCCATGTCCCTCCCCAATACCTGTTCCCATCTTTTCATGTATGGCCATTGCTATCGTGGGATTGCGTCATCTAATATCCTGAATAGATTGTAGATCATCCCCTTGGAACCATCATTCGACATCAAACATTTCTCGAAGGGGGTTATCTCTCTGTTGGCTGCCTCTTTATTTGCCAGATGTAGCAACCAGTGGCATAGCTGTGCGTATCTAAGCCTCTCCCCTTCTCCAATTGCAAATGCTCTTTTTTACTCCTCAAAGGACTTAATCTCCCCCCTTGGAACATATCCCGCATCCTCTTGCATCCTACCTCCTGCCACTTCCTGAACGCTCCCTTCTCAGTTCCGGGTGTGAAGTCCCTGTTGTTAAACGTGGGTCTGAAAGGGGATGGGAAGATGTGATGCCCCGTGTTTTCACTAGTCTATCCCAATTTTCGGCCATTAAGCTGGTTATAGTCCTTTTGTACATATGTTTTGGCCTGTGCTGTTTCGGCAACCAGAGTACCTCACCCAGGCTATGCTTTGTCACTGCCCTGTCCATCCCAACCCACAGTTTTTCCTCTCCATCCTTTAGCCATTCCCTGATGACCCGCAGCTGGGTTGCTTCATAGTACTCCCTGTAATCTAGGAGGGCCAGCCCTCCCCCTCGATCCTAGGGGCTGCCAGCTGGTATCTGTTGATCCTTGCCCTTTTCCCTTCCCATATGAACTTGTTTGTCAGGGAGTGTAGCTCCCTGAAGAAACGTTTTGGTACTGCCTGCGGGTTGGCATGAAATAAGTATAACAGTAGCGGTAGCATGACCATCTTAACTTCAGCTAGTCTCCCCAGCCAAGAGATCGGTAGGGCCCACCATTTGTAGAGATCCCTCTTTATTCCTTCCAGCAGGCGGAGATAATCAGATGCAAACCACCTCTTAAGAGCTGAAGTAATCTGCACTCCAACGTATCTCATTCCCCCTGGTTTCCATACAAATGGGGTTTCTTTTTTTAATCTGCTGTAGTCTTCCTTTCCCATGGTTAAATTCATCAGCTCTGACTTTCCAATCTTTATTCGCAGGCATGACGCCTCCCTGAATGCTTCTAATATTTCCCTGCTTGCTCTAATGGAGTCTAATGGGTTGGTTAGCGTAAGCAACATTTCTTCTGCAAAGGCCTCGACTTTATGTTGTTTCCCTCAGAAGGGGATGCCTTGGATGCCGTCTGTCTCCTGTATTGCTTGTAGGAGAGGTTCAAGGTAAATTACGTAGAGCAATGGGGAGAGAGGGCACCCCTGTTTTCTTCCCCTTTCCAGTTTAAATGGTTGGGACATAGATCCATTTACTGTCACCCATGTCAGTGGGCCCTGATAATTGACCTGGACCATTTTTAGGAAGTTGCCTCCATGCCCGATCTTCCCCATGACCTGAAACAGAAAGGACCACTCCATATGGTCAAACACTTTTTCAGGGTCTAGTGAGAGTAGGACCGTGGGAGTGTTTGTTCTCTGTGATTTTTCCATCAAATAGGCGACTCTTCTTATGTTATCTGCCATTTGCCTGCCTCCTTTAAAACCTGCCTGGTCCTGATGGATTAGACCCGGGAGGAGTACCTCTAGCCTGTTTGCTAAAACCTTTGTGTGCATTTTCACATCTACATTAATTCATGCGATTGGCCTGTGGGAGGTGCATTCCATGGGATCCTTGCGCGGTTTCAAGATTAGAGTAATCTTGGCCTCCACCATGGAGGGGGCTGTGAGACCTGTATCTTTAAATGTGTTGTACAGGTGGGTACTAAGATTGCTGCAAATGTTTTATAGAATGCCACTGTGCAGCCCCCTGGGCATGGAGCTTTACCTACAGGCAAGGTCGCAATAACCCTTCTCACCTCCTCTTCTGTGATCTCTTGGTCCAGGGCATCCTTGGCCTCCCAGGTAATTTTATGTATGTTAACTCTCCTCAGGAATCCTTCCTGTACATAGAATCTCATAGAAATTTACTAGACTTTCTTGGATATCTTCGTCCCGCGTAATCCTTTCCCCTGTGTCTGTCCTCAGTGCTCTGATCACGTTTTTGGCCTCTGATCCTCTTAGCAGGCATGCCAGAAAGGCGCCCACCTTATTAGCCTTTGCATAGAATTTTTGCTGAACAAAGAGCAAAGTCCCTTCTGCCCTCTTAGTTCGCAGAACTCCCAGTTGTCCCATTGCCCTTCTATATTCCCTCAGAGAGGCTCTGTTGGGTGTCTCCTCCACCTTCTTCCTTTCTGCTTCCACCTACCCCTCTAGTTGTTTCTCCAGTTCTCCCAACTGTTTGTCCCTCTGGGCTTTTGCTGCTATGAGCTTGCCCCTCATTGTGGCTTTGAAAGCATCCCACCTGATATCGTTCCTTGTGTCCCCCCTTCTGTTTTTCTCCACAAATTCCCTCATTTTTCCTTCCATTTCCTCTCTAATGACAAGGTCCCTAATCAGGGTCCCCGGATATTTCCATACCCACACTCCCCTTTTCCTGCCCCCTAGTTCCATTACCATAGTGACTATTTTATGATCTGCTATTCCAATGGGCCACACTCTCACTTCCCTTACCCTTTCCAGAAGGGCTGACATCGCCCATATATAATCTATCCTAGATTGTGTGCCATGTACACTCGAGAGGAATGTGTAGCCTTCTTCATCCCCCTTTATTTCCCTCCATACATCTCTTAGGCCTAACCGTGTCATTCTTTGTCGCAGGCCCGCTGTCGCTACTCCCCCCACTTGCTTCTTTTTTCCCAGACCTATCCCGTTCCCTATCCCATGCTATACTGAAGTCTCCGATCAGAACCACTGGGCCCCTTGCACTCTCTTCTAGGAATCGCTTCAGGAATGTTTCCTGTCTCTCATTGGGTGCATACACCACTGCTATTGTGCATGTGGTTCCCCTGCAGGTTCTGCATACTATAATGTATCCCCCTCCCTTGTCTCGTATGACGCCAGCTTCGCTGAAGTTGACTAATGGCAAGCGCTACCCCCCCCTGTCTTGGCTTCCCCTGATGCTTGATAAATCTGGTCAAATCCCTGTAGCCTTAGCCGTGCCTGGTCTTTGGACAAGAGGTGTGTTTCTTTCAACCCCAGGATATCCGGCCCCTCCTTCTTTGTGAACCTTTCCAGCTTTTTCCTTTTTTAAGGGGGAGTTGAGTCCCCTAACATTGTGGGTCCCCCACTTGAAGGATGTGTCTTGGGGCTGTGGCCTGTGCAGCCACTATTGTGGGGCGTCCCCCTTCTTTGGCCCCCCCGTTCTTTTTGACTCTTGAATTCTCCTGGCCCATTCTCCCGATTCTCTTTTGATTTGTCTTGCTGCCCCCTCTGTAATGGTATCCCCCTGCCCCTGTCCTGCCCCCCTATTTCTGCTCTCCCCCTCCCCCTCTCTTCCTCTGTCAGGGGTCTTCCCCCTCCCCCTACCCATCCCCCGGTCTCTTTCACCCTTTCCAACTCCGTGATGTTTGCTCCCCTCACCCCCTTGCACCTTCTTACACCTTTCTGCCAACCACCCCTTTTTCTTGTCACCTTTTCAGGGTTCCCCTCCTTTAGCCGCCTCTCCCCTTTCTGTGTTCTTCTCTCCTCCAATGGCCCTTCCAGAAGGGCCACGTATAGTAGGTCTCCTCCTTTGATTTTCACCTACAGTCGTCCATTCCCTAGGTCTAGGCCTCGGTCGGGGCTCCGCATCAGTGATCTCTCCGGCCTGCCTGCTAGATCTCCCTGTTCCAAGTCCAATTGCATGAGATAAACCCCTTCTTGTCGGGAAGTTATCCTTCTTTGCGCTCCTGCCCATTTAAACATGAGGCCGAACTGGAAGGTCCATTTGTACCTGATTCCCCGTTCCCTAAAATATGTCAGAATTGGATTAATTTGACGTTGCTTCACCAGGGTACTGTTGGCTAAAACTTGGAATAGCTCAATTCTTTGCCCTTTCTATTGTACTGGTTCTTGCTGTCTGGCAGCCCTTAATACAGCTTCCTTCTGGTCATATCTTGTAAAGGCGGCTAAAACGTCTCTCGGTCTAGCGTTTGAGCCCTTATTGATACGGCCTACTCTGTGAACTCTGTACAGTTCCACTATGTCCGGGGTTGATTCTCCTAGTAATCCTGCAAAGATATCCTGAAGGACCCCCTTCATCTTACTGTCCATCACAGTCTCCAGGCAATAGTTTCAGTCGTATGTTGACTCTTCTGGACCTGTTTTCCATGTCCTCCATCCTCAGTTCCAGGTTTCTGGTTGCTGTGTCCAATCTTTCAATCACTTCACTGTTTGCCATTGTTTCCTTGTTCACTTCTTTCAGGCCCTTTTCTAGGAGGTCCGTTCTTTCTCCTAGCTGCCCCACCTCCTGCATCATTTCCGCCATGGCCAGGTTGATGTCTGATCTGATCAGCTGTATTTGGTCCTGAAAAGTTCTGGCCAGGTTGTTCTGCAATGTGAGCATTTCTCTGTGGAGATCCTGGTGCGACATTGGGGAGGTTGGGGCCCCTTCTTCCTGGGAGCTGTGATCTGTCGACCCTTCTTGGGAGCCCACCGGAGCCTCATGTACTTCCCTGGGCTGCCACATAGTTGTGAGTGTTCTGGGATTGTGCCCTTGTGCCTGTCCGCCTTTGTTCTGCCTGTTTTTATTTTTAGATGCCATGTTTTGGTCGCTTTATGTTGGGTGTTCCTCGGCTCTGCCCCACTTCGAGCCTCTGTGGAGATCCTGGTGCGACATTGGGGAGGTTGGGGCCCCTTCTTCCTGGGAGCTGTGATCTGTCGACCCTTCTTGGGAGCCCACCGGAGCCTCATGTACTTCCCTAGGCTGCCACATAGTTGTGAGTGTTCTGGGATTGTGCCCTTGTGCCTGTCCGCCTTTGTTCTGCCTGTTTTTATTTTTAGATGCCATGTTTTGGTCGCTTTATGTTGGGTGTCCCTCGGCTCTGCCCCACTTCGAGCCTCTGGGCCTTATCTTCCCAAGTCCTGGCGGGGTGCTTCTGCGGAGGCCTGGGGGTCCTTTTGCCCCCTAGTCCCTGCTGGCTGAGTTTGTGCTAGTTGTGTCTCCTGCTCTTCCTGTCTCAGGTGTGGTTTTCACCCCTCACTCCTCACCTATAGTCCAATGTACTCTTTGTCCCGCATGTGAGTCGGCCCGACCGCAGTGCTTGGGATCCCCTGGGAGTGCAGCCTTATCCTTCTTCAGTATTTTCCCCCTTCTCCTTGTGTTGAGCCCCCCCATCCCTCCAGACCGAGCACTGTGTTGACTCTGCCGGTCCCGCGCTTGATGCGCTTTATGTGCTCTCCTTCCCCTCTGGGTCCATGGATAGGAGGGATGGGGGGGCTGGCGGTCTCTGGTCCTCATCACCTGATCCTCACTGCTTCTGCCTGATCTCCCCTCCTCTGCCTCTTGGAACGGTTTTTGCTCTCCCACGGACGAGCCTCCAGATAGTTCGGGTGGGGAGGCTGGCTCTGCGTTTGTGTGCAGAGTTTTGTGAGGCTCTTTAGTGGTGGAGATCGACCTCTTGAGTGGGCTCCTCTCCTCTTTGGTGCTCCGCCTCGCGCCTCGTGCCAGGTGTGGCTGCAGCGTTATCGGGACCCCATCAGGGTGCCTGTTGTCAGGGTAATGTATATTGTACTTTCCCGGCACTGCTCTTGCGGTTCCTCTTGGCTGTGGCTCAGTGCTCTTTTCCTCTGGGCTGGCGGGGAAGCTCTGCCTTCCCCCCCATGCGGTTCCTGCTCTCCGGGGTCCAGAGTATCTTAGGGGTTACCCCTCTGACCCAGCCCTCGGCACCCTCGGGCACTCCGCTTTTTGGGTGTTTCGCTGGTGGGCTCTCAGCTTTTGTGGTGTCCCGGGGAGTGGCTCCATTTAAGTGCTACTCCCTTGCCGTGCACCCCTCTCTGCTGTTGGCCCGGCCACCCCGCCGCCTCAGCTCGCTTGCCTGCCCATCCTTGCCTGTTCGCCTCGATGGGGTTGGTCACTCTCCTTTCCCCAGACTGCTTCACTCCTCTGACCGGTCTACTCTACTTATCTATGTCACACGGCCCTCAATGCTTCTCTTCCCCCTCGGGCTGGCTGACCTCGGCGTGTACGTTGTAGGACTTCATGGTCCCGTTGGGGTGCCTCCTTATTACTAGGCCTCTTGTGGTCCTGAGACCCATCCAGAGGTCCGGGATGTCCTCTGTGCTCCCTCGCCCTGCGGCGCCTATCCAACCGGCTCACTGTTTGGTCGGGTGCTGGTACATCTTAAAGCCGCTCCTCCTCCCTCTTGCGGCGGCCAATGTTTCGTTCTCTCTGTTGGTCTGCATTTCTTCTGTGCTGACTCCTCTTGAACCTGCTTTGGCGGAAGGTGTTGTCGACTCCTACCCGAGCTATTCAATTGCTTCTTTTCCATGGTTCCCCACTCCTCCATCACCCTCCCTGAGTCCGCAGGTCATTTTGCTGCTCTCCACCGGGCTGGGGCTCGGGCCAGTCGCTCTGCTCCATCCTTATTGGATCTATTCCCCCAGGGGTTCTCCCTCGTTCTGGAGACACGGCTGCTTTAGCAGGGTCCTGGGGCCGCAATATTCTGCTGCGGGGCTCTGGAGCGCTGTCGACACGGTTATCTTGTGTCGGCAGCCATCTTGAAGTCCCGAATACCTTGACTCCTAATGTCAATACAATAGCTGATATCTAATAGCAATACCTCATATATGAAGTGAATAACAAAGTCATTGATGACAATGACTGGCATGTGGTGAATTCCTGGCAAATGCAATAATCGAGTTAATGATGACAATAACAGGAATGTTGTGAACTCCTATCAAATGCCTTTAAAAAGACAAAATTAGCTATGCCAATGCTTGTTTTTATCTGTTTTATGACCGTATAAATGGAAACAAAAAGTGACACATTTGGAGCACCAAAGAGTCTTACGTACTGAGGCACAGTGCAATGTCATTGGCACTTTGTAGAAGAGCCCATTATGAATGATGGGGAGGAGTTGATGCTCTTCTATTCTTTGGAACACTTGAAGCAGCAATTGCCTTTGGAGCTTATTTGGCTGAAGGTTTCTGTGCACTGCCTTGCTATATGAAGATAGACTCTCCATATGCCAAAATGCCCACAACAGGCTAAAGTAATCCATCCAGTGATCAAATAGCACAGGTTTGGACTGCTTAGTTGTTTTAGTTTTTTGGGTAAAATAATAATAATCACAATTGTGTGTCTTTAGTATGATATCTTAATTGAAGTGTGTGCTATGGTTTGGACCACCTTTCTTCATTTCCTACAGTACCTTTCTTAGAGCAGCTTTGCATTTTGGATTTTGGTGGCTATGGGGTGAGGGCTCATTACTCTTAATGAGTTGTTAAAATCCTGCAGTGCTGGATACTGCCTCGGGCCTCTTGCAAGATACAACTTTCCTCATGGGATCTTGTTGCTGTCAGGTGTGAGTGGCTGGGGAGCAAGGGGGAAAGCAGCTTTGTCGGTCTACAAAAATGAACACCTCTCACGATTAACGGCAAACGTATTTTGGTGGCCGAAGGCCAACCGTCTCATGTACATAACGATAGAAATACAGATTTCCGAGCTTGACCACTGTGTGGCCATTTTGATGTAACAAGGATCGCCATCTTGTTCTCTAACGATTGCTCATTGCTTTCTGTTTAAACTGCTTCACCGAAAGCTTATTCAGCTTATTTTGCTTATTCTGCTCAACTGTTTCATTGTTGTTCAAACGTGAAAGAGCAAGGCCGCGAGATATTCGGTGAAACACAACGTGGGCAGCCGCGGATAGGAATGCCCAGTTCCCTCCCGTATGTAGCCTTGAAGGAGAGCAGCAGGGCATTTAATCATTTCACAGATGCCAGCCAGTCTTGTTATATGGTAGAAAATGTTAGAATAAAGCAGCTAAAGGCTTGAATTATGCTCTTCTTATGGCCCCCCTTTCCCGAGCCCTGTAGAGCGTGTCGGCTCCCAGGACACGAATAGCAACTAAAAGATAGCAAGGTCTGGAATGTGACTCTTCCCCCTATGTAGCTCGCTTGCAAGAACAGAAGCACTGTGTTCTGTTCAACAAAGAAAGATGTCTCTACACTCGCAATGTTGCATATTGTTGCTAAAATAGATATTTGAAGGTGTCATATTCGTCGAAATTGTCCATCATCATACCCAGTTCAAAGAAACCACACAAAGGGCGGTGTTAAACATGTCACAACTGATTGTATGATGTGCATTTTGTATATATGTAACTAATGTATGTAATTCGCTCTCTTGCGTCCTGTGGGATGTTTTTACCCATGCATCCAAGCCCTACCATAAAACTGTGCAGTACTGGCATGGAAAACATCATGATGGCCAGAACTCCCCAGAGAGTGCACAGGGAAAACATGAAGAATAGGCTGCCACCCATTTTTGTCCTATGTTGTGAGCACAGGAGGGCACCGCCTAAAACCACCATTGAGCTACACACACAGTAGCATGAAACCATTGGGAATGGCAATGCTGATTGCCAAAAAGCAACTCAGAACTGTGGGGAATTCAGTTTCTTAATCCCAAAAATGGTTGCAATACCGTACTCACCACTATCAGAAAGCCGGCGTTTTAAAACCACCAGACTTTTGTGTAAAACTGAACAAATGAAACAAAACCAGGCCAAGGAAAGACTTGCTAAGAGGTGGATACAATGTAAAACTATATTCTGAAATGACTTGAAGGAAGTAATTATTTAATGTATATGTAAAAATTGTAAGTTTGATTTAAACTGGGAACAAAAAGTGATTTTGGGCCTGTGTTTCAAACCTCTACCTGTTTTCTTCTAAGCTTGCTGGGGGGGGAACTGCATTTCGTATTGCATTTTGTTGGGATTCTTGAAGACTGTGTGCTCTCCTTCCATTTCTTACATTGCATAGGGGGGGGGAGTGAATTGTCAAGGAAAAGTGATTACATTGTCTTTTGTTGAAGCCATATCAAGTTATCTTCTGTACTGCATTTCATTCATCATTGCGTTTCCTTGAACCATATAAAGCATTCTTTCCCACCTTATTCTTCTGTTCCTATTCATAAATTACCTCTTGCTGATTACTGCTCATGCTCATATTCACAAGTGTAATATCCATTATCAATTTATCTATAGAAGTGTGATATATATATATTGTTTAAATTTTCAAATAAACCTTTTAATTTGCAAAACAAACCTACTTCTTGGCTCAGTGGGGTCAGGAGGATTCTAAGAGGGGGGTGTTACACAAGGGTTGTCATCCAGAGTACTGAACTGGACATAAAAATACATCAATAAGGGTTTTGCTCAGCATCCCAGACTAGGCATTGACTTAGATGTAGTGTTGATTGAATATCGCTTACAGAAGTGGGGGCTTGGAGCCGGGATATTCTGGGTTAGATTTACCGCTTGTGCAGATTAATACAGTGTGCCAACTGACCAGATACACATATCCGGTTAGATCACCACACTGTTTTACACTGTGAAAGCACCCCTCAAAGGAACGCTCTAAGGAAACGGTCTGTTTTGCAAAATAAAATACTAACTTCTGTAAGTCAGGAGGGAGATCAATCTCCAGCATGACGACCTTGGTAGATATGAAAATAGCGAGGGAGCACCTCTTACATAAGCTATTTGTGAGAGGTGAGTGGACTCATCAGGACCAGGTGGTCTGGTTGCAGGCAATCGCGCAACAGGTCACTGAAACAGGGTCAGATACATGGAGAGATCAGGGTCCCCTACGTGTGGCCCTGAGCGAACTATATATGGCCCCTAAGGCAAAAGATGAACACAATAAGATTGCCAGGATAGCGGCATATTTGTATCTATATATGGAAGTCATGCAGGACAAATGTGCTGAAGGCCAAGATCTGGCAAATATGCAACAGATGGCGTTAGAAAAGGCCCAATCTGACCTGGTCTCTTCTGAGCAGAGGCTGCACGGGAGCCAGGAGTCAGAAAATGGCAGCAGACAGTACATCACTAAAATAAAGGAGGATATGGATAGGCTGCAACAGGAAAAGGCTGACCAGGATACCAGATTTCTGGCCTTGCAGAAGGAGTACCAAGAAGGTTTGGACTCCCTTCTGCAGAGGCAGAAAAAGCTGGAGCAACAACTGGACTTCAACAGGGCATGCACAGAGCAGGTAGCCACCCTGCAAATTCGATTAGACAGAGAGAAAGAGGAAAGCAATAAATTGATTCTGAAAGACCTGGATACCCAGGCAGAGTTTGATCAGGAGCGCCAGAAAGCTGGTGCCTTCCAAAGGCAAAGGGATGACCTGGCGGCACAGATGCAGGCTCTTAGTCAGGAAAGGGATACCTTAGGCCAGGAAGTCTGCCACTTAAAAAGGAAAATGGAAGAAAATCACCTGGCCCTCCAGGGGCTGGGTGACCTCCAAAAAGAGCATCAGGGCTTGCTAGATCACACCAGGAGGGTGGAGGAGGCTCTGGCAAGAAAGGAGCAGGCCAGTAGGGATGGGACTGAGGAGGTAACCCTCCTGCAGCAGAGACTGGCCCAGTACTCCAGGACCAATCAGGAGGCATAGAGAGAAAATGAGGCTCTCTGTCAGCACAATGATAGGTTCCAGCAACAGGTAGCGATGCAGGAGAGACTGATAGAGTCTAGTAAGGCCTTAACTGAGGAACTGAAAGCGCAGGCTCTTGCATTGCAACAGGGAGCAGGGGCTGATAGAGACGAGGTTCGCTGGGAAAGGGAAACGCCTGAGCATAACCTCAGGAGCCCTGGTACCAGAGGCCTTCATCTCTCCCAGTCCCTGGACTCTGCCACCCCCATGTCCCCTCGCGCACATGAGCCCAGGGCCACGGGGATGGCAGATTACTATCCAGCTAGAAGTATGGGGCTCATAGGCCAGTACCTCCCAGGAATGGATGGGCGGGCATCCGGGTATGGGCATCCAAGCACAGTGCAATTTAGTGGGGAACCCCAGGAGAGTAGGCCCATTAAGGGCATCCTGAAAACCTCTGCCCAGTTAGGTCAGTGGGGGGGTTACCCATCAAATCCTGGCAGCAAGGAGGGGTCTGAAGACTCCTCTGAGCATTACAGGACACAGGAGACCAGGTCCCCACATTCTGCCAGCCATTCCCAGGCTCCCAGAATCCGGGAAAACCTGGAAGATCAGACGGGCACCTCTGGGAGCAGTGCTTCTGAGTCAGAGGATGAATGGACCAGGGTTACCCGAACCAAAAAGGCCAATAAGGCAAAAAGGGCCTTGCTTAAGGACCCATTGAAACAAATAAAGGCAATCAGGAATGTCATCACTCCTTATCATAAGAACGCCAAGTGTTCCGTTTGGGAACACTTGGAGCTCTATGAGCAAATGATGGAGACTTTCCATTTGAATGACAGCAGTAGCTGCATCCAGTACGTCAAATGGACATTCTCCCCAGAATACTCCAGTTTCTTTGCGGGGCTGGAGGACCAAAATCATTTAAGATGGTCCAGGCCATCTTGAAACATTTTTCTGTTCACAGAAATCCTCAAGAGGCTCGCAAGGCAGCCTACAATTTGCAATGTGGGGAGGATCAGGCCCCACAAGAGTTTGTGCAAGTATTAAAGCGTGCTTTTGCGCAGACCACCAGAAGGGTGCGCACGGATAGCAGAGAATTTATCAATATGTTTTTCCATGCCTTACCCAAATACATAATGACCCAGCTCGTGAGAGATTTTCATGAGAAAAGATCTTTAGACTGGATCATTGAACAGGCTACCCGGATTTATGAGGTGCAGGAGCCCATCGAAAATAAAAAATAATGCGCAGAAAAACCCCAAAACCAACGGCACCCCTGCTGCTGCCAAGGTGACAGAGGTAAAGGTTGCCCCTGTTTTAGAGTTGGAGATGGGGGGGGCCTAAAAACCTGCCTGCACCAAATAATTCACAGCCCAGAAGGCCCTCGGGCCAGTCACAGACAGGGAGTCGAGGAGGTAGTCCCACAAACGGGGTCCCCCGCTCCCCTGACTATGTAAGTCCCCGCTACAAGGGAAACCGACCCATCCTGGGTTATGTGTGGACTCCTCCAGCCCAAGGAGGGGGATCCAGCCAAGCACCAGACCCGGGGAACTTCCCTCCTAACTTCCCCCAGGAGGGCAGAAATTCTCCAAATCCTGGGCAGAACTTTTTCCCCGGGTATCCGCCCAATTTCCAGCCCCAAAATCATCCATCCTTCTTTCCCCAATTCCCTGAGCCCAGACCACCTAATCAGGGAGAGGGGAGGCCAAGGGTGGAGGGGTACCCAAATCTTCCCAATCCGGGGTATTACCAGAGAAGGGATAGCTACCCTTCTCGGGATCAGCCCAGGGGAGAAAATAGAGCCCCGTATCAGCCTGAGCGGGTTTCACAACTTGAGCGCCAGGTCCAAAATATGGCACGGGATCTGGGTCACATACTGAGGGCTCAACAGAACCCTCAGATGAGCATGCCACCGCAGAATGCCCCAAACTCTGGACCTGGTGCTCCAGAACAATGACGGGGGCAGCATCCCGATAACCCACCGGTTCCCAGGGAGGAGGCACAAGGGGAAGGGGGGTGTAAAGCCTTGGAGGAAGCTTCCTTCCCAACTTGTAAACAGCCCCTGGAAAACCAGGAACCGTAAACAAAATCTCCTAACCCTGAAAGCCTGCCTCCCAAGGAGCAGAGGGGGGGTAGGAGAAACAAAGGACCCAAACAGACCCACTTTGTGGAGGAGGTACAGGTCTTCCAATTTGAGGGAGAGGGATCCTCAGAAGATCCTGGGAAAAGGATCTTCTCCTTCAGAGATGGGGGAACTCCTCCCAAGGAAAAATGGGTCCCAAGGGATTCCAATCCAGACTGGGGAGATGTGGAGACTGAGCTACCGCCGCCCATCATCTCATCCCAGAACCGACAATACCAAAATCCCAAGGGTCAAACCCATCCTGATGACTGCCTCCAAAAAGGGGGGGGCGGCCCAGAACCCGAAACCATTTCCAGTTGCCAACTTTTTCTTTCAGATTCCCCAGGCTCTCCACAGAATTCTGCCCAAATCTCTTCACTAGCAATGTCCAAAACAGAAAGTTAGCCCACCAGTTGTCCAAAAATGTGCATTATCTGTGCCCCCTTGAGGAGAAGGAGGGAAGATATTATGCCCCGTTACAAGTACAGGGGCAGGGTACAATTTCGGCACTGATGGACACTGGATCCCAAGCTACCCTTCTGTCCAAAACGGCCTTTGAAGAACTAAATGCAGGAAGGGGGGAGAATTACCGTATTCCTCTCACCTCTCTTCCTGGACAACTGCAGAACTTTGACGGGAAGGAAATTCCGGTCGAGGGGACTGCAGATTTGGACATCAAAATTGGGCGACACAAGGTGAAACACCCGGTCATAGTAGTGACTCCAGAGGGCACCCCTTCTTTACTAGGGAACAACCTCCTGAGAAGGTTGTCACCCCTAATAGATTGCGTAAATAAGGTCCTCTGGACCCAGACTAGCCGACCAATAAAATTAAAACAGAGTGTCAACCATGTTAGTCTAAACGGCACATGCCACATGGTTGAACAAAAATCTGACCAAGTAGAATTTCACTTCCAGAACAACCAAATTCCAGATGTGACAGTAATAGCAGTAGGACAACAGACTGGTGATGGGGGGTCCTCTCTATTTCTGAAAATCAACCTTCCTTCCAGTTAAAGGTGGTATTCCACACTGGAAGGAAACACCCTGAAATTCTTTACTAATCCACAATCAGAAACTCCCACTCCTATAGTCCAGAAAGATGTGAAATCAGCTCAGAGCCTGGCTGATATTCAGCAAATTGGAGAGCAGTTGTTCATCCCTGTTCAGTTAAATGATGGGAAGGACTCTGTTCTCGCTCGAGTGTGTGTGAACAACGGTAAGAGCTTCATCAGCGAGGCCATGTTCCGCCAACTCCCAAAAGATCCAGCCATTCCCACATTCAAACTGATAGACAAATGGGAAATGGACCTGGAAGCACCTAATTCCAAACATCTCCTGCCAAGCAGGTGTATGCTCAAAATCTCCATTGGCAACAAGAGCATAGTCCATAATTGTTGGGTCGTGCGAGACGTCACTGCTGCCTTTTACTTAGGCAGTGACATTCTCAATCGCTTTGCCATTAGTTTGGACCTAATCAACTTCAAAGCTTGGTCCTGATTAGCGGATAATCCCATTGGCTTTGATGATTCAGAAAAAGCATTTAGGTCAGCTCAGTTGCTACCTTATGCAGTTGAAATTCAGATTAAACAGGAAGTCACCATTCCAGAAAGGACCAGACAATTCTCCCTGGAAGTGATAGTTAAAAGAGGACAAAAATTGAAAAACCCTGATGCTTATATTCATCTAAATGCTTCTCTCCAACAACAAGGGTTAGGGGTAAACCCAACACCATTAGTCAACATAGAACATGACACCATTCCAATAGAGGTGGATAACAGCGACTTACAGAGTATTACTCTAGCCACAGGCACCATCATTGGAATGGCGGTTGATGACCGACATTTCTCTATTGATTTAGGAAATGAACTGTTAGGACCAATCCCCAAGGACTGTTCTGACAGTGACAGTGAGGACAATACAACACCAGACAGGATTTTCACCCGGCATGGGGGGAACTTCCTGGTGTACACTTCTTGCCCTTATGGTAAGGAAGATGTGACTTGTGACTTCAGGAGGGATGAGGTGATTTTCCAGGTCCATGAGGGCTGCCTTTCCCATCTCAAGCCTCCAGTCCAAATCAGCACTCTGACCAGGGACTTCTCCACCCAGCTGGAGGAGGCCGCTGAGATAGCCAAACCAGAAGTCTTCCCAGGCATCAGGCAGATGGTGGAAGAGAGAGTCAACCTGGCTGATGCCTGCGTGACTCTGGAACAGAAGCAAAAGTTGAAACAAGTTTTCTTGGATTTCCAAGATCTCTTTGCGGTAGACTCATATGACTGTGGTCGCACCGACATCCACACAACAACAATTCCCATGGACCCTGGAATGACTCCAGTGTTTGTGAAGCAATATCGTTTGCCTCTCGCATCTATGGAGTCCCTTACTGAAATAATTAAGAACCTTGAGTCCCGGGGGAATAATCCGTCCAGTCCACAGCACTTTCAATTATCCGGTCCTGGGAATATTGAAGCCAAACGGCCAGTGGAGACTCTTCGCCGACCTTAGGGAGCTCAACAAACGGGTCCATACGTCCCGATGGCCTCTGCCCTACATCGACCAAGGGCTGGCCCAGATTCAGGGGTCACAGGTATTCACTGCAATAGACCTGACCAATGGATACTGGACCGTGCCTGTCAGTAGGGAGGACCAATACAAACTGGCTTTTACCTTTGGGGGCCAGCAGTACACATGGACCCGGACTCCCTTTGGATACCTCAACTCCGGCAATGAATTCAACATTTTCCTATATAAGGCCATGCCCGACCTGGGTGCAAACTGGCTTATGTAGATGATGTCCTCATCAAAAGTTCATCTGTAGAAGAACACATAGCGGAGATCCGTTATGTTCTGACACAGTTGAGGGCCGCCGGAGCAAAACTTTCCTTCCAGAAAGCACAGTGGTGTAGAACCCGTGTTAATTTCTTGGGGCATGAGATTACTCCTCAGGGCCTCTGTCCCCAAGAAAAGAAAGTGGAAGCACTTCAGAAGCTGAAAGACCCCACAACTCTGCGGGAACTAAGGAGCCTCCTTGGACTGACTAATTACAGCAGAAAGTTCATTGAAGGCTACGCAGAGATCACTAGACCCCTGATTCATCTCTTGAAGGGGGGGTCAAGTGGGAATGGGGTCCAGAACAATCCGAGGCGGTAAGACAACTCAAAAGAAGCCTCTCACAAGCGCCTTGCCTAGCTTACCCTGTCAGAACAAGGAGTTCTTCCTGGAGACAGGGTTCTCTAATACGTGCTTGATGGCAGTATTATACCAAAAACATGACAAGGTCAATAAAGTAATCTCCTATGCGAGCAAAACTTTATCCTCTGTGGAGGAAAAATTCAACGATTGTGAGAAGGCACTCCTGGCAATGGTGTGGGCATTGAAGAATTACCGCCCGTTTATCCAGGGGGAACACATCATAGTGGAGACTCCACACCAGCCTCTGCAATACCTCCAAAGTGACAGAATCCGGGCTGGAAATGTGAGTAATTCCCGGATTACTTCCTGGATTCTGTCAATGCAAGGCTTTCCTGTGGAGGTCAGATATGGCCAAAACAAGAAGAGTCCCCTCGCGCAAGGTCTGGCTGACTTGCATGATTGTGCCAGAGAAAACTGTCTCGAGGACGAAAGTCTAAAAATCAAGGACAACATGGAGGCATACCTTAATTCCCCACACAAAGTCTTTGAAGAAGACAAGTGTGAGGGAATGCCCACTGTCTATGTGGATGGATGCTCGTACCATGTTGACAACAACGGGGAGAAAGAACTGGTGGCCGGCGTAGGGAATGCATGGGTGAATGAGTCCCCAGAACCCTCCGCTGGATACAAAATTGGTCCCCGAAGTAGTCAGGTGGCAGAATTGATGGCTGTGCATCAGGCCATCCTCACTGCTTTCCAACATCAACTCCACGAACTGGTCATAATCACAGATTCGGATTATGTACGGAACGGGTTCGTGGAGCACCTGGTTAACTGGAAAACCAGAGGCATGTTATGTGCTAATAACAAACCCCTCAAACATGGGAAGTTAATCCAAAATATTGATGATCTGGTCACATCGAATGGGATGACCATCTACTGGAAAAAGATCAAGGGTCATTCCAAAGTAGAGGGACCAGACAAAACTGGAAATGACTTAGCTGATCAGCTGGCCAAAACCGGGGCCATCCACGGGGATCTATTAGAAATAGAGTCCCTGTTGGGGGAAATCCAGGTCACTGCTATCACTAGGTCCCAGACAAATGCTCACAATGATCTTTCAAATGCCCAATGGAGTAAGGAGACCCCTGATGCTGATTTAATTACAGCTCAGAAGGGGGATCCAATTATTGGTAAGTTTTACCAACACCTTGAGGACCCTGAGAACTTTCCCCTGACGGATACCGATTACATTGGGAAAGAGGCCCTAAGAGTGTTGATGAAATATCCAAAAATGTTCCGAATCCAAGACGGTTTGCTGGTAAGGAAATCCAAAGCTGGCCACGATCAGTGGGTGGTTCCTACCTCATTCCGAAGCCTGATGTTAAGTCACATCCATGATGCGGCCACCGCCGGTCATAGGGGGTTTCACACAACACTGGAAATCTTAAGAGAGGTTGCATACTGGCCACACATGGGGCAGGACCTCGACCAATACTTGAAGGGGTGTCTTCTGTGTGCACAATTTCAGCCAACATCCCTCACACACTGTGCGCCTCTCCAAAAGAGGGGGATGACACTGCCATGGTCAGATTTGCAAATCGACTTTGTAGGCCCTGTAATCTGCTCGTCTAGAGGAAAAAAGTACATGTTGACCGTTACATGCTTGTTTACCAAGTGGGTGGAATGTCTCCCAGCCCCAAATTGCAAGACAGAAACAGCAGCTGCCCTGATGATTAACCACATCTTTTCCCGTTTTGATCTACCTCAACGGATTGAGTCAGACAGGGGTAGCCACTTCACCAGTGAAGTAATGACAAAGATGTGGGAGATACTGGGGGTCAAAAGGAAGCTACATATTGCTTACAGGCCAGCTTCTTCTGGAGCAGTGGGGAGATACAACCGAACCATTTTGAGCATATTAAAATAGTTTGTTTCAGATTCTGGGCCAAGTTGGGATATCCGATTACCTCTGGTCCTAATGGCCATCAGATCTACCCCTTCATCTGCAACTAAAATGTCACCATTTGAGTTGATGACTGGACACAAGATGGTGCTTCCCCAGCATTTGCTCTACAGGACTCAAGAGCAGACACTGATAAATGCCTCCACAACTCATGAGTATGTGGAAAATTTAAGGAAACACCTTCAGCATGCTTTTGCCTATGCTCAGCGGAATCTAGAAAGATCAGCTGATAGCATGAAAACCCACTACGACCTGAAAACCACCGGGAAGGAATATACTGTGGGGGACCGGGTCTATCTATACAATTTTCAAAGGAACCAGGCCAAACAGCGAAAATGTTTGCCTACATGGAAGGGACCGTTTGAAATTATAGACAAAATCTCCCCTGTGGCCTACAAGATCCGCATCCCCAAAGGCGGTTTGGCAGAGGGGGAAGACAAGTGGGTCCATATAAATCAGCTAAAGTGTTGCCATCCCAGACACACTCTGCAACAACTGGAGGAGTCCTCTGCAATACCAGAGGGGACCGCTCCAGAGTAATTCAATTCCAACCCTAAAATATCCCACATATAGTCTCTAAAATATTATGATTTGGAAAAAAAATGTCTTATAATTGTATCTTGTTTTGGTTAAAATAAGAACGCAAATGTTTTGACTATAAAATGTATATGCCACCCCACCATATCAATGGTGGGGAAGAAATGTCTAGGAATGTGTATTGCCGCTTTGCTTTATCATCCTAGGAGAGATGAAACCATGGAGACTGACCAAGGAGGACGACCGGGGACCGGGAGCAGAGACCCGAGGGGCCCGGGGTACTGCCCATTCCTCCCATCAGGACCAGCAAGGAGAACTGATTGATCGACTGGAGGGAGGAAAAGATGCTGAACTGGGCCATCTATGGAATTGGAAGAAGAGGAGGCGAACATCCCAGATCTTGCGAGTTCCATCAGTGAAAGGACAGAATGGCCATCGCAAGAGGGGGGGGGGCTTGTGGGATGTTTTTACCCATGCATCCAAGCCCTACCATAAAACTGTGCAGTACTGGCATGGAAAACATCATGATGGCCAGAACTCCCCAGAGAGTGCACAGGGAAAACATGAAGAATAGGCTGCCACCCATTGTTGCCTATGTTGTGAGCACAGGAGGGCACCGCCTAAAACCACCATTGGGCTACACACACAGTAGCCTGAAACCATTGGGAATGGCAATGCTGATTGCCAAAAAGCAACTCAGAACTGTGGGGAATTAATTTTCTTAATCCCAAAAATAGTTGCAATACCGGTACTCACCACTATCAGAAAGCCGGCGTTTTAAAACCACCAGACTTTTGTGTTAAAACTGAACAAATGAAACAAAACCAGGCCAAGGAAAGACTTGCTAAGAGGTGGATACAATATAAAACTAAATTCTGAAATTACTTGAAGGAAGTAATTATTTAATGTATATGTAAAAATTGTAAGTTTGATTTAAACTGGGAACAAAAAGTGATTTTGGGCCTGTGTTTCAAACCTCTTCCTGTTTTCCTCTAAGCTTGCTGGGGGGGAACTGCATTTCGTATTGCATTTTGTTGGGATTCTTGAAGACTGTGTGCTCTCCTTCCATTTCTTACATTGCATAGGGGGGGAGTGAATTGTCAAGGAAAAGTGATTACATTGTCTTTTGTTGAAGCCATATCAAGTTATCTTCTGTACTGCATTTCATTCATCATTGCGTTTCCTTGAACCATATAAAGCATTCTTTCCCACCTTATTCTTCTGTTCCTATTCATAAGTTACCTCTTGCTGATTACTGCTCATATTCACAAGTGTAATATCCATTATCAATTTATTTATAGAAGTGTGATATATCTATATATTGTTTACATTTTCAAATAAACCTTTTAATTTGCAAAACAAACCTACTTCTTGGCTCAGTGGGGTCAGGGGGATTCTAAGAGGGGGGTGTTATACAAGGGTTGTCATCCAGAGTACTGAACTGGACATAAAAATACATCAATACGGGTTTTGCTCAGCATCCCAGACTAGGCATTGACTTAGCTGTAGTGTTGATTGAATATCGCTTACAGCCCCTCAAGGTCTGGAGACACACATCGCGGGGCGTGATACCGAGTTGGCCAACTGAGACTATTTGCTTTGCCATAACCCTATCTTTTGGGAATACAACCTCGTGTCTGGCGTATCTATCGTGTGTGGTGATTTGCCTTGTTTCCATAACGTGAGGGACCCCTATGGGCCCCTTTCAAGATGGCGCCCGAATAGGGGCCCTGCCCCACTAGTTCCATCGTGTACGTTGTAATAGAGTAAAGGTGGAGAACGGCGAAGACGGGACGATCGAGCCGGGATCAAGAGGTGTTCGGGGTGCCCTGTAGAAGTGATGAGAGACTCCTTTGCAGATCTGCACACATCTGATCCCTGATCGACGTATCTGGCCAGAGAACAAGGAGGCGAGGGTCCCGAAATGAGGCAGAGCCAAGGAACGCAGACACAACGACTATTGGTTGCGTCTGTATACGGACGAATTGTGTCCTGGAGGACAATTTGATTTATCAGGTGAGTCATACCCCGATTCGAAATAACCCTGATATTGGTTGAGAGTTGACTTTGCAAAATCAAACACCCAGAGTAAGGTTGATTAGCCAAGGAGAAGGTTGAAACATGTCTGGGGTATTGTCCACCCTAGTGGGGTTTTTCCGCTGCGGTAGACAATCTTTGGAAAATGCCCAAATTGCACCACCTGGGGGAACGCCGGCGTATGAGATGTATGTGAAGTATGGTGTGGGAGCGATAATATTCTGTGAGACTTGGCATAGGCAAACCAGAAAGCAAGAAGACCATCAGTGGCCGATTAATGGTAGTTTTGAGATTGAGAGAATTGATAATTTGGAGACGGTGTTGATAAGAAAGAAAGTACGTCCCGCAGCATTTGATATCCTTAGGGACTGGAGAAGGGAAGCAATGCTCCGCTTTAGAAGTAGAGAGAAGCATGCGCGCAGGCATAAATCAAAAGATGAAAAAGCAGAAGAAAAGGAGGAGGAGGAGTGGATGGAGAGTCTAAGGAGGTCAGGTAGACGTGACCAGTTGAACATAGAAAAAATATACCCACAACGAGAATTGCATATAGCAGATGAATTGATGGAAAACCTATTGACCCATACAAAACGAGGGCCAAAATCAGAAGCAAGTACAAACACGCCAGTAACTATTGCTCAGGTCCCTCCCGTAGCCCAAACCCTCCCTCCCGTAGCCCAAACCCTCCCTCCCGTAGCTCAAGCCCTCCCACAGCCACAGACTGTGCGAGTAGCACCTCCTATTAGCCAGCCAGGCCCACAGCAGTCACTTCCCGTTCCTGTTGTCCCATCCGCACCTCCCGCCCTAGATACAGACTCGGTACCGTCCGTCCCTCCCGGGGTTGAAGTTGAAACCACAGGGGCGAGAGGCGGGGCTGAACAAAGTGGATGCACAAGGGTGACTCGCAGTGCGATCAGCATGGAAAGGAAACTGGAATTGCAACAACAGGCAGAAATGTACACAGACGGGAACAATGGGACGGCAGCATTGGATTCGATGTATGACTTCCGAAGAAGCAATGAAAGACAGGTAGTGTTGGAATGCATGGATGAATATTTGGTCGGAAGAAGGAAACAGTTACTTGGGAAATTAAGATTGTTAGATTTGCATGCATTAGCACGTTGTAGAGAAAGAGATGAAGAAATAAGGGAACATGTTTATGGACTTTTTGACCTTAAAAATGAACTAGATAATGAATATGCTGAAATGTTTACCCCACCTGGGTATAGAAGCAAGGACGCTGGGAAAGGGGGGACGTAAAAGGTGATTGTTGATGAGTTATTATTGTTAAAACAGGTGGGGGAGGATTTGAGAGCATGCTTATTGAAGACGAGAGTGCTACTTCAGCAAGTAGCGGGACACAATAGAGGGAGAGGGAACGCACAAGGAAGGAGTAATTCAAATATGCATGGAGGACCGTTGGGGCAGAATCGGTGTGCATACTGCAGAGAGGAAGGGCACTGGAGAGCACAATGCCCACATTTGCAAAATAGAACTGGGGGTGGTCAGAGAAGACAGCACCGGGGGCACCCAGGAGCAAATGGACCGAATAGAAATAATATGCAGCAGCACCAAAGTAACCAAGGAGGTCAGAATCAAGCTCAGCATCAGAACACTACCAACCAGATCAGGGCCAGAGTAACCAGCAACATGGGAATACCCAGAATGGGGAAGCTTAAGGAAGGGATGGGAACATTTTCGATACACAACAAAATGCGTATTACAGCAATAGCAGTGATTACACATCGGACAATGTCTTATTCCCACAATAGGACAGCCCAAGACAGGGGTCGGAACCAGTGTCTATTCCCGTGAATCAGAAAGGACCCTATGTAGAGATGAGAGTCGGGGATACAGACCACCATTTTCTTGTAGATACGGGAATGCAGAAGTGTTCAATAGATCATCACTTGGTTCCGGATATACCACTGTCAGGGCAAAAGAATATTTCCGTAGGGTTCGCAGGTACACCGGTCATTAACCCTGTGTCCCAACCAGTCTCAGTTACCATAGGACCATTCACTGAACATTGTCCATTTCTCCTAACAGAAAATTGTGGGGAGAACCTATTGGGATTAAATTTGTTCAAAAAACTAGGTGTGATTATACATTGCACACCGGACAGGGTGTTTCTGACGATTTGGCCACAAGATGCCCCCGTGTCAGAATTCCTGTCTGGAACTCTGCCAGGGGAGTTAAGTAAAGTGCCAACTTTTATATGGGCGATGCATGACAACGATGTAGGATGTTTGAAGATAGAGCCAGTAAAGATCATTTTGAAAAAAGAGTTACACTGCTGCGAATTCCACAGTATAAAATTTCGGCGGACGGAGAGAAAGGATTGAAAAGCATTGTTTCAGATTTGGTGAAATTGGGGGTGATTGAAGAAATTACAGGTAGTACATGTAACAGCCCGATTCTTCCAGTTTATAAGAAGGGAGACAAGTACCATATCTTTTCATATTTGATCTGCGCGCGTTAAACAAAGTAGTGGATCCACAATTTCCTTTGGTCCCAGACGTCACTACAATATTGACAATAATACATGCCTCAGCAGAATACTTTAGTGTAATTGACCTAAAGAATGCTTTCTTTAGCATTCCGGTGGACAAGGACAGTAGGTGTTTGTTTGCGTTCACATTAGGAGGACGATCATTCACATTCTCGCGCATTCCACAAGGATACACGGAAAGTCTGAGTATTTACAGCAGAGCACTAAAGGAGCAGCTAGACATGCTAGAATTACCAATGGGTTGTGTACTATTACAATACATAGACAATTTATTGGTCGCTGCTGATACAGAGGAGATTTGTAAAGAGAGCACCATATTACTACTGTCACACCTAGCGGCACATGGCCATAAAGCTAGCTTGAAGAAATTTCAATATAATCGAAAGGAGGTGGCCTATTTGGGCTACCTACTTTCAAAAGAAGGGAGAAGGTTAACGCCAGAGCGCATAGAAAGTATTTCTTGTATGCCTATTCCAAAGACACAGAAAGGCTGGCAGTGGATCGGTAATTTTGCATTGATTGTGAAGCCAATGGTGACATTAACCAAGAAAGATGCTGTGATGCCTTTACAATGGAATGAAGAATGTCAGAGAGCATTTGAATTGTTGAAAATTGCATTATGTTCTGCTCCAATTTGGGCACACCGAATTATGAGAAAATCTTTAGACTGTTTGTATGCGAAAGTGAAGGATGTGCATTGGCTGTTTTGACACAGGAACAAGGTGGAAGAAATAGGCAGCGCGGCTATTTTTCTTCTGCGCTGGACCCTGTAGCGCGCGCACTACCACAGTGTTTGCGATCTGTTGCAGTAGCTGCTGCGTCAGTGAAACAAACGGAAGTGATGGTCATGGGGCATACTTTAATTCTGATGGTGCAACATGCCATAGACGTTCTATTAAATAGGTCACAGACGCAACACCTGACCTCTGCTAGACTGACAAGATACAAAATCATCTGGTTCGCGGCCCATATCTAAATTATGAGGTGTGGCGCTTTGAATCCTGCAGAATTAATGCCACTGCCCACAGAAGAAACTGGTGACAAGGAATCACCCCCCCCCCATGATTGTTTACTGGTTACTGAGGAAGAAACGAAGGGGAGAGTTGATTTAAGTGACACCCCACAAAAGGAGCCAGATGGAGATTTATTTTGTGATGGCTCTTGTTTTAAATTACCTGGTGGCACGTCAACTGCCGCCTATGCTATCACTACCCTAGAGAGCGTTGTAGAAAGCAAAAGAATCCCCTACAACTCGGCGCAAGCCGCAGAAATACTAGCCTTGACCAAAGCCTGTGAGATTTCTGAGAATTTAAACGTGAACATATATACTGATAGCCAGGATGCCTTTGGCGTGGTTCATAACTTTGGCCGACTCTGGGCGGAGAGGGGTTTCTTCACATCACATGGGGCCAGAATTCAACATGGCCCTTTGATTGTATGTACAATTGCTGTCTGCACTCACGTTTCCAAAGCACCTAGCAATAGTGAAATGCGAGGCGCATAAAAGAGTGACATGTAAAGTGGGAGAGGGAAACGCATTTGCAGACAGGATTGCGAAACAAACTGCCACTGATTTAAATACCAAAATGATGACAGTCCAGTCTGAGGAAGTGCCCTGCATGATGGAAGATGGAATTGCCACTGTCAAAGAAATGCAGGCCGAAGCCACGGCCGATGAAATACAAGGGTGGGCTGAGGGCTCTGCTGAATTAGATCTGGAGGGTTGTTGGGTGGACAAGAGAACTAAAAACTGAATGTTGCCAAATTCCTATGTAAATGCAATGGTCACAATGGCCCACAGCCCCAATCACATATGTGCCAAGAAAATAATCAAGCATCTAGCCACGGTATGGGAGAATAGAAACATAAAAAAGAATGCAGAGAGGTTGGTCCAGACTGCATCACGTGCTTACAGCACAATGTGGGAAAAGGAACGGTCACTCCAACAGGAAGTTTCGGACCTCCCTCTATGCCATTCAAAGTGTTTCACTTTGACTTCATAGAAATGGAGAGATGCCAAAATTTGAAGTACGTTCTGGTGATCATATGTGCATTTAGCAAATGGGTGGATGCATATCCCTTGAAAGATTGCACAGCCATGAGCACGGCGAAAGTAATGCTAAAGGAGTATTTCTCTCGTTTTGGTCTGCCCCGTGTCATATGGTCGGACAATGGTCCGCACGAGTCTCTACCCGTAAGATATACGGGTCCGGGGCACGCGTTGGAGCCAGGAGACTGGGTGCTACTTAAAAACTTTGAGAGAAAATCATTGTTAGCACCCAGGTGGCGCGGCCCCTATCAAGTACTTCTGGCGACGCAGACGGCGATACGGGTGGTTGGAAGGAAGGCGTAGATCCATGTCACCCATGCCAAAAAGATCCCATCTTCGCTGAAAGACTTGCCTAATCTGGACGACCGGAAAGAGACAGCGGTCCCAGAAACGAAAGAAACTGTTGCCAGTCCACTGCCGCTAAATCTGCCCGAGCTAGAAGTAAAACTCGAAACAAAGCCTGAAAAGATAGCCAAAAAGCGGAAAGGGCAAAGAGTGCCCCAACATTGTCCAGCAGAACCTACATCACTGAAGGCCGACACGAAATCTGCATCGCCGAGTCCGGCAGACACTAAACGTGTACCCCTTTGGCGCCCACCAGCACTTGCCATTGCGCCACAGGCTGACTCTGAGCCTGAATCTGGAAGTGCATCGGCACTGTTTATGGATCACACAATACCAGGAGTGAGGCGGTATCATTTGCAGCCTCAAAAGACAGAGTGATCCACAGTTCTTTGGAGTTTTTGCTAACCTCTGGTTCCGATCACGGACGGAGAAGGAACTAGATGTGTAGAGGAGAGAAGCGTGAGAGTTGTGCAAATCGGACAATTCAAGACTCGCGACTCCTCGGTGTGATCATAAAAGTACATGTGTCCTGAACCAGAGCGGACAAGCTGGGTGCACATGGTACAAAGGCAATAGATAACTGTTCAGAAGTGCTCTGAGCAGTGTGAAAAAGTATAAATGATCTTGCCTAGAACGAATAAGCAATCCAGGCTGCGAAGGGCTGGCAGACTAAACTGTTAACATTTTTTGGAACTTATTTTACATTCGAACGAGTGAAACATAGAGGGATATTCACGACAAACTTTGTCAGGAAGAAGAAGAACGGTGAGAAAAATGTCGGGACCAGTTTCAGCCTCCTCCTGCACCACTGCTGAGAATGAGTTAGTTATAAAGACTGTAAACTTAGGGAAAACACAAGGTAAAAAGAATTGTATGCTGATTTTGACAATAGTTATGTGCTTCATGAGTGTGGTAGCACCAACAACGACAGCATTTATATGATGGTATGTGGAGTGTATACACCCATTGGGAATGTTCTTACCAATAGTTAATATATCCACTACTGAAACCCCGTTCATGGGAATACTTATACCATGTCCCCAATAGAAGAGAGACACCGAGAAGGGGATAACTACTCCCCTACAATTTTTGCAGCAATAAAAAAATGGCATGTCCTAACTCTGAACTCCCTACTGGAGAAGTGGGCTGGGGAATAGGGTCTTGGTTTTGGGAATACTGCTATCTTGGGGATGGAAGTTGATTGCGATATTAGTGGTAGTGTTTGGAATATTCATTACGTGCTGTTGTTGCATACAATGCCTACCGATAGTTTGCACTGAAATAACTGAGGGATGTACTAAGGGATGTATGCATATGATAAAAAAAAAAAAAAAAAACGTATGGCCGGAATGACAGACACACTAATAAAATGAAAACAGTGAAAGAGTTAATGGCTATAGATATTAATGACGATGATGATGATTATAGCAGCATGCAAAATTCAGCCTCAGGTACTTCAGACACATCGTCATCAGAGGAGGTTACAATGAATGAAGGAGATGCTTGGCATACGGCCAAAAGGAGGGTTTATCGGTCTAGAAAAATGAACACCTCTCACGATTAACGGCAAACGTATTTTGGTGGCCGAAGGCCAACCATCTCATGTACATAACGATAGAAATACAGATTTCCGAGCTTGATCAATGTGTGGCCATTTTGATGTAACAAGGATCGCCATCTTGTTCTCTAACGATTGCTCATTGCTTTCTGTTTAAACTGCTTTGCCGAAAGCTTATTCAGCTTATTTTGCTTATTCTGCTCGACTGTTACATTGTTGTTCAAACGTGAAAGAGCAAGGCCGCAAGGCTATGAGATATTCGTTGAAACACAACGTGGGCAGCCACGGAGAGGAATGCCCAGTTCCCTCCCGTATGTAGCCTTGAAGGAGAGCAGCAGGGCATTTAATCATTTCACAGATGCCAGCCAGTCTCGTTATATGGTAGAAAATGTTAGAATAAAGCAGCTAAAGGCTTGAATTATGCTCTTCTTGTGGCCCCCCTTTCCTGAGCCCTGTAGAGTGTGTTGGCTCCCAGGACACGAATAGCAACTAAAAGATAGCAAGGTCTGGAATGTGACTCTTCCCCCTATGTAGCTCGCTTGCAAGAACAGAAGCACTGTGTTTCAACAAAGAAAGATGTCTCTACACTCGCAATGTTGCATATTGTTGCTAAAAGAGATATTTGAAGGTGTCATATTCATCAAAATTGTCCATCATCATACCCAGTTCAAAGAAACCACACAAAGGGCGGTGTTAAACATGTCACAACTGATTGTATGATGTGTATTTTGTATATATGTAACTGATGTACGTAATTCGCTCTCTTGCGTCCCTCGAGGTCTGGAGACACACGTCGCGGGGAGTGAGACCGAGTTGGCCAACTGAGACTATTTGCTTTGCAATAAACCCTAGCTTTTGGGAATACAACCTCGTATCTGGCGTATCTATCGTGTGTGGTGATTTGCCTTGTTTCCATAACGCGAGGGACCCCTAGGTTCATCCAGCGCTCAACAACACTTTGGAACAGGGTGGTGGACAGTACATTATTTCTGTTTGTATTATATTGTATGTAGTACAACACAATAAAGAATGGCCAAAGCATCTAGTATATACTGTAAAAACAGAAAGGAATAAATAAAAGGAACAATTGTAAACAAGTAACACTGCACACATTATGCACCCACAATATTAGAATAGATAAAACACACACAAAAAAGCAGGAGATTAACCCTGGTCCCCAGTCTATTAGAGGTGCACCGGGTAGGCTTTCAACCTCTCTGAAAGAGAGCGTGATGGGTGTCTGAATGCTTATATGCTTGAAAAGACACCTACATCACACTCTCGCCCTTGCAGTGCACCTTTGGACAGAGCCAGCTCATGACAGTGTCGCTTCTAAGGACACATTCAGCATAAGGGCATTGTGATCTGATTCTACGCTTGGGTGGAATGTCATATCCCTGACCTTTCCCCAAATACAGACAGAAACAAAGAAGTAGTTAATTATTGTTGTCTACTTAGTGACTGACTCACATGTGGGCTTCTTTGGGAAACCAAATCGAAACACCTCATTCATCATTCTCGTCTCCAGTTACCACATTCAAATACTGATTTCTATCCCACACCTATTGAGTGTATAGCCTGTTACCTGTGTGCTTGCGATCCTCCACTCAGCTTCCTCAGTACCGTCCCATCCTGCCTGCGCTGCTGCAAGACCGAAACTGGGGTCACCATCCCTCCACTATTAAACACCCTTATCCAGAGATATCAAAGTTTCGGCCTCCATGCTTTTTCAAAGCTCCCCCATCCTAGCTGGTATCAGAGAGTCACCTTAACCAGTGACCTCTGTATTATAAATATTCACAAACTCAATGGAGGTGGCATGGAACCTTCTTACAGGTTCCAAACTGCACATTTGAACCCCAGGATCAGCTTTCCATGAGGTTGTTGGGGTGCCTCCTTATTCCCAGGCCTCCTGTGGTCCTGAGACCCATCCAGAGGTCCGGGACAACATGCACAGCGCCATTTGGGGTGTCCTTTCAACCCCTTTGCTGCTGAAACAGAGACAGACCTAAACGATGGCTTGGCAACAGGATGCAAAGACCATGCTTCTTGGAATGGAGGAATGTCCATAGCGCCTACAAAAGCCATTCAGTCCCCCTTTGCTTTACAGACTTTTTATATGCCATGAGAGACAGAAGGACACTATATAAGGCCACTTTACATTGTATTTTACTGCATTACATCATGATCATTCTTTAGCAGAGGACCAGTCTATAATATGTTCCTATACCTATCAAATAATTGGTCTGAGCCCAAGTCAATGGATACCCCTCATGGATGAAGTTAGGCAATTAGATGCTGAGGGAAGTGAAGTGCATTGCCTGGACACGCAGCAACAATGTTAGGCTGGCTGTATGGCCACATAGAGTAAGTCAGTAAAGCGGAAGGAAGGAACAATGGGAACTCTGCAGACCTCTTCAAAAGGAACACAGATGTCTGCCTGTATGCCTGGAAAGAGACTAGCATACAGCCGCACTCAAAGACCATTTGCACCCATGACAAGTAGCATCTATATGCCACCATCAGGCCCGAACAGTGGAGAGCCACTTGCTGAACCTGGCCTCTTGCCACTAAAAGATTGCCTTTATCAATGGCAGTTCCCTTGGCTGCGTCAAACCATCACCCGGCAGGTGGACATACACGATCAACAAGTTGTACAGCTCATAAGCCGCTCTAGCACAGATCGCCCAGGGGCTCTGTTCAGGCTGCATTTGTTGATAAGCCTCCTGCCAGTGGGTCAGATATTTCCCCCACCTGCAAGAGATGATGTTTCCAAACTCATTTTAGGTGGCCTGGGGATGCTCTAGTGTGGTAGATGTAGCAGGTCCATTAGGGTAGAAGGAGTAAGCTAATGCTCATTTCGGGGAAAACATTTGGATTGAAGGGCTGGTCTGATGATTGGTGCTGAGGTGATCTGCCAGCTATGACGACATGCAAGTGCCTTATGTGAACTTGGTGCTTCCTCTTTCAGAGGCTGGACCCTGATCTGCTCCCTTCTTTTTTAGATAATCCAGACTTTATGCTTTTCCATCTAGCCATGATTTATCAGAGTAAGGGTCCTTCTTACCAGCCTATCCACCCCTTCTCTTAAATTCCCTGCCGCAACACTAATCTTTGACTGCTATTGCCACCACTCCAGTCCATCAGGGATAGGCAGTAGGATAGGTGGTGGGGGCGGGGTGGTGAGTATTTAATTGGCAGCTGAGGGGTGCCTGGCCAAGAGGAGGATCAAGAGAATCCCTTAGTTGCCCACAATTGTTCGGTAGCAGCACTGGTTTTCTCACCCTTTCCCCTCACTGGCAGAATATAACTCCAAGAACTGCAGAGGAGGCTGGACTGCCACAGCCATGCTCAATACAGTGTGCATCATGCAGACGGGTGGAGAAAATGGTTGAACACAGATGAACCATACATCCCCATACTTCTCCCCCACCTCTCACCTCTCCCTCAAAATACAATGCACATGGCTGCCTAGGGCTGCAGCCAAATAGTAAAGCTGTTTAACGCTGTCGGACTGGACTCTTTCTTGTTTATTTATTTATTTAAATGCTTATACATACCGTGCACAATAGACCCGACGACATAATGGCGCATACAGACAAACAAGCCAAAATACAACATGAAACATAAAACATAAAGCAAAGTACAGCCTAACAACCAGGTAAACCACTTTGCCATGTGAATCTGGCGCATGAATGCTCTGGAGCCCCACTCCTCTGACACATTTCCTGCAAGCAGCCTCTCCAATCTCCACTCACCACAGCTCTAGACTATCAGTCTCAACGCCCTGCACCCCAAGCCCCTCCCCTCTCATTTACAGCATATGTTTGCAAGAAACATCTAATACGTATTCGGATTCCATCAGAGATTGTGGATCTGTATCTACTTCAGGACAAGAAGCTGATTTATTGTTATGCACATATAACACTTTCCAGGTCATGAATCTCTGCTGCACCACCTTGACACTTATCCACTCGGAAGGAAGGAACCACACTAGCTGGCTCCAAGAACATTGCAGTGTGACCGGCAATCCCTGGCAGACCTTGAACTCGAGTCACAGATAACGCCATTGGGCCAAAGGAGGCATAGACGGGGTCTGTCTGGATTAACACCTTTACCCTGATCCACCCAGAAGGATGAGTGAGCTGGCATTCACACCAGCCATCCCCAGGAAGTTCACGCCTTTGGCATTGCACCCCAGCAGCCATTGCCCTCGAGGCCCCAGCATGGCTAAGGGGTCACATTTGTGCACATGCCATGGTCTGCATGCTCTAAATCATCACTCTTAGTGCAATCTCAACTAATTAAAGTTAGGAAAATCAGTGCTCTTGTTGCTGTGATGTACAGAGGGGATGTAGCATTTTATGTTATTTCTGATCTGCATGCAATTTGGTTTTCTACCTCGCCATCAATATATCTTTGATCTTCTAACAGTGACTTCTTCTGCTGGGATTTCTGAGTTCTCAAACACTACACGCATCTGAAAAGGATGCGCTTGAACCTTGAACGTACGAGTGAGAAATGATGCAAGGAGTTATTTAATGTCATCTTTCACTGAGGTTATAGCTCATCATGCAAGGGTGATAGCACATCCCACACCAGCTGGACGTAATCCATTCCATTCCATTCTCTTATCATGACACACATTCAGTTCTACTCGGTCAGTGGTCTGCCACCTATGGCTCATCAAATGTTTTGGGCTACAGGAGACAGCATAGTCAATGGCAGGGGATCATGAGAGTCATAGTCAAAACATCTGGAGAGCCGCAAGTTGCAGCATTTGTGGTGCCAGCTTACATGCCTGAAGGCCACATCAAAAGGCTGTAGTACAGAATAGACATCAAAAGCAGCTGCCACTCAATATCTTGGTGCAATGTGTATTGCATGTAATGGTCAGCAGCGACGGTTGCAATATTTCATGATTGCATTGTATTTTTCATTTAGCTGGTCAAACATGCAAAAGTGCAATTCCAGAAAGAGGCAATTGTGGTCTTTAAGTTGCTCTCTATCAACCAGTGGCACACCTGCAATTAGCACAGCACATTTCTTGAATGTCTGACCCAGCTGAAGTGTAAATTGGTCTTCTGGGCAATGGCAATCATTTTCTTTTCAGGCTGGCAAAATCTGATGAAATGTATCGCTACAAGATTAAGGAAATGTAAGGTGCATGCATCGGCCATAGGGCAGCAAGGATACTAGACCCATTGTCAGAAACAACAAAGCCTAGCTGTAGGAGTCAGGTGCTTAGGTACTGTGACCCCATCTCCTCCAACTTCTCCTAGATGTCAATTTCCCTGTGGCCCCGCCATACAATCTCTGCATGCACAAAGTCGTTTGGTCCTGAACTGCATGCACCTGCTAGAAGGATTACTTTAAGCTTTGGACCCCTCTCAGCTGACTGGGGTGGTCTCCCAGACTGCAGTGACAGACCGTATTAGGAGGTGCCAACATCTCCCCTTTCAACTGAATGTAGATAAAATGATAGGAAGATCAAATAGTTCATTTTCCTATCCATGATTATAGAAATCAGGATTAGATTGCCTTTATTAAAAGTAAAACGTGCACAAAGCACTGCAGACACTTGGTTTGAGGTGACATGAGAAATTAAGGGTGCTTTAATATACACACACTCCATAAGTGCATAAGGATATATTATGAATAATGGGCACAAAGTGAGAAATAAAGACTATCACTCCCTGAAGAAAGGCACAGTGTCACACAAAAATATATTTTAAAAGGAATATTCAAATGTAAAATGTTTTCCAGTCCTAAGCCAGGAGTTGATAACTATGACCTATGCCAAGGGTTTTGAGACAAGAAAGAGGGACTGATGCATTTGGAGACAGTTTTTGGCACCCTGGCAGCCCAGGCTTTCTAGGGCCTGGGTCCAAAATACCTTCAACTATCCCCCCATAAATACCTTCGCTCCTCTACTTCTAACGCTTCAGGATCAGTCATTTTTCAAGGAAACGAGCGGGCAGTTCTCTGTCTTCAGCTGGGGCCTCCCTTTGGAACAGCCTCCCAGCCACCCTGAAACTTGAAAAGAACCATCTCCAGTTCCGGAAGCACCTCAAGACCTTCCTCTTAACTTCCGCCTTTGCCCCTCTTCTCCCCTGCTGATCTGCTTTCTCTCTTGGCACCGTGCACCTGGCCACCCTGCGCCCTTCAGGCCCAGGTACCTGCTCACCCTTCCTCCCTCCTGTACTGCCTCCAGGCCACCCCTTGCACTGGGATGTGTATCTGTACCCATACAGTCCCCCATTTTTTCTTCTGCACTTATCACATCTACTCTATCTGACTAATCATGCACTTGCCACTTGCTGGCTGCACTACCTCTTTTCACCGTGTTTTTTATTAATTGCACTTATTATTCATTCTGTTCTCTCCTCTGTTCTGCACTTTCAACTTCTCCCCCTTCCACGCACTTTACCCCTTTTCACTTTTCCATGCACTTGCACGTTCTTAATGTCACTGGGCCTAGTAAGATTGTTGTTTTTGTTTTCTCCCTTATTCCCCTCCCTTTGCTTGGTTGCGCATTGAAACACCTGTCTATTTGCGCGATATAAATAAAATATCATATCATATATTGCAGTGAGATAATGAGGTTTGGTAGGTTAAAAATGTAATCAGAAAAAATAAGATTAGGTCAGGCAATTAATAGAAGCTTAGATACATGTATCTATATTCTTATGGAAGAGGGTACACAGTGTGTCATACAAACTAATTTGAGAGACCCACTGTATAATTTCGGCACCATAAAATAAGAATATTTATATTTTACAATGATGTTAAGCACCAAATAAACTTTGGCATAACCTCAGCAAACATATAAGGACCAGACATAGATGCCTGGAGATGTTCTTGGCAGCAGTTGAGCACTGTCATAGTTGTGTCCAGCCAAGTCTAAAATAGGTATATTAATTTCATGCGTCAGAGAAAATTGTGGATGCCGGATATGCTAATGTGGATTTGTTGTGCATGTGTGATATATTATACAATGGAAATGAAGGGATGTGTGCCCTTTGACTAAAATTGGCTTATCAAAGGCATACTGTGTACAAGGTGCTCATTAGCATACAAGTCTTGCATAATCTTAGAACATCTATAAAGATGGGTTGGAGGCAGAAATGCATTTGAGTGTGTCCTGTCATTGAAGGAATAAAGACACGTTTTAAAGCTCCCAGGCCTCTGATTTTTCCTGCCTCTGCCTGAAGTAACAGGAATGTTGTGTGGATAAAGGAACGCCTAGGTAATCCGATTTCAAGGGAGATAGAAGAAGACATCTCAAATTCCAATCAGAATATTAAGTGAAAGAAAATGCACAGTAAGAACTGTGAAAGGTGACGTCTTAAACCCTGTACAGGGTAATATAATTGTAGGCGTAAGGGAGTATACCTCTTAAATAGTTTTGCAAAGCGAAGGTGATCATGTAGGTTAGTACACTGTGTTGTTAATTATGATTGCTATTTGTTAAACAAAGCTTTGAAATTTGACAAACTGTGAGCAGATTGTAGTAAATGCTTGGCGCCAGTCATATGTTAGTTGTGTGTCTATGTATATGTTTGTATAATGCTTTTGTGTGTTTAAATTAATAGAATATAAAAGATAGTGAAAATAAATAAATCAAACACCATTTTTTGTTACACCTTTTAAACCAAAGGATTGACATCAAGTATGGGGTTAAAAATAAATAAGATAAATATATACATGAAGATAAGACTCTAGAGGGAGTACAAAACCAAGAACGATATAAATCTAACTAATAGAACATGCAAACGAAGGAAGGAAAAGGACAGGAGATTTTTGAAAGCATTTGTCTGGCTAGGAAAGCGTGCAGTTCTGTGTTTTGTGCCAAATAGGAGATAAAAAGTGCTCTCAGGCAGGTTTGTGAGGTTGAAAAAAAATAACAGTGATTTTACTATTTTTTGAACAAATTAAGATGCTTAGTTTAAACATAACATGCCCTAAAGGTGAAAGGAAAATAGGAATTATATCTATTTTAAAGCACAATGTGTGTGCATTTGACAAGCACCACGCATACACTGCAGCACGAGATTTATGTTCCAAAAAGACACAGCATTTTTTTGCCTTGAAACAGACGGCTCTACAAAGGCAAGATAAGGGCTGGCATGAAGCAAGGGAGTGATTAATAGTCACAGGAAAGCAGAGCAGCTTGCATTCCTTGTGAAAAACAAGAGACAAACAAAAAAGAAAAAATTAGCTAGGTAGTTGTATTGTAAAGGCAATCATGGTTTTTCTTAACATAAATTATGTCATGATGAAGTTCTTTAACGTGTTATGAATTTGAGGCTGGTTTTTTAAGAGTGACATAATTTTATAGACACCAGCAAAAACATGGGAGGCTTAGAGAAATGACAGGTGTCTGTGATGGTAATGGTAATGGTAATGTTTATTTGTAAAGTGCCTAAACCCAAGGCAAGTGTTTCAAGGCGCTCAAGGAGGGAGGGAACAGAGGAGAAAAACAACAGTCACTCATAGCCCTTGAGTTTCTGAACGATAACTGGTCTGTCCAGGCAGAGTAAGTGCATATAATACAATTAACAGTGCAGATAACAACAAATAGGTCTGACGACGATTCTGCAGTTTTTCCAAGAGCATAGGGGTGCCACTATGCAGGAAGGGAGACAGGGGGGAAAAAGATAACCAATCTTCAAGGCATGGGACATTCATATCATGCAAGTGCGCAGACGGTGAGAAAAAGGGAAGGGAAGGGAAGGGAAGGGGGATCCAGATGCGCCCAGTTGGTCAGAAACTGGGTAAGTCCTGAGAGGATGCCATTCTCAATGGGTAATTGACTGATTGCAGTAGCAATGAGGAAAGGGCAGGCCCTGAGGGAATTGCTGGGGCACTGGCGAGAGTGCCAGGGTCCTGTGAGACTCAGAGGAACCCCGGGTGGTCAGTCAGCATTCTGTGTGGAAAAAGGTGGGAGATAGGGATAGAGAGAGAGAGAGTTCAGCAAGGTAGCGAGAGAGAGAAGGAAGAGGATGTATGAAGGAGTTTCTGGAACTTATGGAGATCACGCTCAATATGGAAAGTGGCAGGAACGCTATTCCAGAGGGAAGCCCTTGCTGAGGATGAAGATCTCCCTCCAAATCTCTTCTTAGAGAACTGGCTCACTCGCAGAAGGTTGGAGGTAGATGAGCGGAGGGCTCGGTAGGGACATTGATGGAGATAGGTGATTCCCAGGCCCCAGAAAGCCTTGTGGACAATGCAGAGGGTCTTGAACTTGATCCTTGCAACCACGGGGAGCCAGTGGAGGGATTGCAGTGCCAGAGAGATGCTGCCCCAGGGCTTGAAGCCAAGGATAAGTCTTGCGGTTATGTTCTGGATGAGTTGCAGGGGGCGCAGAGGCAAGGAGGTTTAGAAAGAGGCTATTGCAGTAGTCAAGCCTTGAGACAACCAGGGCTCTGGAGACAGTGAGCCTCAGGGGGAAGGTGAGAAAGGGAAGAGTACCTCTGAGGAGGTGCAGATGGTAGTTGAATTTTTTAGACCTGGCCGAAATGTGAGTGGAGAAGGAGAGAGTGTAGTCAAAGATGACCCCAAGGTTTTTTGCCTCGCATGTGGTTGCGGGTGCAGGGCCTAGGGAGGCCAGCCAGAGTGAGATTGGGAAAGCGGGAGCAGGAGTCCCAATGAAAACGATCTCAGTCTTATTGGCATTGAGATAGAAGTCATTAGCAGCACACCATGCCTGAATTGCAGGCATGCAGTCAGATATGAACGAGTTAGAGGAGGTGACTGAGAATAGCCGAAGGAGAGTTTCGTGTCATCCGCATAACACTGGAAATTAGAGGTGAAACTGGCAATCTCACATGCCAGGACAGCCATGTAGACACTGAAGAACCAGGGAGAAAGGTTGGAGCCCTGGTGGATGCCACAGGTTGAAAGAGTGATAGTGGAGAGAAAGGGTCCCAGTTCCACCTGGGATGGGTGGTCGGACAAGAAGGCGGTTAACCACGACAGAGCCTGTCCAGTGATTCCTAGGGTGTCACATAGACGTGCGAGCAGGATGTTGTGGTTAACCGTGTCAAAGGCAAAGGAGAGGTCAAGAAGAATGAGGAGAGAGGGAGTGTTAGTGTTAGTGTCTGTGAATTAAAAAGAAGCTTGTGGTGTCAAAGGCTCAGAAAAAATGCAGGTTGTGATGAAAACATTGGATTCTTAAATGAGGTAGGAAGTGATTGGTGTAGGTATATATGTGCATTAAACATATTTTGTGAAGAATAAGGAAGAAAACATGGTTAACATTGAAGAAAACATGATGGTGAACCTCATGTTTAAAGTGTGTGATCTGAGACAGAAAAATTAATGAATATGTGATCAAAATGAATAGGAATGATTAGTGCTAGAGCTGATATATATGTGGCCATGCATAGCATTAGTGTAGAATGTAAATAAAGACATATATTTTTAAAAAATTGCAATTTTTAATTTTTCAGAATATAATCAAATGTTTTGTATAGTAATAGAATGGGTTCCATGCGCTTTCTTCGACCGGCTTTCTAACGCCTGCCGTTTCAACGTGGAAACAATAACAAAAACGTTTGTCATCTTTTTTTTTAGGGGGTTCCAAATCCCCTGTCATCCACCCCTTTTTAACTATTCCCGACCCCCCAACCCCTTATCTGCTGTTTCCCGCCACCCTAAAAAATTATCGATTAAACGTTTTCACTACTCTTTCCACTTTGAAACAGCAGACGTTAGAAAGCCTGGTAATAAAAGAACGTTGTATGTAGCATGTAGAATGATTTTGGATCAACATTATTAATAGAGAGTATTATAATGATTGGATGGTGTATTTTGAAAATGTTATATTTTGTGTACAAAGTTTCAAGTGGCTGATCACTTTCCTTCAGGAAAAAGTAGCCTTGAACCAGAACTCATTGAACTGACTTTCGTTTTTTACAGTTTTTTGTGACACTTACATGTAATGTTTGTGTTTCTTGAGTAGGGAAGCTCAGCTTTAGGTCCATATAATGAACACCAGTTGAAGAAATTGAAAATTGAGTAGGTTTTGACGAGAGCATTTTTCTTGGTATTTGTGAATGTTATGTTGAAGCAATGTGCGGGGGGAGCACTTGATTGGAATATATGAGATTATGGGGTGGCTAAGCCCTTGGTTGTTTATTTAGTAAAGGTATATATTTTAAAGCATTTTTGTTTTACCAAGAGAGCTATACGTGATTAAACCATATTGTGATCCTACTGTTTTGCACTAGAAATTGGCCCCAGTCATTACACACATGTGAATTAAATTGGTCCCATTACATCATTTTTTAACATTTCATAAACCACTTTCCATTTTTATAAGGTTTGTTAGTTGTATTGTATTGTATTGTATTGTTTATCTATAGAGTGCTCCGGACCGTCAGACATCTGGGCGCTTGTTTAAAATTATTTTTTTTTGTTGGTACAGATACAGCATAAAACAAGAGATACAAGATAACAGAAGTATGCAAAGATACTTTACAGTAGTATATGCATGTGTAAAAAGGTACAGTGATAAATATATACATGTCATAGCTAGTCGTACAGGTTGCTAGATTAGTGGTACAATAATATATATATATACATTTATACAGGTCATGGAGTTATATGTCAGCGGGTTAAATAAAAGGGTACCTGTAAGTACCGTAGGCCCTCCAGGTAAACTTGTATATCAAGGAAATAAACAATGGACCTAGGCACAAATGAGGCTAAAGAGAGTATTTAAAAAAATATACACATTTTATAATTTTTCAAAGCAAAACCAATTGCACTTACATATACAAAAACAATTTCAAAATAATTTTACCCCAACATATTTAACATCATATATTTCTTCTCATCAGTCTCTACTCTCTCATACTTTCACACATACCGTACTGTCTCAAATGTTTGAACAAAAGTGCATAGACAAAGAAATCATTGCACAAAAAACACAAAGAACAATAAACTATCCTGTTAGTGTCAGTACTGTTTCTTAACATATATGTATTCATTTCTTGTTCATAGAACAACTATGATTGTTATCTCTATGACCTATGATCTACATATGTTTTTGTCTAGTTAGGACTATTGGGTCCATTGTTTTTTTCAACCTTCCTCAGGATCTAGGAACCACAGTTCCTGGTTCCCACAGTAACGGAAAAAGATGTCTTCTGGGATATGACTCGCTGACCAAAGCTGTGTCAATGGTAGTGTAGATGCCGGTAATCAATCCACCAGATCTCTGCTACTGATTTGCAGACACGTGAGAATTGTCTTTTCGCTGTGGAGATGATGCTTCACCTTGGCTCCAAAGGGGAGCTGCACTTTTTCTTTTCCCTTTTCTTTTTTCAGGTCCCAATGACCACCTGTATATGATTGGTAGTTTAGACCACGTAAATGCTGTGTGCCCGATATTAAATGCACTCTTATTCTGTTGATTTTATCCCACGGTTCGATTAGTCTTGCGTTTACCGTATGAATGGAAAGGCTGCATTGATCATAAGTGCATAGTTAACACAGCTCTCTTATGCATATAAGATTATGGGGTGGCTAAGCCCTCGCTTGTTTATTTAGTAAAGGTATATATTTTTAAGCATTTTTGTTTTACTAAGAGAGCTATACGTGATTAAACCATATTGTGATCCTACTGTTTTACACTAGAAATTGGCCCCAGTCATTACGCACATGTGAATTAGATTGGTCCCATTACATCACTTTTTAAAAAATTTCATAAACCACTTCCCATTTTCATAAGGTTTGTTAGTTGTATTATATTGTATTGTTTATTTAGCTATAGAGTGCTCCGGACCGTCAGGCATCTGGGCGCTTGTTTAAAATTATTTTTTATTTTGGTTACAGATACAGCATAACACGAGAGATACAAGATAACAGAAGTATGCAAAGATACTTTACAGTAGTATATGCATGTGTAAAAATGTACAGTGAAAATATATACATTTCATAGCTGGTCGTACTGGTTGTTAGATTAATGGTGCAATAATATACATACATTTATACAGGCCATGGAGTAATATGTCAGCGGTCATTAGAATGTAACCAATGTTTAGCATTGGTTTTCAATTAATGGAAGGAGGGTGAGGCTCTTAAGGTGTCTGGGATTGAGTTCCAGAGTTGTGCTGCCAAAACTGGAAAGCTGGATCCTCCGGCTTTTTTTAAGTTTAAAGTTAGGGATTTTGATAATGTTAGATTGTGTCTTTCTGATAGGACGTTCAGATGTATGCTTGGTGAATTTCTCTGTAAGGTATGCCAGTGCTTTGTTGTTGAGGCAATTGTATTTTAGGTTTAGTGTTTTAAGTTTAATTCTGTCTTTGATGGCTAGCCAGTTGGAGGATCTTCTTTGGTCGGATATGTGCTGACTTTTGCGAATGCCCAGTACTGTTTTTAGGGCATTATTTTGGAGGGTTTGAAGTTTGTTGGTATTATGTTTACTGGTGCCTAAGTAAAGTGTGTTGCAATAATCCAATTTCGATTTGATTAGTGCCCGTGCAAACGTGGTGCAACTTTCTGTGGTTAGAAATGGTTTATATGCATAGATTAATTTGCACATGCAACTTGTTGCAGAAGCTGCAGCATTTAATTGCTTGTTGAGGTTGAGAGTAGAGTCTAAGTAAAAGCCTAAGGTTTTTACTTCCTTAGCGACTTTGATCTTAATACCATCAATGGTGATGGATTTGTATTGGTGATGGAGTTTGTTTAGTTTACTGGTGGACCCTATGATTAGGAGTTTGGTCTTTTCATCATTAAGACATAGACCATGGGTGGCATTCCAGGTTTGTATGATTTGGTAAATTTTATTTATAAGGCTTGTGTCTTTGTCATGCTCTCCCTCGATCGGGATGAGGATCTGGGTGTCGTCTGCATAATTAGTGTATGAGACACCCAGTATATCAAAGAGCGGCTTTGTAAATATATTGTATAAAGTAGGGGAGACACATGACCCCTGTGGTACGCCACATGTGATAGGTACTGGGTCTGCTGCTGATGAGGGCGAACATACTCTTATGGCTCTATTAGCTAGAAAAGAGTTTATCCATGTAGTGGTCCCTGTGGAGAAGTTGGCAGCCGATTTGAGGTGGTTACATTAGACTTTGTGTTCAACCAGATCGAAAGCGGCTGACAAGTCTAGGTGAAGGAGAATGGAGATTTCTCCAATGTCTTTCTGCTCATCTAATTGATTCTTGAGATCGAGGAGGGCCAACTCAGTCCCATGTTTTTGTCTGAAACCAGATTGTCTAGTGCCTAATAAATTGTTAATCTGCAAGTAATATTGAATCTGTAGATAAGCAGCTCTACCTAAAATTTTAAGGAGAAACGGAACTGTTGTTATAGGCCTGTAATTGGTCGGGACACTGGGGTCTAGGTCCTTTGCTGGTTCTTTTGTGATGGATGCTGGGAAAGTATCCCCAAGGCATTGGGAAGGGTTGAATGAGGTAATGATACTTTCAGCTTCAGTAGTAGAGATTGACCTTAATTTGAATTGGTTGTGTGGTTTAGTTTTGTTGTTGGCGAGTTCTTGCAGGATGGCTTCTTGAGTTGGCAAGCACAATCTTGTGGAGGGAGGTTTTTTTTGGCTGATATTGTGTCTTGTAGCATGGAGATTTTATTGCATAGGGCATTTTGGATGTTTGTATACCAGATTTTAATTTTGGTGAACGTGTCTATAGGTGCAATAGGGGATTCTAATTCTCTGAGAATGGAGAACATTTCCCTGGTGCTTGAATTTGCTTTTTTAATTCTGTCATTAAAGGTTCCTTTTTTAGTTTGTGTAATTTCATTTTGGTATCTGACGGTGAGGGAGCTTGAGGAGATTTTTGTTCTGAGTCGACAGATTTATTTTCCAGCTAGTTTCTGCCTGTGTTTTTTCTCTAAGCAGAGCTTTTAGGCTAGGGGTAAACCACGTGTTGAGATGCGCAAGAGGTTTTCCTTTGCTCGATTTCAAAGGTGCGATGAAGTTATTTTGGATTTATGCCAGATACTTTCTCTGTAAAAGGATTTGATTATAGGACATTATATAGGCACATACTAGAGCACCCCGATATATGAATCATATTTTAAGCAATATAGGCATTTATTATTAGTAATAAATGGGTCATTTTGAAGGAGCATATATCATAAGCATGCATAGGGCAGTTACATAGATGAGAAAAAGGCAATGGAAATACACCATTTTAAAAAGTCTAGACACATTGATGAAAAGTAATTGGGAAAAACGGAAGGTGCCTCACTAAGAAGTTTCAGTGCACTACCAAAAGGAAGAGCAGATGAACACAGTTTATTTTCATAAAATTTGTACAAGAAGGCAATGTCAGCAGAAGGAAATGGGAAAGGGATTGAAGAAGGAGAGAAGAAGGAAATATGATGAGAAGGGGCACAGTCATAGAGAGCAAAAGTAAGATAGAGATTGCAAATGAAATCACAGGAGAATGCTATAAGTAACCAGAACAGTGAGAATATTAGTAATTAAGGACAGAGAGAGGAAGAATGGGGTATGCACCACAATATAATAGAATCAAAAGGATATTACACATGCAGATTCAAGCATATGCACCAACGCCCCATCGAATTAGGCAATCTCCAAGAGGGGGACAGCAGCTCTCCCATTGCACAGTATAGAAGCATTGCAAAAACAAATGTGTCCAAGATCACACAATTTGTGAGACATGTGCCGAGAATAACCATGTAATTATGAATGCAAATTACATTAAAAAGTAGGTTAACATAATAGCAAATGATACTAGATTAAGCATGGCAAATATTTAGGGGAACAGCAGGAATGAATACAATAAAGCACCTTTTTCAGTAACACTATTAAGAGTGCATGCATTGATGCACTTATTTGTATCTAGAATGGGGAAGCAACGTTAATGAGAGGAAGTACTCTCAAAAGCACCAGGACTAAATTATGTAAACACACAAGAAATCACACTAGTATTTGTAAGGCCTGAACATGCAAAGGAGCGTGCCATTAGTTTAAAGAAGTATCTTTATAGAGCGCACGCCCTGATTAGTATTATTTCCAAGAATACAGAGTACATTATTCAGATTTCTTATAGGGTTTGCTTAGATAAAACATATTCAAGTATGAGTGCAAGTAGGCTGGGAACTGCACTAATAAAGGAACACAATTGAAGAAAAGTATTGGCTCTTGGTAAAGAATGCAGGTATACAAATTTTAATAAACTAAGGCTTGTTTACTGGACATTTATTTAGCAGTTAAGGATCACAAGGAGAAACAAGGAGGGTTTGGTGCAAGTATTGGGCATGTTATGGATCACTATTATACATGATGAACACAAACACACAGACACACACACACACACACAAACACGCACACACACGTACATGCACACCCACCCACACACATACACAAACATACACATACAAATTCATACACATAGACACCCACACACCCACCTACACATACACACGCACGCACACAGACACAATCCCGTAGAAGCACAGGCAATCAATGGATCAAAAGCACAATTCACATAAAAACAAATGTAGGTAGTCAAAGAAGCAATTCAATACTGCAATGAGAACACACACACACATATATAGGATGTCTTCTCTTTACATTAGGAATGTCCGCCAGAAACATTAGGCCCTGCTGATATACAGTATAAGAGTGTTAAGGATTTCTACTGGCAGGGGCCTGGTAGAAGAGTGTGCATCAAACTCTCAGAAAGGGTAATAAAAAGAGAAGAGAATACATCCACTACAGCAGTGGAGAGAAAGTGTATGTAGGGGGACAAGGTGAAAGTGCACATATGTAAGGGATTATAATATGTTAAGTATAAGAGTTTGTGCTGTGTTTAGACTATTAAACATAAGATGATAATAAACAATTAAAACTAAAGCACTTAAGTAAGAAGTCCCTAAACAAAAGATTGACATCAATCCATGGGGTGAAATCAATAAATAAATACATAAATGAATATTAAAGTTTATAATACAAGTTGATAGAAGGTGTAAATAAAGGAACACAGATAACATTGTGACACAAGGTTGATGGCGGAAGGTCTGGATAAAATATTTGTATTTTCAAACAGTGAGCAGAAACAGATGCTGCCTGTTTAAATTGATCAGTGTAGTACATTTGATAAAATAAATAAAATTAATGAAAGGCCAGGAAAGTATGGACAGCCAAGATTGATCTGTCAGTATGAGAGAACTTCTATCAGAATTGCACAAACGAACATGAGAGTAAGTAACACAAACATTATTTATATGTTTATGTAAAAATGTTGGTTTATGTATTACAGATGAAAAAGGGTAATTTTTACAGTGTGTTAGGAATGTCTATATGGCCTTAGCGGAGTATAGTGATATAATAGGAAGAAACATTTTGAAAAAAGGTAAGTACTAGTGGACAAATAGAGAAACAAACGGTAAGTACCAGTGATACAACAAGTGTGTGAATCACATCCTTGATCATTCTTACGAGAAAGCGTGCTGTGCGTCAACATTTTTTGGAAAAGCCGCCATGGTGTATCAGAGGATAGTGTTGTGGTGTGTGTGCCAAGCTGCAAAGTCATTGCATGCGTGGCTCTTGTACGTAACAGTGTGCCCACTAAAATGAGTCATATCTGGCTCCGCTCTGACGTCCCATTTCCCTGTTCGCTGCATGGTCAAAGGTTTGATTGCCCTGGATTGTGCAGTGACGTGATGTGCGTCATAAGTTTTCGATAACACCGGCATGTTGTATCTGAGGACAATGCAGCGGTGAAAGGGTCTGGAAAACATACTTTACAGCATCTGGTGTTGGGAAGAAAGGATGGAGAGGGTGAGGGAGTGAGAAGTGGTTCATCTGATATATCTCACTAGAAGAAGACAGTGGTGTGCCAGCTGTATCCATGTCTACTACACCAATTTGCGGTTACCTCAACAGGCAACAACCTTGTGTGGTGAATGCAGGCAGCCTTCATTATGGCATGACAGCTCAAGCGGTGATCTTTTTCTGTGATGAGTGGTGGAAGGCAGAATTGCAGAAGGGGAGTGCTTTCCACATGACATGAACATTTAAATTTAGTGTGTACTTTGGTGTGTTGTGTCTGGTAAGACCATTGCCCCTTCAATGCATGGCTCGAGCCCGCTGCATGGAAAAGTTTGTCCACTGGTTGAAAAGGTATGGCCACTGGTTGCAAGTAGGTTTCACATTGTCGCTTTGTGTGTGTGGTTTGGCTGCATTGCATACATTATTGGTTCCATGGGTATGGTGATTGTTAGAACATCCTACAGTTGTCAGTGTATGGGTGGAGATGCTGCAGTGAGCAGTCCTGAAGTGTGTCCACTGGGTGCAGTGTTGGAATAGTGTCCATATAGAAGAGGGTACGATTGAACTGGTTCTTATATGTCCTTTGATAGTCTGCATTGGACAGATTAGTAAGTGTTGTACTGCACTTTGCTGTATTGGTTCTATGCACTTACTAGAGTGTTGGGAGCAGGACCAATGTTGTGAACATTTTGTGGTTTTGTTGCCAATAATACAATGCTTCGGGAAAGGAGGTGGGTAGCGGTGCCAAACACTGTGGTATGTTTGTGGATTATGGTAACTGGAATGTGTTTGCATGCATCACTGTGTTATGGTGTGGCGGTTGACTAGAAGTCCCGAGAGGATAGCTCAGCAGCAACGTGGTCACCATGGAAACAAGATGACATGGAGCAACACAGGATCGATCCCCGGGGCCGCGCTTAGAAACCTCTGGGTATTAAGCACCTTATAATCATGCAACTAAGACATATTCCTGCAACAGTGCCTCGATGCCTCTGGGCTGTGTGAGTGCTGTAAAAATGCAAATGAATTAAGTGGCAGTGCCTTTGTTGCCTTTGTGAATTCTGGTACATGGCTACATGGTCGCCTGCATGGCTCTGTTATGCTGTGGTGGGTGTGGGCAAGCCTTAGATTGTTGGGTGCATGGCCAAAGGCCGTAGGCCATAGGCCATGCACCCAAGAGCCTAGGCCTTCACCACGGCCACCACAACATAATGCAGCCATCCATTTGTAACTCTCATGTCTTCGAAGGTGGGGACCTTTACACAATGGTTGTGGAGGACATTGTAGGCTTGGTAGAAAAGCAGAAGTGAGCTGCTATGCATACATTAGCATATGGTGGTGGTCATTAGACGTGTTGCACATTAGGGAGTCCCATGTGACCATTTCCATTTGCTTGGGTTTGCCCTTTATAAGACCCTTCTTATGTTGCGTTGGATCGATAGCTGGAGCACTTGCACCGACAAGCATGTCCACTGGTTGCAAGTAGGTTTGACGTTGTTGGTTTGTGTGTGTGGTTTGGCTACATTGCAGTTTGATACAAAATGGTTTCGCAAAAACAAAAAGATTTTTAGGAAAAATGTTATTATTCTGTCATAAAAGGCTGTCCTCAGAATGAAATAACATTAACTTTATTCAGTTTCATTTGAGGGCAGGTTTTTTAGTTTGCAGAAGAACTTGTAGAAAATATCCTAGCCAACCCATCTATCCTAGGAACAGAACCAATACCAGAGATTGGAACCTCGAATGACGACTGGAATGAATTAGATGTCCTCAAAAAACAACTTATACGAACTGAGTTACATGGTGCAATTATGACTGAGTATCTCCGAGCACATGCAGCCCCAATGGGCCTAATCGTAAGAATAGAACCTGAAATTTTCCTTGAGCAGATACAATTTCGAAAAGACCGGTCTTATATAGCAAACAAGTGTACCAGAGACTGGCTTATCCTTATGATCAGCACTGCGAAAACTGTATCAGAAAAGATGATGAAAGAAATTGAAGAGAAACAGGAAGGCCTAAAAACAGCACATACTCTGGCTGCTTACAAAAAAAGTATGGAAGAACTGGATATAGCCATCAAAGACTTTAAAGAATTCACCTAAACAAGAAAGTCACTAAACTAAGAAAGGACCTAACTAGTTTCACACAAGAGAAGATCTACCCATACATCACTGATGCATATTGCGAGGACCACAGTCAAGCTCAAACACCAGCGGGCCAGTTCTTTAACCAATACAACAAAAAACGCATACAGAGCCCACAGGCAAGACCACAAAATTGGACCTTCTCAAATGGGAGCTCAGGTGGAAGTAATCAAAGTTTCGCAAGTATCAGTAGTGCCTTACCAACTATGTCAAACATGAATGCTCAAACTCCACAACAGTTTTTTCACAGATGACAAGGAAAGTCCAAAAACAAAAACAGAGGCCAATGGAACCAACCTTGGCAGAACCAGTCGACCAGGGTCACGAGGAGCAAAGGACAAGGAGGAACACTAAATCTGCCCTAATGAATAGTAAAAGAACAGTAACTTCTGGGAATGTGGAAACAATAGGGAGAACAGCATCCGCATCCAATACCACCCCGAATCCTTTGATTGGTGAACTAACTCAATTGCAAAATCTAGAGCAAGAAAGGTTAGATGGACCAGCAATCTCTCTAGCAATGAACCTGTCTGAATACACACTCAGCAAGGACCAACATGTGCTACTTGAAAAAGGTTTAAGCTTTGTACCAACTACACGACATGACACATTCAAAACCCGTAAAGAGGTGGCGCAGTTGGTTAGGAAGAAACGTCTGAAACAGTACTTCAACACAAGAACACAAAGGGACTATGAAAAATCTGCAACCAATTTGAAGAATAGATCCACGTTCTATCCACCCCCGAACAAAATTTCACCTGAATCCATCATTTTTGAAAAGGCCCTCATAAGAAAAATTGAGATTATGGAGAAGAAGGAACAACATACATTCAATAACTTTACCAAAAAAGACTGCCTAGCTCTAAAAAGTCTGATGGATAATGAGGAAATCACTATTAAATCGACCGGCAAGGGAGGCGCAACGGTGATTCAAAATACAGCAGACTATAACCAAATGGTACAGACACTCCTAGATGACCACACTAGTTATAGACAACTCGGCAAGGACCCCACAGAGGATATACGGAAACTAATTTTGCCCATCATAGAGGAAGCCATGATTGAAGGCCATATCAGCCTGAAAGTATATGAATATCTGAATCCAAAGACACCGAGGAAACCAGCCTTTTATGCACTCCCAAAAGTGCACAAAGGCAAAACACCAATACCTGGAAGACCTATTGTGTCTGGCATAGGATCCATCCTAGACCCCCTATCTGAATTTGTCGATTTTATTCTCAGGCCTATGATAAGCAAAATGAAATCACATCTAAAGGACACTACAGCTGTATTGAAGTTACTAAAAGATCTTCCTTTTGATCCAGGTCAGCAGATACTAGTCACTATGGATATTGAGTCCTTATATACAAAAATTCCACAAATGGCCACTCTACAAGTTGTAGAAAAGACATTGAGAAATGTACAACCACCTGTTGAAACACCTGTGACTCTGATTATGCAACTAGCAGAACTAGCTCTCACCAAAAATGTCTTCCTCTTCCAGAAAACATTCTATGAACAAATCTCAGGAACCGCAATGGGGGCAACATTTGCCCCGAGTTTAGCAAACTTATATGTAGCAGACTTCGAGGACCAAAAGATCTATCCGCCAACGAACCCATGGCTCGAAAAAATAGACCTGTGGAAAAGGTATATTGATGATATTATCATGATCTTCAAAGGAACAGATGAGGAACTTGCAGCATTTCTGATATGGCTTAATCAACAGAATCCTTATCTATCTTTCACGAAGACCCATAGCCATACATCTCTACATTTTTTGGATCTGCAACTTGAAATAGGAAAAAATGCTATATCCACTGTAGTATTCAATAAACCTACTGACAGGAACTCCCTGCTACAATCCACTAGCTACCATCCAGCAAGTCTGAGAAAAAATTTACCATTTGGACAATTTTTGAGGTTTCGTCGTAACTGCTCACAGGTAACAGATTATGACAAGCAAGCAGACCAACTGAGCCAAAGGTTGAGAAACCGGGGATACCCAAGGAGGATTATAAAACAAGCATGAAAAAGAGCAAGGAACATCCCAAGGGATGTGACTCTAGAAAAAAACACCAAAGATACAAGCTCCCCAAATGACAACATCACAGCTGTCTTTACCTACTCCCCTATAACCAACAAAATAAAAAAGAGGTACTAAGACTCTGGCCGATACTGAATGTCTGTGAATCCCAACTTCTATCCCCCAGATTTGCAATCAAAAGAGGGAAAAACCTAAAAGACTCATTGATGCATACCTATAAAGGGCCGGTTACTCCATCACAGACAACAATATGGAACCAAGAAAAACCAAGAGGGCATAGCCAATGTGGTGCATGTAGCTCCTGTGCAAGCACTACCAGAACTAAAGAGATCAACATTGGGTTGAAATACCCCTGGATGCAAAAGGACCTGACCAATTGTAACACGAAGAATGTTACCTATATCATAACCTGTCCTTGCAACCTGCACTACATAGGGATGACAACACGCCCCATTAGGACCAGGTTGGCTGAACATTGTTCATGTATTCGAACAAGAAAACTAACAGCACCGATGGTAGAACATTTTGTCAGCAAGAACCATGTTCCTGATAGTTTTACATGGTCCATCATTGAGAGAGTGAACGCTCCATCAAGAGGAGAAAACCTGCATGACCTACTATTTCGCAGTGAGCAGCAATGGATATTTAGATTAAAATCAGATGCAAGAGGCTTAAATGAACTGACATCTTGGCAAACCCTTGCAACATTATGAAAGAGTAACACAGTGAGGACATTGGATCGACTATGCCAAATTCTTTATGAAATTTGAATACAGGACATGGCATATAGATGTTATACTGGGATCTAGACTCATTTACAGCACCTAATTACCAGGCAGTGGATCGATTCAGATAGATATTAACTGGACTTTAGGCTCAGCTGTGTCCTACTATAGAGCTTATTGTAATGCAATGTGAAGAACCAGAGTTTAATTTGTCATTTGTCACTGGGAATTCATTGGGAAAGGCACATATTATCACACCCCCTAGGTCATCCCCAACCAACACCTGCACTGTGTATAACTGAATCACATCCCATCTGTGATGGTTGACTGACATCCATTTAGTTGTGCTAACGGATGCCGTTGCAAAATGTATCAAAATCAAATTCAAATTTACAAATCACTGGGTAACATTACCGAGAACTAGGTAAACTGTAGCTGAACAAAGATATACACGGGTTGAACCATACACAAAAGGACTACAATCATTACACAAAAGACGAGAAAGATGCCTTTTTCAAGCCGCAGGACACTCGCGGCTTACACAGCAGCTCGGGGAGATGAACCTCGGGGAGATGAACTGCAGACAAGCTACGTATCCCGTGCAGCACAGATCTATAAGGTAACATTCAAAATGAAAAGAACATGCCACGTTCGGCATGTTTGGCCCCAGCAGGGCTAGCAATTGCCATTTTTATGCTATTTAGCGCAACAAGGCTACATCGACCAATGGGCTCCTTATTGCTTTTTGTCTTTTTCTGTGTATCCCCTGTACCCTATACAGTGTGGTGCCGTGGCAGAGTTCGCCTGCCAGAACCCAGCCGTCAAAAATTTCGCCTGTATGACCCGCATCTAAAAGATGTTAAGGTCAACAGGTCAGTTCAACTGTATTACAGCATACATGTGTACTCTGTTCAAAAATCAAAATCTAAACCCCAATCCGGTTTCCCACAAAGGTGGTATCCTGTGTACAGACTTGTATTATGGTATTACACCCCTGTGTTTGCCACTCACCGGGTCTGGCCAATATGTACCTTATTAACATACACAACTAGAGATATTTTGAAAAATGGTTACCCTTCGGGTATAGTTATGCGCCCAATAGTCTGAATAGTCTTGAAAAAATGTTTTCTTTTCACACAATATCAGTTTTTTCAAGTAGTTTAATGCCCTATGTTGATGGCGCGTGTTTCGACGCTTACAACGTCTTTCTCAAATCAGGGCCAATGGTTGTTGTGGCATTGAAATGTCCTCACAGTCTTTTCTTGCAGTCATGGGATAATCCCTCCGTCTTGTCCGCGTTGTGCATTCCTGTCCTCGTTCTACTGTGTCCAGGAAGGCACAACGCGGACAAGACAACAACCATTGGCCCTGATTTGAGACTATTCAGACTATTCGGCGCATAACTATACCCGAAGGGTAACCATTTCAAAATTGCCCCTTCCTAATGGAGAAGAGGAATCAAGGACTCCATTGTTACCCGGTTCAATGCGACCTCATAATCCAAGTTTTCTAATCAAGATGAAGGGCGCAGAGTTCTAACTCAAAAGTCCCTTGAATAGATTCCTCACAACTAGAGATATGTTTGAACTTTTTTCGTCCATTATGTAATTTGTCTTAAGTAATCGAAGAGGTAATTAAAGCCATGTCATAAAAAATGGATACCACGATGTAGTAAATGATCCCAATCTATTTCATGGTCTATACTATCCTATGCAGAAATTGGATTAACAGTGATATCTGCAGCAGAACTGAAGTCTACACGTGAATCATCAAGGACCTTCCTAGGCAGAGAAGACACCAAGAAGGGAGGGTAAGACGCCTACCACATTAGGCAATAAATAAACACTATGTATAGCCATAACATCTCTCATGAATGTGCCTTCTCTTCTTCCCTCCTTCCCCTTCCCGCTCTGTATTCATACAGTTTGGTCCAATTGGATAAACAGAAGCTACATTCAGCCTCTACATTCCAATGGCAATACAACTGGCTAAGCTGTTACAGCCCTGATGAAAGTGGTCTTTTACCACTGAAACCGGTCGGCTTACCATAACACTGCACTGGCACACCCTAATGCAATATGCCAGAGTATAGTGTGGTCTACCCTAAAGAAGCTAAGGATTGATCTAGGATCATCACTGTGTATTATACACACAGAAACACAGAGAGCCTATGTCAGATTATCAACATCAAGAAAAAAGAAAAATCAAAATGAAAAAGAAGTAGACGTGAGGACTGTGGGTCCCAACTACATCAAGTGTTCCCACCTCCCAGAAGACAAATTCACCAGGGATGAGTGGGGGTCTTTTTCAACTAAAAAACCTGCCCTCAAATGAAACTGAATAAAGTTAATGTTATTTATTTCTGAGGACAGTCTTTTATGACAGAATAATAGAAGGTTTCCTAAAAATCTTTTTGTTTTTGCAAAACCATTTTGAATCAAACTGCCCAAATCCTATTGTGAAGACACGTCATTAAAGGGAAGATTTGGGTCTCGACCACCCTTACGGTCCAGTACGTGAATACCTTGGCTACATTGCATACATTATTGGTTCCATGGGTGTGGCGATTGTTAGAACATCTTGTTGTCAGTGTATGGCTGGAGATGCTGCAGTGAGCAGTCATGCAGCGTGTCCACTGGGTGCAGAGTTGGAATACTGTCCATATAGCAGAGGGTTCGGTTGAGGTGAATTTTATATGTGCTTGGGTAGTCTGCATTGTGCAGATTAGTAAGTGTTGTACGGCACTCTGCAGTATTGCTTGTATGCAGTTACTAGAATGTTGGGAGCAGGACCAATCTTGTGAAGATTTTGTGGTTGGGTGGCAGTAAAACAATGCTATGTGAATGGCAGCAGATAGGGGTGTCAAACAGTGTGGTATGTTTGTGTATTATGGTAACTAGAACATCTTTGCATACATCGCTGTATTATGGGGCGGCAGTTGGGTAGAAGTGCGGTGCCTATGTTGCCTTTGAGAATTCTGGAATCTGGCTACATGTTCGCCTACATGGCTCTGTTAGGTTGTGGTGGGTGTGGGCAAGGCCTAGACTGTTGGATGCATGGCCGAAAGCCTTAGAACGTAGACCATGCACCCAAGAGCCTAGGCCTTCACCACAACCACCACAGCATAATGCAGGCATGCAGTTGTAACTCTGCATGTATTTGAAGTTGGTAACTTTTACACAATGATTGTAGAGGACATTGTAGACTTGGTAGAACAGCAGAAGTGAGCTGCTATGCTTACATTAGCATATGGTGTAGATCATTGCATCTGTTGCACATTAGAGAGCAACATGTGACCATTTCTGTTTACTATGGTTAGGCCCTTATAAGACCCTTGCATTAGGAAGTGATTTAAGATATTGTGTCATGAAAGGAAGTGCTCAGCATTACACATGTAAAATATTGACAATTGACACAGCCACCTACATACCGTTCAGCACACCCAACGCAACGTTATGCAGCCATGCATGCAAATATGGGGCCAGCGGGAAAGCAGGCAGGCTCAATTGCAGAAGGGGAATGCATTACACATGACATGAGCATTTAACCATAGGGTGTACTATGGTGTATTGTGTGTGGTGAGGGCCTAGCTCCTTGGATGCATGTCTAGAGTGGAAAGGGAAGAAGGACTGCCCTGCTTTACTGGGGCATGGCCCTGGCTGTAGCTGGGAAAGTGCACGTGCCACTTCCTGCCCTTTTAAGCATGGTGGCCATGGAAATGGAACTGTGGGGATTTGCTAATCAGGTGTCGAGGGTGTGCCTCACAGGAAGGGCCACTACTATTTTCCCCCATTAGTTTGTGTAGTGAGGGTGGCAGGCAGAGATGGAGAGACGCAGAGTGCTAATAGTGGGTGATGCCTTTGTGCAAGATCTGTACAGGTATGTTGCGCAAAGAGGCATGGCTGCTAATTTTGCGTTGGAAGGAGTGGAGGCTTTCTGGGGCACTGCCTATAAGGGCAGTTTCGGTGGTATGTGTGACCTTTGCAGATGTGTGGCCTCTGTCAGTACTGTTGATGTTGTTGTGCTGCATTATAGAGCCCTACTAAAGAAGTTGAAGGAAGAACTGATGCAGATTTTTCCCACTGCCACTGCCCACTGCCAAGGTGGTTTACTCAAGCATACCACCAGGAGGAGCATGCGACCATGCCGGTGTACATTGTCCCCAGCCAGAGATTGGAAGGTGTTTCATTAGCAGAAGCATGTGTCAATTTATGTCCACTGCTGGGATGTTCTCCACCGACTATGACATCATTAATGAGCAAAAATTGCACTGTTTCCATGCAAATGGCATTTTTTTTACCAACATTGGCAATGCTATTTTGTTTTACACTGTGCAAAAATTGTTTATGACAATTCAGTAAAAATGTAAGGAGGTAAACAAAAGAGAAACTCAGATAAAGAGCAAAATCAAAAAAGGTTCCTTGTAAACACGAAAAAACAAAACAAAAAAAACACCCAAAAAATCTTTTCCGAGGGAGCACTGAAGACTCCATCCCCTAACCTGTTTCACACTTCTTCCCACCATCCCCCTTCCTAGAATGATAACGCAGTGAATTCCACAGTAGTTTCAGGATTACATGTGCCACATCTGGCCCTTTTCAGGATAGTAGCCATGCAAATGGGACTGTGCAGGCTAAGGGATTGCTCAATAAGGTTTCTGGTTGTGGTGTGTATGGAAAAAACAGTGGCAGATGGTCTCTTTGTACAGAGAAATGCAGAAGGCTATGATGGAAGTGTGCAAGGTAAGGGGCAGGCATCCTGTTCGGATGAATGCACTGTATGTACTTGTTTGAAGTTGCTAACATACACTTAGTGTTGCTTTTGTGCAATCATTTTTCATAAGTTTGTAGTAAGTGGGGTGCTGTGGAAAAATATTCTGTGAAGTGTACAAGGTAAGAGGCAGGCATCCTGTTGTTATGAATGCAATGTGATGTGTGTATGATATGATATGATATTGTATGATATGCCATTTATAGTGCGCATATACACAAGTCTTTGAAGGCGTGAAGAGGCAAGGGAGGGGGAACAGAGGGGAGACAGAGACAACAAACCTACTAGGCCAGGTGTCACTCAGATCTCCCAATTGCATGGGGAGGGTGAGGAGAAAGTGCAGTACATGGAAAAAAGAAAACATTACAATAAGTAAAAATATGGCCTGACGGTGGCAAGTGCAAGGATAAGTGCAGACATCAGATGGTGGTGGAACTGTTAGGGATACAGAAAACAGTTCCCAAGTGTGGGGTTTGCCAGAAAGCCAGTGCAGGGGTGCGACTGGTGGGGGAGGTGGCCTCGGGCCCAGATCAGAGGGTGGCCAGGTAACCAGGGCAGAATCAGTTTCAGCCAGGAAGTCAGCAGAGGAGAGGAGGAGAAAAAGCAGAAGCAAAGAGAAAGGTTTTGAGTTGCTTCCAGATCCAGCGATGGTTCTCCTCAAGTTTCAGGGAGGCAGGGAGGCTGTTGCAGAGGGAGGCCCTAGCTGAAGAAAGAGATCTACAGCCAACTATGCAAAACAAAGCCGTCAGAGTGGCTCTAAGTATCCCTAGGAGGGAGCACATCTCTCAGGCGAGAAAAGACACCCACTGGCTCCCGGTCAAAGAGCGCATAGTATTCAAGGCCCTCACGATTACACACAGATGCCTTTCTCAGACTGTCCCAGCTTACCTAGCTGAAAGAATACATCAAGGGCCCATCTACAGACCAAAACGAGACCAATACTCTCACCTACTCTCAGTCCCGGCATTCAATAGAGCCAAAGCCGGCGGCACCAGCTTCGAAGTGCTAGCCCCAAAAGCTTAGAACGCCCTCCCACTCAGCCTGAGAAAAGAAGACTCTCTCATAGCATCCAGGAAGGCACTAAAAACAAAGCTATTCAAGCAGGATTGTACTTGCTGGTGTCTAAGGTTGTTCCTCTGTAACCATGGAACACCTCTCCAAAACTGTCTTTAACATGCAATTCTGCCTCTGAAGTATCTGTCTTAAGTTGTATCTAAGTGAATTTACTGTAACAGCGCCATGATGCCTCCGTGGTGTGGGGAGCTTTATAAATCCAAATAAATTAATAAATAAATGAATAAATAAATCGCTCAAGTTAGACAGGAATCCTCTTTCCTCACCTGCATCTCACAAGGTGGTGTCAGACTCCTTCTTCCTCCTCTTCTTTCTGCCTGTAGTTCTCTTATTTTTGTAGAGATAAGGTCTACCTCGGATGGAAGCCACTATGCCTGCATATTGGACTGGCGGGCTAGTGGCCCCTTCCCCAAAGCAGCCAAGTAGGGGAAAAAGCCGTGTGAGGCATAAAAAAACCCTGTGTTTGTAGCACGATCTTGAGTGGTCTGCAGGTCTTCGTGGACGTTGGTGGAACAACAGGAATCCTGGTGAGACTCGAGACTTTGGAAGTCCAAGGTATCCAAGGTGGCGTGAAGAAACATGGGACCCAGAGGCAAATGGCTTGTGAGAGACAGGGCACTCCAGAAGTCCAATAGAGCGAAAAGCAGCAAGGGAACCAAAAGGAAATTATAGGACTTGAGCCCAGGGAAAGAGGGAAGAGACCCAGAGGGAGAATGACAGCCCAGAGCTCCTGAGCGGGCTCCTGAGAAGCACAGCACCACTGTGACAGAAGGCGGAAGAAAAGGCAGGGTCTGCCGCAGCAAGCAGAGCGAGAAACAAGAGGAAGATACGGCTAGGCAAGGCACTGAGCAAGGTAAGCAAAAACGCTCAAAGGGAGCGAAGAAACCTACTGACAGCGCCTCACCTGTAAGTCAAGCAGAAGTGATTGCAACAAGCCAGCTGCTGTACTTGAAATGCATATGTAAGAAATGGCAACAGCCATCTTTGAAAAGACTGGACCGGCACATCACATTGCAGACTAACGTGATGTGCCGATCAATGGCGCTGTAGACCCATCTACTCTAAATGCACCAAGAACAGCCGTGTGTGACAGGACCAGACATTGACGCCTGGAGATGTTCTTGGCAGGAGTTGTGCACTGCCATTGTTGTGTCCAGCCAAGTCTAAAATGGTCATATTAATTTTGTGCATCAGAGAAAATTGTGGATGCCAGATATGCTAATGTGGAATTGTTGTGCAAGTGTGATAAATTATCCAATGGAAATGAAGAGATATTTGCCCTTTGACTAAAATTGGCCTATCAAAAGCATACCCTGTACAAGGTGCTAATTAGCATACAAGTGTTGCATAATGTTAGAACATCTATAAAGATGGGTTGGAGACAAAAATGCATTTGAATGTGTCCGGTCATTGAAGGAATGAAAACATGTTTTCAAGCTCCCAGGCATCTGATTATTCCTGCCTCTGCCTGAAAGATTAGAATCCATGGATGTCTGATGGGATGGGAAGAAGCACCCCCTATACAGACCATTCAGTAAGTCCTCTGTCCACCAGTCCACATGCCTATGATACCATGGACTTTCTGGCCCTCTTACTGATCTAGGGCCCCACTGTGAAAAACACTTTGTACAACTGTTGTACAGCAGGTTTTCATGACAAGTAAAAGTGAGAGAATTTCCTGGTAGAGATTGACTTCTCCCATAAACTGGCGAAAGCCAGGGTTTCCTACAAAACAATATGGCTAGAAGTTAATAGACGCATTATCACTATGTTAGTGTACTCTCTTAGGTGACGTGCAATATTTGTGTCCATGTTCAAATAGTTCCACGACACTAACATTGGACAAGAAGGGTTCACTGTTGAGTCTGTGTACACCATGCAACTCTGGTAAAGTGGGACAGAGGTTTGGAATCCAATACAACAAGACAGCAGCAACGTGTACATGGGTGGGGATATGTACTGGGGTACTATGGTGACTGGCCGCTGGTGGGAGGGCTGCAGGTAAGTCTTCTGCATTCAGCCCAGTGCTGTGCATGGTGAAGCAGCACAAGGGACCACAAAGATGGGTTATGCAGTTTGATCCCAGCATCCCCTGATAAACAGTTTTCTTATACAGAGTGCAGGTAGCAAGATGTTGTCATTTGTTTCCGCTTTGAACAACATCCACAATTTGGATTTCCATGCTGAGCTAAACCATGTCAAATTTGTGCTCATTTGGCCACAAATCTGGAGAGGGAATTGGTGCTGTGCTGCCACCTGCTGACACTTTGTGTTTTCAGACCTGCCTTGCTGTGTTTGAGGACACTATACAGAAGGGGAGGAGTAGTTTTGTATTTCCCTTCCATCTCTGTAACTGTGGCATTGTCCTTCATGTCGCCCTCCTTGCTGCCAGTGTGTTCCATAATTATTTGTTACCGCCTGGATTCAAATTGGCAATACTCATTAACTTGCTTATCATCTTCACCTTTACACTCAGACCCAATTGATGTGGGTGGTGTTGAGGCCCAAGAGATTCCAAACTGCATGCTTATGAACACTGTTGTTTCTCCCGGCTCATTAGTAGATACAAGATGCACTGCTCTAACTTCTGCCACAGATACAGTGGACTGAACCTCCTCCTGCTCTGGCCACAACACAAGTATGTACAACATTATTGTGCACCTTAGAGTCATGTGCGGCAGAAGGTGATTCTGATGATTGATGCCTTCAATTTACAACACACAATGCTGGCATCTCTGGAGAATACAGCAGCTACTGAGGTACATGTGAAACACCCTGTAGCTTGTGTCTCAACTTCCCCTGACACATTTAGTTATTTGTATTTGTATTTTATGGCTATTTATGAAGCGCCTTCACCAAGGCGCTCTACAAAAAAGAATAACGTTGGCACAGAAAAATCACAAATTAACGAGTCCCATGACAAACCACTGTAGAAGTGTTAAGAAGAAGTAAGGGAATAGAGAAAATGGGCCTTCAGATGGACATGAAAGATGTGAAGAGAGGGAGAAGCGCAGATGTCATATGGTAGTGCATACGGGCTAGAAGAGAGAGGAAATGAAAAAGCGAAGAAGCACAAGGAGGTCGAAGGGATGAGAGAAGATGAAGATGCTGAGAGCAGAGAGAACGTGAGGGCGAGAAGAGGGAGACAGGGGAAGCAAAATAGGGAGAGGCCAAGCCATAACAACACATAAAGACAATACAAAGAAAGGGAAATGGAAGATGAGAGTCGTAGGGGAGAAAAGAGATACAAAGAAGAGACTGGGTAATAGAGGAGCGAGGAGGCAGTGAGAAAGGAAGACAAATTGCATAGTTGACGACCAATCTTAGAGAGGTGAGATGGGAGGAAGGAAGTCCGAAAAGGAGACGGGAGAGGATGAAAGAAGTAATCAAAAGTTTAGCTGCTTAAAATGATAAGTAAGGATGAATCTTGTGGATATTTAAAAGAAGGAAGCGACAAGTATGGGGAGTCAAGGAAATATGGGAGGCAAAGTTTATGGAAGAGTCAAAAATAACACCAGGGTCAAGGGCTGAAGAGGAAAAAGGAAGACGCTAAGGGGGAAAAAGAAGTACCAGAGGGAGAAGGGAGAGATTGGGGAGAAACCAGAGGGAAGTATTGATCTCGGTTTTTGAGGGATTAAGGTGGAGAAAGTAGGAATGCATCCAGCTTTGGACAGCAGAGAGGCAGGATGAGACGGAGGCATGGAGAGGGTCAGAAAAGGTAGAAACGAAAATAATGCTTGTGGGTCATCTGCATATAAGTGAGAGGAAAGATTTGAACGATTTGGGACACTGCTTCTTTCTAGCCACAAGAATATGGGATGTCTGTTGCACCCTCAGTTACAGTCACTGTGGGTAATCTCCTACTCACAACCAACTCTGGGGTTGTTTACTTCCTAGTAAGTGGCAGGAAATATCATTTACGTATAGATCATGTGAGGTGGTCACTGGGATTCCCTCATAGTGCTTGTCACAAGATGATTGTGCATGTGTTGTACACCAAGTTGCAGCCAGTGGATGTAACTTCCTGCATTGAAGCAATTTTGGGATTTTATTTTTTGTCTTTAAATATTTTTATTAACATCAATAGGCATACAAGACTTATACAGTAACGAGTAGAGTGAATACATAACAGATCTATAATCAAACCTCTAAAGAAAAACAAAAACAAATGTTATCATTGTAACTTCTTGTATGACATCACATATGTATGCAATTTAAATGTAAACTTATAGGTGTAAAGATTACTTAATATGAACTTGAAGACAGACATGACTCACAGGACAAACATACACATGAGGATGGGAAAGGGATGATGTTATTTAGGAATTATAAAATCAATTAGTTGTAAAGAGTTTTCCTATTTTTTTCACAGTATTTTCTAAATATTCTACAAATGCCTTCCATTTTAACTCATGTTTAAGTAGCAACTGTGGAGAGGTAGCATTGCATCTTTCCATTCTGTGGATGCTACAAACTGAGTTCCACCAAATCTTACTGTGTATTTCCAATTAGATGTAGTTGTTTGGAGAGCAATTGCAATTAAAAGGTCAATCAAGTAGCCATTATGTTTATGCAGCGTAGTTTGTATGTTAGTACTTCCATGGAGGAGAATGGAAAAACACAAATCTTGTTGTATATGAAAAATATCTATGAGAGTCTTCCACGCCATTTCGCAAAAACCGTTGACATAAACACATTCAAAACACCTATGTTTGAAGGAACCTTGAATACATAGCCAACTCCAGCAATTTTTAAGGATACTCTACTTTTAAGAAGAGTATGTGGAGTGACAAAGGCTCTATGGTGAAAGAAGAATATGGTTTGAAGTAAACTTGATGTCACAATACTTTTTGAAATAGAGAGCGTCATTTAGGGAACAGTCACATTTTCACTCCATTAGACAGTTGTAAGAGTTAACAGCAGCTGGATCAGATATACATGTTTTATAACACCCAGAGGTAGTAAACATTGGATCGGATAGATATCTGGCTCTGTCAGTATGATAGTCTTGTGTATTACATGTTAGCGAGGCAAAGTTATCCATTATAGTATTAATCAAATCCATATATTGGTGTACCAGCAACAATAAAACATTATATTTAGCAATTATTTCATCAAAAGTAAGAGGTGTACCCTGGGTAAACAGCTGTTTCACATATTTAATACCACAAAGGGGCCGTGGCTTTCAACATAGGTTTCTCTTATTAATCTTAATTAGGGGGTTTAAGCATATATATTGTGATATAAACTGAGATTTTTTTTTAATTAATGGAAATAGATAGGACCTTAGATACATCATGGAAACATTAATACTTGTACTATTAAAGTATTTCTTATTGTCTATAATATAGGGGCAGTCTATAAGGGAATGGGGTGAAACCATCGCTCTCTCTATATGAACCCAATTAGCTAATCCAGGATTGACAGGAAGGAACCACAGCTGTGTTTGCTTTAGAATAAAGACTATATGATATTTCCTAAAGTCTGGGAACCCCACACCTCCCTCTAACCTGTGCTTTTTAAGTTTACTTAACAAAATTCTGCATCTCTTTTTCCCCCAGAGAAATTAAGGATGCATGAGTCTAATGACTTGGAAAAAGAAACTGGAAGTGGAATAGGAAGCATATATAGAGAATAAAGTATAATCGGGCAGATCATCATTTTAATTGATTGAAGTCTACCCCACCAGGACAGATACAGGGGTGATCATGAATTAGTAAGGTCTTTAACTTTACCTAGAATATATGCCATATTTTGTTTACCCATACTCTCAATAGAGGATGCTATATGAATACCTAGATATGTGATGCCCGTAGGGCACCATTTCAATCCAGAACCTGAAATATGTTGTTTAATACAGTGTATGTTAAGCGGGAGTATGTCAGATGTATCTGTATTCAGTTTATAACCTGATGCCAATGAAAATTGTGAAACAATATGTAATAACTTGCGAAGACAAGTATCTGTTATATGCAACAGCAGTAATATATCATCAGCATACGCACCAGTTATGATTGGATTTCCTCCAAAATTAATTCCAGTTATGTTTTCATCCTGTCTAATAGCTTCAAGGAAGGGTTCTAGTGCTAAAATAAAAAGCAGGGGAGATAGGGGACATCCTTGTCGGATACCTCTATGAAGAGCGAAGTAGGATGATGTGTGACCTTTAATAAATGGGATTGGAATACAGTACTTTAATAATATTTATGAAGGGATCAGGAATGTTATGCCACTTTAACGCTTCAAACATATACTCCCACTCTACTCTGTCAAAAGCCTTTTCGGTGTCAGGAGCAATAGCAGCATAAGGAAGAGCAGATTTCGGAATAATGTTAAGAATGTTAGAGAAAAGTCTAATATTAGCTGAGGATAGTCATTCCTTAACATAACCTACTTGATCATTTTTAATTAGATTTGGAAGAAAAGGAATTAGTCTATTGGCAACTATTTTGGCAAAGATTTTGCAATCCTTGTTAATTAGGGATATTGGTCTATAATTATGTACTAGTTCAGCATCATTGTTAGGCTTAGGGAAGACAATGAGCATAGCTACAGTAAAGGACCCTTTGGCTTTTCCGCTAGAAAAAAAGGATGGATACAAATCATTAAGCTTAGGCATTAGTAAATCTTTAAAGTGGACAAATAAATCTATAGAAAAACCATCCGGATCAGGAGCTTTACCTTTTTTAAGGTCTCTAATAGCTTTATATATTTCACTTGCTGACATGGGGGCATTCAGTGTTTGTAAATCAGTATTGCTTTAAGAGTTGTGATGTATCCGTTCTAAGAAGTCAGATGCATAAGAATGATTAGATGTATTCTCGGAAGAGTATAATTTTTGATCAAAATTTGAGAAAGCCTTTAAGATGTCTTTATTGTTGAAAGTTCTATTACCATTGTGATCTCTGACTACTGTAATCTTACTATTATTTCTTTTTAGTTTAAGGTACGACACTAATGATTTACTTGATTTATTCGAGAACTGGAATATTTTAGATTTATATTTCAGGAGGTTAGTACACAAGTATTGCGTAGCCAAGTTATTATAGTGTATTCTTAGTTTAGTGATTTTTTTTGTAAAATAAAGATAGAATTAGATTGTAAGTATTCATGTTCAAGGGATTTGATCGAATTCATAATGTCATCTGTTTCTTTTTTGGATTTCTTTCTTTTATTAGCAGTATATGATATGATATGTCCTCTTAATACAGCTTTATAACAATCCCAGTTATTGTCTATGGATGTATCAATGCTAAGGTTTTCCGAAAAGAAATGAGAATGCTGCTGCTGAATACATTTGGTGAAAGCATCATCTTTCAGGAGTGTCTGATTGAATCTCCATCTGTTACATTGGTTATTGTCATGTGGATTAGATAGTTGTATATGGACCTGAGCATGATCAGACAGGGTAATAGGTTCTATTTTAGTATTCAGCAAGCAATTGGTCAAGGATGTGGATATGAAAATATAATCAATTCTTGAGAAGGAATTATGAGGTGAAGAGTAATATGTATAATCAAGATCAGAGGGATGGACTATACACCAGGCATCAATCAAGCTTAGTTCAGACACAAAATTAGCATACTGTCAATGGGATTTAGTAATCTTGAAACGTACATTTGATTTTTATCAAGGATAGGATCTATAATTTCATTGCAGCCATCACACACAATAAGATTATCAGGGCTGGAATGAAAGATATGGTTTCTTAATTGAGTCCAAAAGACATGATCAGTGATGGTGGGACCATATACATTTAGTATAGAATATTCAGTGGAATCAATAAGGAGTTTAACCAACACCCATCTTCCTTTATCATCTGAGTCCGTGGAAATTACCTTGCATTTAAGATGTTTATTAATAAGAGTAATAACTCATTTTTTCCTTCCATTAGCCACACTCAAAATGACCTGGCCTACCCATAAGTGCTTCAATTTAGCTGCTTCTTCTTGTGAAATGTAAGATTCTTGCAAACACGCAATTGCAGGTTTAACTCTATTAAGGTGAGAGACTATCTTCTGTCATTTGATAGGATAATGCAATCCCTTCACATTCCATGACAATATATAAAGGGACATTAATGGCAGTATGGGTTAAATATTCTTACTTAAGGTCAAAGTTGAGAAGTATTTCATTGATGAACATATAGGTAGAACACATAAGGGAAGGTGAGGAGACTAACAAATACAACATGGAATTGTCTAACTTTCAAAGGGAGAATTGAAAAAGAATGACAAGTACTGGCTAACAGGAAACAGCCACTCCGAACCATGTTGAAGATGTGTTGAAGAAAAAGAGGGGTGGAGAGCCAGATCTAGTGGTGCTCTCATCAGTTGACCCACCCCAGCGAGGACTTCATGTGATGTCAGAGGGTCAATAATCAATTCCAAATCAGGGATGTAGTTTTGACATATCCATTTCTTCTTTTCTGTGGTTTTGTATGAAATTACATAGGCCAATTGGGTTTTGGAAGGTAAACATATTACCATTAAGGGTAACCTTTAATGAAGCAGGGTGGATAATTCCATATCTTGCATTCAATTGCCTTAGAGCTTGTCTAAACGTTGATAGTTCCTTCCTTCTTGCCTTGCTGCAGTGGCATTAGAGACATCTTGTGAAATAAAGATTTTGTAACCTTCCCACATAAGTTGCTTTTTTTGCATAGTTTTCTCCAAAATGAGTACCACGTGCGTATAGTCAAGTAACGCAAAGATCAAGGCTCTTGGGGCATTCCGAGATGGACAATTTGATCCAACATGATGAGCTCTCTGGATATTAAGTTGTGGCGGCACTTGGAAGCCCAGAAGTGTGGGAAGCATCAAGTATAAAAACTGAATAGGATCATCTCTCTCTATTTTCTCTGGAAGGCCTATAATCCTTAGGTTATTTCTCCTACTTCCTTGATCCTAGTTTCGAAAGTAGACCATTTGTCATCAAATAGTTATAATTTCGCTGATGTGGCTTCCATAAAGGGTTTGAGTGCCTTCATCTCAAACAGAATAGCTAGCATAACTGGATCTTGTGTATCATCTTTCTGTGCAGGAGAGTCACTTTCTTGTCTTTTAGGAGACTGGTCATCGATGTGGGCGGTAGTTCCTTATTTTGGCCCTTTTTTGAAGCCATGTTTGTGGGAGAATTGCAACAGTGAATGAATTATAGGTGATGCACTTCTTATATCTTCTAAAAGTAAAGACGAGCACCTTCTTAAAAGCCTTCACTAAATGTGACCTTGAAACATGTGCGCCTATACATTTTCCTTATAGATCAACAAGTTATTCAGCTTTCCATTCTAAGCACCACCCATGTATAATTATGCTATTTCTTTCCTGTGTTAGTCAAATGTTCTTTTGAATTGTCCCACAGAAAACATAGGACTTTATTTGTGATGAGTACTTCAGAATATTTACGTGCCTCAATGGAGTATTTTTCAGTTAATTTACATGCTCAAGTTATATAGCCCAAATAAAACTTTAATATATTGCCTGATACAGTTGGTTAAAAGTTTCATGTGCTATTATTAATGTGGCAGCAGCAATATATAAATGTTGAGCTCTGAAAGTGTTAAATTGATGAAAGACAAATACAACGTTTATATATAGCATCCCTGTGTGTATGGAACACCTTGTAATCCTTGCATTCCCCCTTTGTTGTGCAGAAAACACTGTACCTCATTCTAGTGGGCTGCCCCTAAAGCGCCTGCCGTATCAGCTGACAGGACCAGTCGGCTCATTAATTACGCAACCACAGTGTTAGAAGACCGCGCTGCGGGTCCTTTCCTCGGGTCTGACGCCGCATCTCTGGCGATCACAAGAGGGGACCAAAACACTGCCGCAGGCCGCAGAAAAGCCTTGGTAGGGCAGCACATTCATAATATATATTTTATATCCCCGGAGCAGGAGCACGATCAGGCTTCCATCTACATCGGCGCTTGGCCACGCCCCCCAATTTGGGGATTTTATAACCATACGTAATGACTGAAAGACAGTATACTCTTTTACAGTGACATAATCCAATAACCTGCCTCCAATCAGCTCAGGAGTTGTATCCTCCCTAGTAGTCACTGACGAGAAATATCATGTGTGTGTATGTTATACAATGTGGTCGCTGGGATTCTCTCTTCCCTAGTACTACATGAAGATTGCACAGATATCACACATTCATGAACTTCCACTTCATTTAATTTTGTGCTTTCAACTAACTTTGAGATGTTCTCTTCCTTAATATCCTCTATTAAGTAGTCATGAAAGATGGCAAAAGTAGTTACAGTAACTGAATGGTAATCTCCAGCCTGCCTCTAATGAATTCCAGCATTAGCTCTTCCCAGGTCACTGTCAAGAAATGTCACATGGATGTATGTCATGGAAGGTGGCCTTTGGATTCTCTCCTCCTCAGAATTAAAAAAAAATGTGTCACACTCATTTACTGTCCCTGAATGATAATCTCCTCCCTGGCTCCAACAAACACTGTGATTTTCAAAAACATTACCAACCTGTCCAGTTTCAAATTTCCACCACATCGTCAACTAAATCCTAATTCAATGTTCTTCCTATCCCTCACTTAACTACATCCAATTTCAGTGTTCTACCTAACCATCAACTACACAACAACCTCCTGACTCTTGGCCTACAAAACTGATCAAGAGCCCCACCTGGATATGCCTTACATAACCCTTAACCCCGAAATAACCCAACCCACTGCACCTGAATCTCGAAGCTTGGGTTGGCCGAGTAGGTGGAAGCTCTAGTGGTTAGGAGTTTACATGAATAAGTATAACCAGAGTTAGTGAGGAGTACTATTGTGACTAGGAAGACTAGGACACCAAGTAACAAATAATGCCCATGAGTAATCAGATCATTTGTCTCTCTGACTATTTCCGTGAAAAAATTCACAAAATTGAGCAACATTCCCTTAAAACTAAAAACAGCATTTCGATCAAACAAAAAAAGGTGAGTACCTGGGGAAAGTGCGGGTAGGTATAAGTTGCCGGGGGTGGGGGCGTAGGGTAGTAAAGTGTAATAGCAAAAGAATCCCACTGGATAAAGAGAAGGAGGAGGGGCAATTTGTTAAACATTAATTTGAGAAGGAAATTCGCCCAGCATGCCAGTGGGAACAAAAGAGTTCCGGACAATTCCCATTGCCATCATCGATGACTGTCTGGCTTTAGTACTTCAGCAGCACTTAAGCACTACACATTGTTGTCCTGCATCCCAGGGGCCTAGCAGCCACCTTTGTGCTCTCCAAATACTGTTAATAACTCATGACAGAATAAATCCCCTCAATTGTGAGCAGGGCTCAACTAAATGGTAAATGTAGTTTTCCACTGAAAGCAAAGGTGGAGAACTGAATGTGACCTAGAAAATCTATACATCTAAAACAAGCCAAAATCTCGATGTACCAACATCAGTTGAAGGAGCAGTAATCTAATTACCCCAGATACATTTACTGTTCTTTTATCACATCCCAAAGGCATTTTTTCGCCTGGAACAGCCAGAATTTTAAGAAAAGTTGTCAAAAGACAAATTAACTTTAAAATAACATGATCTCCCTCGGCCGCACTAGATGGGGCTACGCTGTATTTCTCCTGGCGCGTTTTAGATCTATTTTCATGGGAACTAACAGGCTCATGTCTGCGAACTTGACTGCGGGCGCGCTTTCAACTTTCACATTTTGAAAGCATTAGCTAATGTCATGTGTAGTTTAATCAGATTGTATGTTGTCTCGCATCACGCAACACTTACCTACCAATCATAGGTTTACATTGTGGGAACCACGTCCTCTATGACGAATTGGTATCCTTGTATATCTAAGTTTCCAAATGAGATATACATATATGTGCATATACATTAAAAAAATCCATTGTAAAACCACCGCAAACGCTGCAGAAAACAAACTGCAGCCTCCATGATCTTGAATGTGGAGATTTCGTTATTATTCCAGTAGTTTAAGTGCATTCAATTTGTTGACCTTTTCAAGCCATACTATGAAATGAACTCACTGAAAATATCTATGGAAAAACATTGGCAACAATATTATCGCAGGCCACAAGAACTCCAGCAATAATTGAGATCTGGCAATATCCACACAACAAAAACACTCCTCTGCAAAATTGCAAAGAAAGACACTATTCAGCACTTGGGCCTGCATACATTGGCACCAGAGTTGCGATTATACATTAACTGAGGGCTATGATATATAGGAAGTGCTTTTGATTGTCACGGACAACATTTTTGTTGGGGGATATTTTGATCTGGGAATATTATTGCCATGTTCATAGCAATGCTATTATTGTGGATATATTATTTATGGTGTGATTTTAAAAGGAATATGTTTCATTCGGTATACTTCTTTGGGAGAATATGGGTTTGAAAACCTGTCTAAATCACGAACTATAGCCAGAATTACAAGATTACCTCCCCCCTCAGCCAATATTACAAAATACCCAAATTACTATCTCACAGGTTATCAGTGCTAGCCAAATAAAACATTTACTGATTGCCTTAGCAACAATGAGTTAAAAAATGTGCCTTATTTGGCCATCTGTGCAATTGGATTGACATGAACAACCAACACTCTTATTCTAAATTATCCACTGAAACCGCATCCGTTTCAGACCAGGATGTATGAGGAATTCCTGTGCCGTGTGGAAAACTCACAAGGGACTTCCACCATTGAGTTGCCGCACAGGATTCTGCACCATTCAGGAACGCCTGGTACACCGCGAAGAACATTGTTCTGATCCCAGCGTACCTGTATGACTCCAACAGATTGGACCTATCTTTCCTGCACACGTAAGGAGATAGACCAGAATCATTGGGAGGAATTCTGTTGTCCATGCTACCAGCGATTCTCTCTGGATCATCAAAACAAGCCGAAAAGTAGTAATCTGCTGACGTGGGCAGCATCGTACATGGTAAGGAGGAAAACAAGAGCTTTCCTTCCAGCACCAGCAGGAGCAGGGACTTCACTAAGGCCGTCCCTGGCATCAGAATGTCCTTCACTGATGCGATAATGCCTCATGTCACATGGGGACAGTGTGTGACAATCTTTACTGTACTTGTCTCAGACTGGTCTCTGCCATGCAAGCCTGCATGATCAGGACCCATCACCTGACCAAAAAGGCACCTCCTGGTGCCCCGTAGCAATCACTAAGTTGCTGCTGATTTTCTCCATCCTCCATTCTGAAGCTTCCATATCATCAAGA